>NC_092336.1:294405000-294727500 GCF_046630445.1 Rutidosis leptorrhynchoides
CTATTCACAAAAGGATGAAATGAGAAACAAAGATTTGTTTTTAACTTTTGACGTAGTCAGGTTTGAATTTAGAAAATAAGGTGCGTCTTAACTTTTGACATTGCCTTGGTTGAATTCCGGAATTTAAGGGATTTAAAGAAAATCTTGAAGATCTATAAAATCTGATTCTTCGGGATTTATGGAAATTAAGATCTCTTTAATTAAATACGGTGATCTGCCCCGATTACTACGTCTGATATTTCCAGTATAAATTAAGCTCTTCCTTTCCATTATTCTCACCATTCTTATACTTTCTTTCTTAGTTCATACATCCAAAAGATTCTGAAAATGATTAATCCAGTTCTGATCCTTGTCCTCATCCTTACTATCGCAACAATCATTCTCCTTTTCCAACTTCCACCAGAGGAATCTGCTTTCTTCTACTTCGCCCTCGGGATTATAATGTTTTTAATTCTCCCGTGTCTTTATGTTGCGATAAACATTGATATACACGGTTTGTAATTTATGTGTTGTTATCGGACTTTATATTCTCCCTTATATTTCAAAGCTCTATGCTTTTGTTTTCTCTTCCCGACTTCAAGTCAAGCGAATAATGGTGCAGAATTTATAGATATAGAGTTTCGAATGATTATAATGTTCTAAGCATGAAGGAACGTGATAGCACGATTTGATTTTCAAATTTATCAACATCACGGAAGATAGAACCATCAAGAATACATTTTATTGATTTGTTACGGAGTTAAGTAGGATGAAAGAGTTATGTAACATGGCACATGATGACGTTATGATCTGTGAATCATCACGTTTCATTTAGAAACTCAGAATGACTTACTGTAATATAATCACGTTGATCAAGTGTCATTATATTATACTAACTCATGCATCAGTTCCCATCATTACTTCAATAACATTCATATTTTAAGCTTGAAAATTTACAGAATATAGAAACTAACAGTTTCTATATGATGTAATACTGATAGCACGAAAAGATTAATGATTTCAGATAAGAATAGTTATAAAAATATCTCCAGAAATATGGAGGATATTTATAATGAAAGGTACGATAATATCTCAGAATATCTAAGATCAGAGGATGATAGAAACTATTGTCTGCAAGGGTTTAGAGTCAGGAGCAAGTTATTCACTATAGACTTTAGCAGACATTGAATTATTTGGATTCTTTGAAGTCAAACTTATTCTTTGTGATTTATCCACGGCTTTCTTCATAGTTTCGCATAATCTGCTTTTCGGTACTATATTTTCTATTGAATGTTTCCAATATATTGATACACAGGAAGCACGAAGAGGTATATAATTTCGGACAAGAATATTTATGAAAATATCCTCAGAAATATCAAAGATATTGATGATGATATTTTGGAATTTCTAAGTTCGACGGTTGATGGAGAAAGATTTTCCGCAAGATTTTAACATGACTTCGGAGCAAGATATTCTCTAAAGATTTCAACGGATCCAGAATTACCTAAATCCTTTGAATATAGGATTTGGTCCTTGTATTTGTCCTTGGTCTCCTTCATGGGTGACTCAATCTGTTTTTCAATACCCAATTTTCTATCGAGCGTTCCTAACACTCCTTTCTTTATCATCAAACTTTTGTCCGTTTAGACCATCTACCATTTTTCTGTTTCTTTTGCATTTAATGCTATGATATCTGAATCATCGGTTATTAATCCGAGGTGGTTTCAGGAGAATTGTGTTTTTAGATGATTAAACGCTGATGGTAATATGATGGAATATGAAAGGTTACCTGGTAACAATAAAAGAGCACGCGTATATATAAACGTTATAATAAGGTTGTTTCGTACGAAAAGTCGAAGTTGACTTGTTGGAGCTGTGACAAAATTGGCTAATTTTGAAAAGGGATCGCAAAGTTGTTTTTGTTAATAAATTCCAAAGGATCTGACGCGGCTACGTTTTGAACTTTTACTCAATTGCCGAGAGTTTCTCAGGTGCATAACTATATGCATAAATCTTTCCTTCCGTAGATGAAGTGCGGTTGATTCATCCTATCGATTGAGGTGTTTTCAAGAATCATGAAAGGTTTGAACGCAGAATGTAATCGTGAAGATACAAATGAGGTTTAAGACGAAATCAAGTGGCAAACTTGAAGAATTGTTTAGTTTCATATGTTATATTCAATATTTTAATTCATTTTAATTGTCCAATATTATTAGTCCACAGTCGATAGTCCACAGTTGACAGTGCAATCATTCATATATAGTTTAATATATAATATTTGAATTAATTAATACGTATCGTGATCCGTGTACATGTCTCAGACTCGATCACAACTCAAAGTATATATATTATTATAGAATCAACCTCAACCCTGTATAGAGAACTCGATCATTATTGCATATAGAGTGTCTATGGTGATTCCAAATAATATATATAGATGTGTCGATATGATATGTCAAAACCTTGTATACGTGTCCCGATATTTAAAGTGCGTAAAATAAATAACATAAATTAAATGACGATAAATAAAGTGCGTAAAGTAAATAACAGCAATTAAATGACAATAAATAAAATTGCGAGAATATAAATTGTGATAAAATAAATTGCGATAAATAAATTGCGATAAATAAAATGTAATACGGAATTAACAGTTAGCTAGGAACAGTTAGCTAGGATTTTGTTAGCGTGGTTTCTTAATAAAATTTAATATTGTTAATTAGTCTGTTTCTAATCAATTTTTATTGTGTCCATTATTTCTTCATTATGCCACTTGTTGGATTCTGATAGGTCAAAATCCAAATATGAAATTGAATTTGAATAAAAATAGTTATTCTTTGGTGAACGGATAAGTATCCCGGTGGTTGTAAATAGGATAGTGAATAACTGTTGAATCAGATTCGAAGAATATACAGTGTAACTTATTAATGTGAAATTTAAATATTCCTCGGGTATTACCTACCCGTTAAAATATTTTTATTATTAACAGTTTGTACAAAAGAATTTTTAATTACAATCTTTATGAAAACATATATACATATATATTTTCTTCAGATGTAATCATGAATTTAATGAGTTAACATGATATTAAACTCATTTAGTTTTCAGTTGGAACTAGAATAAATAATCTCTAAAACATTAGAGATTACATAATCACCATGTTGAACGAAGATAACTGATGTAGAACATCATGTAGAATGATGATTATACTCGAGGTATAGATTGAGATGTTGAGGCATGTGATATTGAAATTTGGGTTGTTGGTGGTACTGTTGGTGCCGGTGATTTGGATGAAGCTGGTACGTTTTGCACCATATTTTTCAAGACTACAACTTATGCGCGAAGTTCGTTAACCTCTTCTATTACACCGGGATGATTGTCGGTTCGGACGAGCGGATGAATGAGGTTTAGAATCTGAGATAGTATATGATCGTGATGAGATACTTTGGAAATGAGAGAGAAAATGGTGTCTCGAACAGGTTCGCCGGTAAACGTTTTAGGTTCATTGTCAAGAGGTGAATTTGGTTAGTGGAAATGATCGCCTTCTTCGCGTTTCCATTGATTAAGTTGACTACGAACCCATCTCCAATTCATTCAGAATAGATGATGGCTAATTGATCGATTCATTCCGGTTACTCTGCTTTCGGAGCTAAAGTGGAAATCCATATCGAAATAGCTGTCGGAATAACTATCGAAATAGCTATCGAAATCTGATGGACTCGACCTGGTTGAGGGATTCATCTCGTACGATCAGATGAAGGATTTTCGATAAGAAATAGATTATATGATGTAGATTAGTACCCTGCAATACATAATTTACATATGCATATATAATACTAAAATCCCATAAGCTACGGAGGAATCTACGGAAGCTGTCAGGCAAATGTAACAATAACAGATACGCTAAGATATGAATTTAACTATACACTGTCTATGCAATAAAGGCAGTAAGACGTGTCTTAGACTTTAAGGATGATAAGCAAATAATTTTTCGACACTAAATGATAAGCAAAACTTTTGACATGCAGACACGGTCGAAGTCCAGACTCATTAATGCATTCTAACGACTATCAGTTAGATTCACTAATGCAAGACCTGGTTCGCTAAGACCACTGCTCTGATACCAACTGTGAAGACCCGTCCTAATCCATCCGGATGAAGTCCATATCGATTATAAACGATTCACAACAGTTGATTACATCGCGAGGTACTTGACCTCTATATGATACATTTTACAAACATTGCATTCGTTTTTTGAAAAGACAAACTTTCATTACATTGAAAGTTGACAGGCATGCATACCATTTCATAATATATCCAACTATAATTGACTTGATAATAATCTTGATGAACTCGACGACTCGAATGCAACGTCTTTTGAAATATGCCATGAATGACTCCAAGTAATATCTATAAAATGAGCAAATACACAGCGGAAGATTTCTTTTGTACCTGAGAATAAACATGCTTTAAAGTGTCAACCAAAAGGTTGGTGAGTTCATTAGTTTAACTTAAACAATCGTTTCCATCATTTTAATAGACCACAAGATTTCAGATTTCCATTTCTCATAAACATACGTCCCATGCATAGAGACAAAAATATCATTCATATGGATTGAACACCTGGTAACCGACATTAACAATATGCATATATAAGAATATCCCCATCATTCCGGGATCCTCCTTCGGACATGATATAAATTTCAAAGTACTAAAATATTCGGTACTTTGGATGGGGCTTGTTGGGCCCGATAGATCTATCTTTAGGATTCGGGTCAATTAGGGTGTCTGTTCCCTAATTCTTAGATTACCAGACTTAATAAAAAGGGGCATATTCGACTTCGATAATCCAACCATAGAATGTAGTTTCACGTACCTGTGTCAATTTCGTAAAACAGTTATAAATGTTGCGCATGTATTCTCAGCCCAAAAATATAAAGGATAAAAAGGCAAATGAAACTCACGATACTGTATTTTGTAGTAAAAATACATATGACGTCATTGAACAATGCAGGGTTGGCCTCGGATTCACGAACCTATATCAATTGTGTATATATTAATACATATAATGTAAGTTACAAAATTTCATTTATTAATATGTATTATTTATATATTATAGTTTTGTAGAATTTATTCTAACCTTTATTTTAAAATGTATACTTATATTATATTTTAAGTTATATTATATATATATATATATATATATATATATATATATATATATATATATATATATATATATATATATATATATATATATATATATATATATATATATATATATATATATATATATATATCGATTTTATGTATATATATCTATAATGATTTACGTTTATATAAATAGTGACATTAATATATTTATATACATATATTTGTGGTTAGTATTGTATTTATGAAATTTTATTAGTTTGTTATGTGAATTATTAATACAATCCTAGTATATACCATAAGTATATATATAGTGTACAAAAGATTTATTTGTTAAAATAATAATTTAGATAATAATGATTTACTAATAATAATAATAATAATTTTATTAATAATGATAATACTAATAGCAAAAAAAATGAAAATGATAACTGTTAATGATACTAATAATAATAACTCTAAAATAATATTAATACTAATACCATACTTATGTTAATAATAAGGGTTCTAATATTTATAAAATGATAAATGATAATCATAATAATACTAGTAAATATTAATGATGATACTGATTAATATGATATTATTAATTGTAAAAATACTGATGATACTATTATTTATAAACCGGTACAAATTCTAATATTGATGATAATAATATATTTTTATTTCCCTCATAATAATAATAATGATAATCATAATCATAATCCTAATGATGATAAAATACTAAAATGATAAGTTTATTACTAATAATAATATTATTAATACCTATCATAATAATAATAGTAATGTCTATAATACTTTCAAATATGATAACAAGTATGATACTAATAATAACAATAACAATAACAATCAAAACAATCACAATAATAATAATAATACTAATAATAATTAATATATAATAACAATAATAAAATTAGAAAAGAAAACTACCTCACATGAAAAGAGTTTCAAAAAAAAAAAGAAACTGCCGTCCTCTGGACTCGATCTCGTGACCACATGCTCACACGCAAACACTCTCGACCATCCCACCAATTCTGATTCTCTGTACTAATATCGAATTTAAATTTTATATATAAACTGTTTTTCTTCTATTCCTCTTCTTCTCCACAAGTCTCATGGATTCAACAAAACATCAATAACCAAAAACAAAATCGGGGTTCCCTTTAAAGCTTCAAAACATTACAAAAAAAAAAAATAATTTGGGTTCTAAAATAAAAAAAAAATATACTAAAGGCCTACTGCAGCGTCGGTTCTTGGAACAAAAAAAAAAATTGATTTCGTAATAGATAACATTATAGATAATGTTTATAACACGAAATAGTTTTCTAAACATGTATAAAAACTACTGGAATCGTCAATTTGATCAGAAACATATACACGAACGCGAATTTGTCTCAAGAACAATTGTTGACTTTTTTTAAACTAAACTTTGACTTCAAAATTCAAGATCGATATAAAGATTTGAGAGTTGAGATTTTGCAGATAGATTCAAAGAAAGATTTCTAACCTTTCTGCATTTTTAGATTTTGAAACTTTATTCGAAATTGAATTAAGAGAAAAAAAAATTGGAGCGTGCAGAGAAGAAGAAAAAAAAAATCGCTGTGCTCTTTAATCTCATTGGATTTCCTTTTTATTTGATTTGCAATTATACATAATCATGTTGTAATAATAGAGATCGGTTGATAAAAAATGGAGAAAATGTCAACACAGGTTCACGAGTTGGGAGCAGGAAAGAAACAAAACAAAAAAAAAAAATAATAGAGATAAAGGATACAGAGGTCACGCGTATAATATAGATCCCTACTGTTTTTTTTAATTAATAATAATAATATATAATAACAATACTATTAATATCTAATAATTTTAATAAAATTAATAATAATGATAAATATAATATTAATGATAATAATAATTGTAAAAATGATAATAATAATAATAATAATAATACCATACTAATTATGATAATATTAATATTTTATCGATAATAATAATATTAGTAATAATAATCTAATATATACATCCAATTTCATCTTTATATGATATAAAGTGATATTATGAATACAAATATTGATATTTGACGATACAAATAACATTACTACAACAACTATATTTGTATTTAAATTTAATTTATTAATATCATCTATTATTATGTAATATTTAATAATTATGTAATATGTATTGTAACATATACTGAATATTATATATTTATGCATTTTAATATAAATATATTATAATATTTATTTACATACTAATTATATTATACTTATGTATGTAATTATGAAAAATATAAATGTTTTATATATGTAAGTATTATATATATTTATTAAAATAGTACATTATTTCATCATAGATATATTATAAATTTCTACATATACATAATATAATAATTATGTATAAAATCATATATATATATATATATATATATAGTTATATTTATGTATATATGTATACTACCATATATATAAAATCATGTTTTAAATGTTGAGTAGATGATTAATTATGTATATTAAACAATTAACTACAAAGTATAACATTGTACATTTAATATTTTGATAACGTTGGTAAAATATGTTTGAATCATTTATATACAATATACTATATATATTCAAAATGAAAATCTTTAGTTATTAAATGTTATCTTTTATAATAACAAAATTACTTAATAGTTCATTAATACTAATATAATTAGTTTTATATATAATTATTTATATTTACATTCTTAGTTACAATTAAAGGTTCGTGAATCGTCGGAAATAGTTAAAGGTCAAATGTTATCATGAAATAGTTCAAACATAATGAGACTCGGTTTAATAGACTTTGCTTATCGAGTCGAATCATATAAGATTATGTTTAAATTTGGTCGGAAATTCCCGGGTCATCACAAAATTGACCTATTAAAATTCTTTCTTTTTGAATCTCCGTTGACAACATTTGTCTTAGCTCTTTTATCATGAATTTCATCATTTGCAGGTGAACCTATTCTATGAGCATGAGATGATCTAAAATCATCATGCGCCAGGTCAATCTTCTGTCTAGGTGATCGGTACCTTCTCATATAGTTAACAGCAATGTGTCCAAACACACCACAATCAAAATGTTGACGAAACTCCCTATATCCTCTAAATTGATTCACATTATTAGAATTTGAGGAAGAAGGGTCTTGTGTTCTTATAAACACAGGAGAATCACTTGATTTCTCTCTTGGAATAGGATTAGGTGTAACAGGAGGAATATCTCTATGTGCAAACTTTGGATTTCTCAGAATCCTAACTGGACCTCTAGGTGTTATCACCCTTCTTTACTCATTATTATTTCCTAGACTAGTTTTCTTATCTTCTTCAAAATCTAATGAACCTTCTGTAGTTTCATCAGAAGTCGTGTTCTCAGTTGAGTTAGACTTCTTGTTCTTTTCAACATAATCTTCAAAACTCGAAGGTATGCAGTCTTCTGGTTGACCATCACCCACATTAGCGTTAACATATTTATGTTGAAATGGTGGAGATGCAGATTTATATCCAATAACCTTACCCTTGGAATCATTAATTTCCACCAATAATGCATTCCATTGTAACGCACTTGCCTAACATTTCATTTTGATTGAAATAGAATGTACTCACCAACCTTTTGATTGACACTTGAAAGCATGTTTATTCTCAGGTATTAAAGAAATCTTCCGCTGTGCATTTGCTCATTTTTGAGATATTACTTGGAGTCATTAATGGCATATTTCAAAAGACGTTGCATTCGAGTCGTTGAGTTCATCAAGAAGATTATTAGGTCATTTATAGTTGGATATATTATGAAATGGTATGCATGCCGTCAACTTTCGATAAAATGAAAGTTTGTCTTTCAAAAACGAATGCAATGTTTGTAAAATATATCATTTAGAGGTCAAATACCTCGCAATGAAATCAACTATTGTGAATCATTTATAATCGTTATGAACGGGTCTCTTCATGAAGCATTATGTACAACCTTATGATAAAATACTTTCATGATCAAATGTACAAATTTTAAAATAAATTGTATAATCTTTTACCAACACCTCATAAACACATTTAAAAACGTTAAAACATATTCTACAATCTTCATATAATAATTATATTTTTAATTTTAAAAAAAAAAATCAAAATGCATTTTTTATTACAAATAATTATTATTACAAATATAAATACTAAATTTTTAAGCAAACTTTATTATTATTATTATTATTATTATTATTATTATTATTATTATTATTATTATTATTATTATTATTATTATTATTATTATTATTATTATTATTAGTAGTAGTAGTAGTAGTAGTAGTAGTAGTAGTAGTATTACTATTATGATTATTACTTATTATGATTATAATTATAATTATTATATTTTTTAAATATGTGTTCTCTTTGCGAGATTAATTATCAGCATATGTATGCAAAATACATGTCTCAATAAAGGGTTGTAATTTAGACTTTTATGACAAGGAAACTAGTAATTATGATGAAAATTGGAAAAAGTGATGGGAGAATAAATATTGTTCATTTATTTTGACAAAATTAAGTACATCAATATATTTGTAAAAACAACGAGAAGTTTCTTAGTCGGAATCTGTTCTACGGGTCATTAAACTAAATGACTTTAAGAATTACATTCATTTAATACTTAAAAGATATCATTAAAATGTTTGGTTTAAACAAACCCGTGATTCTACGAGTCATTTCGTTAGTGTGAAATATATATTAGAACAATTTAATATAATAAAAAAAACATATGTATACTATTGATTCATATTACGTATAATAAAAAAAGAAAAGTTCGAAAATTATGTGTAAGATGATGAAACAATAAGTATAGAACCATAATAAATGGTAAGCTTGGAAGTGAGAAAGTAGATAAAATAATGGAAATGAAAAAAGCTGCAAAATCAGAATTGATGGATGCCCGATTGAAAACAAAAGGTCAAACACTAGCAAGCATTTTAGGTATTGGGACATGCACCATCGCTACCAAACCCCACACATATTTTTCTATCTTACCTCACCTGTTCACCTTTATCGATCTCTTACTACCGTATTTCATTTCTAACCACATCTTCAATTTTAATCACAATCTTAATTTAACTACAATTATGTACTTTTTTTTTTTTTTTTGGGCTAAAAAACTACTCCGTAGTATAAACTATAACTTTATTATAACTAGAGCAACTTCATTAAAAATATAAAGGCACGCAAACAAGAAGAACACCAAAGCAACAAAACCCGATAAAGGCTCACAAACAAGAACATCAAAGCAAGATGACCTGACAACAGACAGACATCATAAAACTAAAATCCAACAAAGCCAATAACAAGCAAAGAAACTGATAGGTCAAATCATGTTGAGATTAGAAGAAGAGACAAGTTAGAATGAGATTCGGTATGTATGAAGGAGACTCGGTATGAGAGAGAATCAATAAGATTTACATTCCACAGCTTCTAGAACTCGTTTACAATGCAATGACTATCTAATTAGGGCTAGATAGGTTCCTTATATAGCCCTCTTCTAAGGAACATTCATTTAAGCATGTTTCACATTAACACTATACAACTTCGGGGTCCTAACAATCTCCCCCTTAGTGTTAAATATGAAATTTACAATATAATTCTATTGGGTAATCTTGAGAGGTCCAAACGTTTGTTTCCATCGTGTGCCATCTGGTTTTTAAACTTCTACTTGATTTTCTGAAATTTGCTTAGAAGGTTTGCAGACGCCAAACGCTTTTCTTGGATCTCCCTCATGTAATGGTGTTCATCCATTTCTTTAAAATACCTTCTTTTTCTTTGGCCACGAAGAATCTCAAACTGTCTTGTAAGGATCCGGAGATTCAGACGATCTCTGATATGCTTTATGAACTCTCCAAGACCCATTTTCATATCAATGTCATCAAACTTGCTTTGACGAATCTTAAGATACTTCAGTGCAGCCTTCAGTGTACCATCTGAATATTTGTTTAGTTCTTCAGTGCGGATGAACAATTTCTCTTTCTGAGAATTCACAAATACAAACCCTTCGGGTTCGAATTGCATTTGAAACATTCTCATATCCTTCAGTCCCTCTACGAATTGATTCAGAGGGGTAATTCGAATCTTTTTCCTATTTGCTTCAAGACTAATTTGAAAATCTTCACGTCTCATCAGTTCAGTTGTCTCCATCATGTATCTTTTCACAGCTTCCAAAGCTTGAGCCTTAGCAAAAGGTCGAATGGTGATGATAATGAGGTAGTTATAGATGTGAATGATGTCAAGCATATCTAGATTTTGAAAATCAGCTTCTGTGAACTTGTATTCCTTCTCATCTTCTCTAATAACGTGGAACTGACTGATGACGTCTCTTTTCTCACTTATCTCTACTCCAACTCGAGTAATATTTAACACTTCTAAAATACGATACTTTCTTTGAAGCCACAAAGCATCTTCATTCTAGTTGATATGTTTCCTCCACATAAACTCATACCAGTTTCTTTCACTTGCTGGAAGCAATCGTGAACCTATATAGGTAAACCTTTTACTTCTTGGCGTTTCGTGAATGCGGAAGATCTTATACGCGTTTTCCTCGATGAATGTGTTTCGTAACGATATGAAATCATGTTCAACTCCCAATAATAATCTTTGTTCCCGATTCTTAAAGAATATACCATTGTTGTATTTGAATCTGGAATTCACTGTTTCACTTGAAGTAGAGGCACCAGAAGTTGAACTCTCATTTGCATTTGTTGGATTTGAACTTGATGATGGTGTAGAATTTGATGAATGATCAGTAGGATTTGTCGTTTCAACTGTTGAAACAATATTATCTTCAATATGATCGAAGATATCATCATCATTTGGATTAACATAAAGATTGTTTTCATCGTCATCAGAAGGATCCATTTCATTATCACTTTTCGTAACCGGATCAGGATTCCCTTCATCCACAATCTCTACATCCTCAGGAATAGAAGATACTGAAGATAATTTGCTTAGAATGACAAGTCCATCATCATCTGTTTCTTCAAGATAGAAATCACTTGAATTCAAATCCTCATCTACCGGTCCACTTTCAGCCTCTGAGTGAATAATTGGAATTATGACTTGCTCAGGTTCCTTGTCAACAATATCATCATGAATAGAAACCGTTTCTGACTCTGTTTGAACCTGTTGAGCTTAAGAAGTTGATGAAGACCCCACACCACCACCCCTAGTAGAAATGTTCACCGTTAGATATTCTCCAGCTACTCCTATCTTCCCCTTATGACTATTCTGAGGATCGGAATCGTCATGTTCATCATCACGATGAGGACTTAGAGGAGAAGAGCAGGAAGTAAGTGGATATCGTACTCTAACGCGAAACATTGCTTGAAGCGAAGTTCGTTAAAGAACATCAAGATTTACTTTAGAAAACATACAACTGAAATATTCTTGCTCCAAAGCATCATAATAATTTGGTGAACGCGTGGGTGATGGTGGTAAAGTAAAAATATGAACAGCAGCAGCATCATCAGTTGAAGGCGATCTCGGTGGAAGTATTTGATTTGCCGTAAGGGCAGGTAAGGATAAGCGTACAGTATTATTCTTATATGCAGGGCTGTACATACTACTAGTCAGATTCGTGATATTCCCTTCTGATGGAGGTTGGGAAACAACCGGAGTTGTCACCGGTGAAGTTTCTTTCGAAGCATCCGCCTCCATGACTTTAGTCTCATGGGACTCTGACAGAGTAGCAGAACTACCCGTCGGTTGAGTTCTCGCAGAGATATTACTATCCCCGACTCCTGAAATCACTGACATACCATGAGGTGGCACATATCTTTCAGTTAAAGACTCTTCATCCAGATCCTGAGATTCAAAATCCGGAAGAGAAGTGGTTTGAACCAATGGATCAATTTCTTGAACCAAGGGATCAGTTTGCTGAAAGTCTGATAAATATCCCGAAGGATTGTCATGTTGACTCGTTTCCATGGGACGCGACAGATCTCCCTCATCAAGATAAGCCGGACCTCGAGACCCTGTTGTACGTTAAGGCACAAGAGCATTTCCAGCCAATACGCAGGGTACCTTTTCAAGATTTTTCGGCTCCCCTTCGGCCGTTCTGGACTTCAATGATTGAGTTTCCTCAATCGATTGAGTCAACGCAGACTTTACTGAAGAGGAAGACTTTACTTCCTTAGATGCCAGAACATCTTGCTGGGTAGGATTTATTGTTAAGTCCTATTTAGATTGGATGGGGTGATTGGTCTTTTTACCAACCGTGCGTTTAGCTATCTTTCCTACCGAAGCTTGCACTTCATTTAGTGTAGGGCTTACTGTTATTGTTGGATGTGATACGAAAATGGGTGAGGGTGACCTAATAGGCTCTAGGAATTGGTCCGTATCACCAATGGTTGGATTAACTGTTTAGCGTACGATAGGAGTCATAGTCCTAGATCTAGTTACTCGTAGGTTTGGCGGAGTCTGAATCATCTCATCAGGCATATATCGTGTTCTCTTTGGAGAATGTTCGGGAGATGATTCAGTTGCTGAAGAATCGGTGTCACTGCTTCCCTCAGGTGTTGTTGAAAGGGTTGGTTCAATCCTAGGTGAACTAGGTTCCCTGATCCTCACGGGTTGAACTTGGTGTGCTACCTTAGAACGTTTGAGGTTTACCCTAAGTGGAGGATTAGCTGGCCCGGGTGGTTGTACTACAGGTTCCTCTACAACCTCTGGGGCTGGAACCGCGGCGGGTTCAACTTGTACTTGTTGTACCGGGTTCGGAAGAGGTATTCCTACAGCCTCAAAATATGAACGCATTCGAGCGTCTTGGGGTTCAGCTAGCCTCATTAGCCAATTTGGAATCGGCGCAGTGAATTGATTGTCAGAAATCACCGGGGTATTCATTTTCAACTCCCCAAATCTCTTCATTTGTAATCTATGTGTACCTGGTACAAAAATATTTGCATTTCTGCAAGCATTTATAGCATCATGGATAAAGATACAGAAAAACCTTTCACAAGGGGTGTAGGAACCTCTTGGCTTATCAACTTGAGCCTGAACCAGATCCCAAAGAAGTTCTGCATAATCTGGAGTTTCCACTCTTGTGAAAGAGTAGAACAATCTCAGCATTGGCACAGTAAGGCTGTCAGATCCACTCCTTGTCATCAGCAAGCATCTGTTGATGATCGAGAAGATCACGTACCACCGTGAGTGTAGATATTTCTTCTGAAACTTAGCTGGTGCAATGTTAGTAGCTCCAACATATCCAAGCTGGAAAAATGAGGTCATCATCTGCTGAGTAGTAGGGAAAGCAGGAGCATTCTGAACAGTAGGAAGCTGAAAGATCCTCCTGAAGTCAGCTTTAGTTATACTCCTCATTCGTTGTACCCCTCGTAGCTCAAATTCAAATCTAGCTTGTTCTCCCTCTAGATTAGCAGTAGTAGGTTGTGTAGCTTCCATAAACCTAATTGTTCTATTCAGAAGCTCTAGGTCTGTTACAGCCACACTGGCAGTAGAGCTTAGAGTAGGCCATAATGTATGCCTCTCTAGAATTGCAGTCCAATAGTTGCAGGGAATATTGGTTTCAGAGTTGATGAAGTGATTATTCGCCATTTAGCTGTATAAATAAGAAATAGAAGACCACAAGATGTTATCATAAAGCACATATCTCTATTCTTATTTCCTTTGAAATCCTTTGTATTTTTCAGATTTTATAATTTTTATGATTTTTTCTAAGTTATAAAAATCATTTATTCCAAATATGAACAAGCAATTGACAAACATGACATTCATATGATATTCATCACATTACATAATCATCATGTAATAGTCAACTATATAACACAAAGAATCAGAACAACACTTAGTCAAGTTTGAGCACAATTCAAGCAGATTCGGTATTCTTGAAAAACTTCAGATTCGGTAACCAAATAAGCTTGAGTTTTCAATTCAAAGACTTAGATAAAACATGTTAAGTGTTTGAAGTAAAAAATCACATAATTTTAAAGTACCAAATAACAGACTCGGTAGTAAACCAAGAACAGATTCAGTATCTTCAAAATTCAAAGATAATAACTTAAACATGCATATTCAGTCTCATGTCATGCAAAAACATAATGATAATCAATTAACAACTCAATCAAATAAAAAAAAACATGTTAATCATTTGAACAGACTCGGTACTGTAGCAAGAACACATTCGGTATGTACAGAATCCATCAAATACTCAATTAAACATGTAATCAGACTCGGTCAATTGATAGATCAACCAATATAACATAGATTTTACAAGATTTCATGTTAATTATCCTAATCATATGAGTTTAACCTAAGAATCAAGATATTCGACTCAGATTCGGTATAATCAACACTCTTCAAAATTAAGTGTCACAATCTTGTTATTTGTAATCTTTTTTGGTTTATAAACATTCAATTATCTTAGATCTACAATATGTGCATCTTAGATTTAATGAAAACAAATAAATACCAAGAATTCGAAGATATAGAAGACCGGACTCGGTAAGTTAAGTCAGATTCGGTATGCAATTAACTCAAAGTGAGAGAAAGTTTGACTTTGACTCTCCTATTTATATATACCGAATGATTTTGAAAACATGGGCCTTACCGAATGGGCCAATTTTACCGAATGTAGTCCATTTTCAAATTTAAATAAATTAACTTCAAATTTTGACAAATCTTTTATCTAAAATCATTCAAGATTATCACATTTTCAATGAAAAACATTTCTGAGACAATTTTTGAAAATTTTGAACTTACCGAATCTGTACTGATGGTTGTCAGATTCTGTATAATGCTATAAGTAGCATTTATTCAGTAAAATTCCAATCTTTTTGGATATTATCTTTTCTAAATTTTTATGAATTTTTCCAAAACAAGATTTATACTTAGAAAAACTTTAAATTATGTACAAAGTACAAATCTTCAGTGATACCAATTGTTAAAACGGGTTGCATACTGAGATGTATACAAGCCTTAGTGAATTATTTCAGATATAAAACAAAAAGTTTATGAATTCACTTTTGAAAAGCAGTTTTCTTTTTATTTTCTCCATTTTTCTCCCCCTCATAATGTGATATACAAGAAAGTAAATCAACATTTTGATATGTTTCCAAGAAAATGAATTAACTCCCCCTTGAAATATGATATCAATGAGTTACCTCCCCCTTTCGTAACCATTGGAAAATAAACCCAGGAAGTTAACATAAATCTAAAGGCTCCCCCTTGAAAGATAATATCTAAAGCAGAAGAAATCAGTTTGCTCCCCCTAGAAAGTATCTACTCCCCCTAAACACAAGATTCCAAGTATAATTCCCAATAGAACTAAGGAAAATTAAGCACCATACACTACCATGCCAATCTCTTTGATCAAAAACTTTAGCCTAAGTTCATCTAAGGGTTTAGTGAACATGTCAGCTAATTTCACTTTGGTAGGCACAAAATATAACTCCACATCTCCTTTTTCTACATGGTCCTTAATGAAATGATAACGAATATCTATGTGTTTAGTCTTAGAATGCTGGACCGGGTTGCTTGTAATTGCTATAGCACTTTGAGAATCACAGTAAATTGGGGTCTTAGAAATCTTAAAGCCATAGTCCAAAAGTTGAGTTTGCATCCACAAAACTTGTGAACAACAGTGAGCTGCAGCAATATACTCAGACTCAGCTGTTGATAAAAACACAGTTCTGATTTTTGGATGACCAACCAACTAGGCTATTCCTCAACATCTGAATTGATCCATATGTGCTTTTTCTATCAACATGGCAACCCTCATGATCCACATCAGTATAAGCAGTGAGATTGTAATCGGATCCATGAGGATTCCAGATTCCAAGGTTTAGGTGTACCTTTAAGGTACTGGAAAATTCTTACAACCGCTTTGGAGTGGGATTTCTTAGGGTTTGACTGAAAGCGGGCACAGACAGTTACAGCAAGTGTAGTATCTAGTCTACTTGCAGTCAGATACATTAAAGAGCCAACTATGCTTTGATAAAGCGTAATGTCAAAGGGTTCCCCATTAGCATCAGCATCCAGTAATGTTCTCATTGGGGTTGTCATTAGTTTTAAAGTAGTCATTTAAAACGTTTTAGCATATCATTGATATACTTTGTTTGACTGATAAAAATCCCGTTTGTTAATTGTTTTACTTGTAACCCCAAGAAGAAATTAAGCTGGTCAAGCATGCTCATTTCAAATTTGTTGGCCATAAGGTCACCAAATTCATTGCATAAGGTGTAACAACCCCAATCCGTTTAACCAAAAATGGAGTACATTTTTTTTATATAAGATAGGTCCCAATAACATCTAAGTATACAAACCATTTCAAAATAGTTATCCATATACAATTTATCATAATAACACATTAGACGTTTTATCTCGACTCTTGGTTTACAAATGACACCATACATCCTTACGAGAATGTGTCTCACATACAAAGTTTGATCCGACACGACTAAACAATGTGACCTCGAAATATTTATTCAACACCACGGTTAAGACACGATAGCCCAACCTGATACTAATGATACGCATATCCACAGGACAATGCGGATGCGCATCCAAAGCCCTAAACCGCACACAAAACTGTCATGTCAGAGATATGACACGGGTATAGTCGCACTCTATGTGCCTAAACCATCTGATGCGAGTTTCGTATACTTGCATAAGGGTCTAGTACATTCTAGAAGAATGTACAGTATAATCAATTCGGATTCTTTTTCTTAAATAATAAAAGTTAGTTGGGACAAGATCACATTTAATTAGGGGAGAGATTCTACTGAAACCCTAATTCATGAGCCTATAAATACATAGCTCATAGACCCTAATACATACATTCATTCGTTTACTCATACGTAAACCACAGCATACAAATATCCATCGTACGAATAAAGATTCTTACGATCTTAAAGACTTTCAGGTATGTCTCGAACTATAAAACCTTCATGTCTTTGGGCCACTCAACCTCGTATGCTAGGTTGTTAGTGGACTCTCGACCGACCACCCTGTCGGAATGGAAACGATACCGATATGGGTTATCCACGACTACGCGTCGGAGGTCCGAATGTTGTTAGTCCTTAAACCCCATTATGCACTCAAGCGTAGGTTCACCTTGACCTCGTGAAAATATGCTTGATCATTTGGCGCCATCCGTGGGACCGGTTATATGAAACAAAGAAGATTGGAATTTATGTTGTATATGATTTATTGTACGTATCTTTTTTCAATAAAACTTTTTTGTTTAACTAATCGGTCACTTTCAGGTTTTTAATTGTCAGCAAAAATGGGTGGAGGAAGTAAGAGTGCAAAAAACCAAGGGCGATCGGACTCTCTAGTAAGTCCAGGGTTTCAAACACCTACGGCGATGGTTACGAATACACCGTCGACACCACCAGCACCAACCAAGGGCGTATCAAAGCCTCCATCGACACCAAGTGTTGGAACAGGGCCGGTTACATCAGAAACTATCCTGAATGAATCATCTAAGGGATGGTGGCACACTCCCGATGGAAGTTTACTAGAAACAGGAACTAGCTTTAAACCATTCGAGGATCTGTCACCAAAAATTTTGAGCTTTGGTTCTCCAAGTGAAACGGTTCCACAAGGCTTTAAAGTTAAAACTACCTGTATGGGTACAATACTAATTATCACCTCGGTTGAACCCGAAACACCGATTAAAAGGGTCACTACCGAGAAAGCTCAGGAAAGAATTAGGAAGATGGGTCTGAGAAATCCAGATAGTTCATACATCATGCTGACACCACAACAAGGGTCAACGGCATGTGCGTCTTCGCAACCAGTCCATACTGTTACAAGCAATCAATATAGTGGGGCGCACTATGCCGCAGCCCAGTTAAATAGCTTCATATCTCAATTACAGCAAGTCGCGCCACCATACTTGGAACCCGCTTTCAATGAGCTAGCACGGGTACAAGAATTTATATGCAATTGGTTCGCGGTGATGCAAGGTCAAAAAGCTAAGCAAAGCCTTGAGGTAGCTCCCACAACAGAAAAGTTTGTGCCACACATCGCCAGTCATCCCTTCACGGTCGCACCGGTGTTGCCTCTAACACTCGAAAGTTATGATGGATTATCAGATCCGGATAACTTTTTACAGAAATCTGAAGGAACTGCAAGAACACACAGCTGGGGTGATGCAGTAGCATGCCATATACTACCAATAGTACTGCAAGGAGTAGCAAGGGAATGGTTTAATAATTTTCCAGCCCAAAGCATTACAGGTTTTGCGGATTTGCGCTCAAGATTTTTATTAAACTCTCACAATTTGCGCGCACGCAAAAGAACACATGTCGAATGTCACGACATAAAGCAGAAATCCAAAGAGAGCTTGGGAGAAATAATAGACAGATATACCAAGGAGGTGGCTAAAATACAAGGCTTGACAGAAAGTCAGAAGGTATCCGTCTTTATACATTGTATAGACACCGACAGACACCTGTCTTTATGGAAACAGTTACAGAGAAGAGTGCCAGAAACTTTCACTGAAGCCGTAAAAGAAACGCATGATTACATGCGGGCACAAGAAGATATAAAGCAGAATCACGGAAGTACCTCTTCAAATATGGACATTGACGATGATTATTATCGAGTGCAGGGAAGAGGGTTAGAGTCTGGCAAACATTATGGTGGTAATGGCCAACCTAGGAGTGGTAACTATCATAATGATAAGTATCGCAAATTCAACAACAATAAAGGGGGAGGAAGTCAGAGGTTCGATAGCAGCCACACTGCAAATGTTGCGTTAATAAAAGACCTCACAAAAACACTAAAAGAAATTTTGGCTACAGAGGCAGTGTGCAAAAGCTTCAACCCCCCAGTACCTTTGTCAAAGTATCGAAACAGAGATAAAAGAAAATTTTGTGATTTTCACGATGATTACGATCATGAGACCAATGAATGTCAGCACTTAATTGAAAGGGTAGTTGCTGAACTCAAAAGAGGAAGATTACAATACTTGAAGAAAAGTGCAAAAGCACAAGCTGATAAGCCAAAGGGAGAAAAAGAATATCCGTGGCAAAGGAAGAATGAGGGAAAGGAAACGGATAAAGCCATAAACATGGTAACCAGCGACGGAAAAATCAGAGGCGCAAGTTAGAGGTATCCAAAGAATGGGAAAACACTCCCATCATGTTCCCGGCCATAGCGTAGGAACCCTCGGATGCGCCCATCACAATTAAGGGACGTGTTAAGAGCCGCGGGTACATCATCAAGCGACTGTACATAGACACCGGTTGCGGTGTTGATATAATGTACGAGCACTGTTTCCGCCTGCTGCCAGGGGCTGTGCGAGCCAAGCTAGTAGCTCCTAACACTGCGTTATCAGGATTTTCTGGGGAGTTCGCATGGCCAATCGGGATTATTGAATTAGAGCTGGAGCTGGTGATGATGATAATAAGGAGTTAGTGAGACACACGATAGTAGAATTTGCCATCGTAAGGTCTTACTCAAAATACAACGCGCTTTTAGGGCGCACGACTTTGCAAAAATTGGCAGCCATCCCTTCCACGGTACACGGCCTTATCAAGTTCCCAACACCGTTAGGAATTGCAACGATAAGGTCAGAAAAGCAAGATGCAAGCATTGCGGTCATAGAACAAGCAGAACAACAGCCGAATGAGGCAGAGCAAATTCAAAGCTGCATGATCATCGCAAACCCGCGACATCCAGAACAGAAAATTAAAATTGGCGGAGGATTGTCTGATGAGACAAAGTTTAAGCTTCGTAATATTTTAGCTTCTAATACAGACGTCTTCGCATGGAAAGAGGCGGACATGACGGGCGTACCAAGGGAAATTGCTGAGCACAAGCTTAACGCAAATCCTAGTCTGATGCCAGTGCGACAAAAGAAACGCGGCATGGCTCCTGAAAGAAGCGAATGGTTGAAGGCAGAAGTCGATAAGTTGGTCAAAGCAAACATCTTGCGAGAAGAAAGGTACCAAACATGGGTAGCAAACCCAGTGCTGGTAAAAAAGCCTGATGGGTCTTGGCACATGTGTGTTGACTTCACGGATATCAATAAAGCTTGCCCCAAGGACAATTATCCTTTACCAGAAATAGACTAGAAAGTTGAATCATTAGCTGGCTTCCGATACAAATGTTTTTTGGATGCGTATAAAGGATACCATCAAATACAGATGGCAGCGGACGACGAGGATAAGACTGCTTTCCACACAAGCTAGGGCATATACTGCTATACCAAAATGCCATTTGGTTTAAAAAAATACCGGAGTAACATACCAACGGGTAATAGACGAAGCTTTCAAAGGTCATATTGGGAGAAATTTGGAAGCATACGTTGACGACCTAGTTATAAAAAGCACAACAGAATAAGGTCTGTTGGAAGACATATTAGAAATGTTCGCGTCATTAAGAAAGATTAATATGAAGCTCAACCCGTCGAAGTGCAGTTTTGGAGAGGAAGAAGGAAAGTTTCTTGTGTGACAACCCGGAAATTTCCGACCAAATTTAAACTTAATCTTTATATATCTCTGACACGATAAGTAAAGTCTGTAATGTTGAAATCTCAAAAGAACTTTAAACTATGTTCATGTAATCAATTACCCTTCGACTGCTCTTAACGATTCACGAATAATTATGTATAAATATATATATATATATATATATATATATATATATATATATATATATATATATATATACATACATAGGTGTATTTATTAAATTGAGATATATTAATAAAACATTTAATGGTTTAATTGATTTAAATATAAATTATGAGATCTATTTTATGACTTGTAAACGTTAACAATGTATTGGATGAATAATACTTTACATGAACGCATTTATTTTGATATAAGTTTAATATATTTATCAACGAGATTAAAAGATAATATCAAATGATTGAGTTATCTGATACATTGTGATATGAGTACAGGCCTACGTTGAGAGGTCCAATATGATTTAAGAAATCTTTCCTTTTTAACGATATTCAGAAAATGGTAAAGTGATTTACAAGTAAAAATAAATGTGTCAATTAATGGGAACTAGACAAAGGTAGTGGAGATTCCTATTTGAATCTCAAATCAGGTTTTATAATATTTTCCTCGTGACTTTGATAAGAAAACTATTTTAGTTTTCATTTTACTTAAAGTAAAGGTAAGAACGTGGAGTTTGAATAGTTTAGATGTTGGATACCGACGTATAATTAAATTGACATTATATCCTAAAGTGATTTCATACATTCGTTTAACCTTTGGACATTATCTCACGCCTCATCAACAAATGGTAATTCAAAAACTTGAAATTTATTAAGAGTACATATAATTTTTCTTTTTATATGATATAACGAATTCTATAATTTTAAACTTTTAAGATAATTCTTATATATATTTTCTTTTGTAAAACAAAATGTTAATATTTAGTTGATATAGTTTCGAACGTACAAAAACGTTTACAGTTTGAAAAGAACTCTATTATTAAAACACTTGACAGGACAACTTGTTTATGAATTTTAAAGAATTTAATTAAAGTCCGAATTACAAATTGTATATATATATATATATTATTTAAAAAAGATAAGAGTATTACTAAATAATAATATCGAAATGATTTTAAACCTTGAAATATAATTAAGTTCTGAAAAACTATATATTATAAATATTTCAAATTTATATTTCGAAATGAATATATATACATGTATATTTTTCAATGTAATAAAAATTTAATATTAAGTTAAGTTATAAAACGTTTTGAGTTAAAATAATACAATTATATATATATATATATATATATATATATATATATATATATATATATATATATATATATATATATATATATATATATATATATATATATATATATATATATATATATATATATCTGTGTGTGTGTGTATGTATATATAACGAGACGTTGATTTATAAAAGCTAATGACCAAAACACTCTAACATTCAAGTTACACTTCGAATGATTGAGTTATTGATAAGTTAAGTCTATATTTTTGTTAAAGGTACACATCACGAAATGTAAAACGTTAGTTTTCTAAGCGTACGAAAAGGCGTTCGAGAAACTGAAACCGAAACATAAGTCGAGAGACAACGTACGAGTCATCGGAATGAAAATTACAAATTAACTATGAACGTAAAGATAATATAATATATAATTAATTATATAGATTAAATATTAATTTATATATAATAATAGTTATTATGTGTCGGCAAGAATAGAAAATTTGTTTGTGAACTTCTCCATGACACCATGCGATTGCATGGTCTAAATATTAAAACCCCATGCAATCGCATGGGGGTTAGGTACCAGCAAACTCCTTTAAATATCAAACGTTTTCTGCTTCTGCATTCATCTACCTTGCGATATCCCTCTGCTCTTCATATATATATATATTTATTATTTTTATTATTATTATTATTATTATTATTATTATTATCATTATTATTATTATTATTATTATTATTATTATTATTATTATTATTATTATTATTATTATTATTATTATTATTATTATTATTATTATTAAGATTAATATTATTAATCAAAGGTTAGGAGTATTATTAGTAGTATTATACATAAAATACTACGACGAGGTCATGAGCGAGTAATTTCAAAACGGGTTTTCGAGTAGGATAGGGCTAAGCAAATTATGGATTATAGCTATGGAGGTGATGGGTAATGTTCAGCGGTATGCTCGTGAGGCCAAATTGGTGTTTATCATCTCCGTCGCGTTTACCTACTTTCCTGCAATATTGAATCTCAATATTGATACGTGAGCACTCATAACTTAACTTTTATATATTAATAGTGTATCCCTGACTAGTGCTCGAGTATATAGGATTATGCATGTTTGTACATTTATTATTGTCATTAGATAGGTTATGTTGAATCCTGAATTAGATACATATGCGGTTGAGATAAGGTATAAGATATGCATGTCGTTGGAAAGCTAGCGAAAAATTAAGAACTTTTCATTTAGATATCGAATGGTTTCGATGAACGAATTAGAAGTTATAGTCAATTGAATTTTTGTATTATTATTAAAAATGATTATTATTATCGTCATTATTATCGTCGTTATAATTTTTACCTAATTATTATTATTAATATTATTATTATTAATATTATTATTATTATTATTATTATTATTATTATTATTATTATTATTATTATTATTATTATTATTATTATTATTATTATTATTATTATTATTATTATTATTATTATTCTTATTATTATTATCATTATCAATAAAAGGTATTATCATTAAAAATTGTTATTTTTTACTATCGTTATTACCGTTAAAGTTATAATTAGTATTATTATAATTATTATCATTAAAATAGTTATTAGTATTATCATTAATATTATCACTAGTATTATTATAATTAAAACTAAAATTAGTAACACCTAATTATTATGATTATTATCATTAATATGAACGCGACATAAAAGACGATTAAAAGCTATAAAACAAATCGATTGGGAAATAATGAGTATGAGTATCATGATGAAATTAAAATATTGTAAGATATCGAATTAGATAAAATTATCGTTCTTATTATTTTTATCATTTTATTTTTATTAAAAGTATTATTAATACTAAACTATCATTTTTTACTAAAATTATCATTTTTAATAGAAATATCATTGTTATTATAAAATATCATTATTATAATCAGCTTAGTACTATTATTAATAAAAATTATTATTTTAATATCATTTTTAGTAAATATAAATATAGTTATTTTATTAGTAGAATAATAATAATTATTATTACAAAATAATACAACTTTTAATTATTATTGTTATTATCGATATTATGTTATCAAATAAATATGTAATATAAAAATATTTTACTACACGTAATATAATTACATTAATAATACCTATCATTATATTTTATGATATTAAATGAACTTTATAAATTTTATTTCTTAAGATATATAAGAGTATATTTTAATATAAAATTTTATTTATTAAAAGAATGAATTATATTATTTATTCTAATAAACCTTTTAAAAAAATATTTAAAAATATAAAACGACGATATTTAAACTATATAATAATCATGTATAAATTTTGGAAATCATTTTTGAGTCAAATTGACTTTTGTTGACTTTTGCATATTAGTCTCGAGCATTAGGATTGTGATACACTACGGTTTGACCTAAATTGTTAGACAGATATTGACCAACATATAAATATATATAATTAATATAGGTTCGTGAATCCGAGGCCAACCTTGTACTTGTTCAATGCCGTCATATGTATTTTTACTACAAAATACAGTAGTGTGAGTTTCATTTGCTCCCTTTTTAAATGCTTTTGCAATATATATTTTTTTTGGACTGAGAATACATGCGCTGCTTTTATAAATGTTTTACGAAATAGATACAAGTAATCGAAACTACATTCTATGGTTGAATTATTAAACCGAATATGCCCCTTTTTAGCTTGGTAGCCTAAGAATTAGGGAACTGGCCCCTAATTGACGCGAATCCTAAAGGTAGATCTACGGGAACTAACAACCCCCATTCTGGATTTTGGAATGCTTTAGTACTTCGATTTTATCATGTCCGATGGGTGTCCTGGAATGATGGGGATATTCTATTTGCATCTTGTTAATGTCGGTTACCAGGTGTTCACCATATGAATGATTTTTATCTCTATGCAGTTTGCGAAATGCCTGATATGAGATGTATGTTTATGAGAAATGAAAATGAAAATCTTGTGGTCTATTAAAATTATGGAAATGATCGATTATGTTAAACTAATGAACTCACCAACCTTTTGGTTGACACTTTAAAGCATGTTTATTCTCAGGATTGAAAGAAATCTTTCGCTGTGCATTTGCTCATTTTAAAGATATTACTTGGAATCAATCATGACATATTTCAAAAGACGTTGCATTCAAGTCGTTGAGTTCAGTAAAGATTATGATTAAGTAAAAGACAGATTAGATCAATTATAGTTGGATATTATGAAATGATATGCATGCCTGTCAACTTTCGATGTAATGAAAGTTTGTCTTTTAAAATGAATGCAATGTTTGTAAAATGTATCCTATAGAGGTCAAATACCTCGCAATGCAATCATATGTTATTGTATTCGTTCTTATGGATTAGGATGGGTCTTTACATCTTGGTCATATAATAACTGAGCGCGGGATACGTGCAAACCCAAAGAAAATAGAGGCAATCGAGAATATGCCGTCACCAAGAAATAAAAAAAAAGTACAAAGTTTAACGGTTAAGTTGGCGGCATTAACGAGGTTCTTATCAAAATTCGCAGAGCGATCACTCCCTTTTTTCGGGACATTGAAGAATTGCTTAAAGAAAATGGATTTTAAGTGGACGGAGGAAGCAGAAGTGGCGTTTCAAGAAATGAAAAAGGTGCTGAAAGAGCTGCCAACAATGACTGCGCCGATTGCGGGAGAAACATTGATACTATACTTAGCAGCATCGAAGGAAGCAATAATTTCAGTATTAATAGCAGACAGAGGACAGGTATGAAATGTCCCGTTCTTATTGATTAAAAACGTTCCATATTAATTGATTTCGTTGCGAGGTTTTGACCTCTATATGAGACGTTTTTCAAAGACTGCATTCATTTTAAAATAAACCATAACCTTTATTTCATCAATAAAGGTTTAAAAAGCTTTACGTAGATTATCAAATAATGATAATCTAAAATATCCTGTTTACACACGACCATTACATAATGGTTTACAATACAAATATGTTACAACAAAATAAGTTTCTTGAACGCAGTTTTTACACAATATCATACAAACATGGACTCCAAATCTCGTCCTTATTTAAGTATGCGACAGCGGAAGCTCTTAATAATCACCTGAGAATAAACATGCTTAAAATGTCAACAAAAATGTTGGTGAGTTATAGGTTTAACCTATATATATCAAATCATAATAATAGACCACAAGATTTCATATTTCAATACACATCCCATACATAGAGATAAAAATCATTCATATGGTGAACACCTGGTAACCGACATTAACAAGATACATATATAAGAATATCCCCATCATTCCGGGACACCCTTCGGATATGATATAAATTTCGAAGTACTAAAGCATCCGGTACTTTGGATGGGGTTTGTTAGGCCCAATAGATCTATCTTTAGGATTCGCGTCAATTAGGGTGTCTGTTCCCTAATTCTTAGATTACCAGACTTAATAAAAAGGGGCATATTCGATTTCGATAATTCAACCATAGAATGTAGTTTCACGTACTTGTGTCTATTTTGTAAATCATTTATAAAACCTGCATGTATTCTCATCCCAAAAATATTAGATTTTAAAAGTGGGACTATAACTCACTTTCACAGATTTTTACTTCGTCGGGAAGTAAGACTTGGCCACTGGTTGATTCACGAACCTATAACAATATATACATATATATCAAAGTATGTTCAAAATATATTTACAACACTTTTAATATATTTTGATGTTTTACGTTTATTAAGTCAGCTGTCCTCGTTAGTAACCTACAACTAGTTGTCCACAGTTAGATGTACAGAAATAAATCGATAAATATTATCTTGAATCAATCCACGACCCAGTGTATACGTATCTCAGTATTGATCACAACTCAAACTATATATATTTTGGAATCAACCTCAACCCTGTATAGCTAACTCCAACATTCACATATAGAGTGTCTATGGTTGTTCCGAAATATATATAGATGTGTCGACATGATAGGTTGAAACATTGTATACGTGTCTATGGTATCTCAAGATTACATAATATACAATACAAGTTGATTAAGTTATGGTTGGAATAGATTTGTTACCAATTTTCACGTAGCTAAAATGAGAAAAATTATCCAATCTTGTTTTACCCATAACTTCTTCATTTTAAATCCGTTTTGAGTGAATCAAATTACTATGGTTTCATATTGAACTCTATTTTATGAATCTAAACAGAAAAAGTATAGGTTTATAGTCGGAAAAATAAGTTACAAGTCGTTTTTGTAAAGGTAGTCATTTCAGTCGAAAGAACGACGTCTAGATGACCATTTTAGAAAACATACTTCCACTTTGAGTTTAACCATAATTTTTGGATATAGTTTCATGTTCATAATAAAAATCATTTTCTCAGAATAACAACTTTTAAATCAAAGTTTATCATAGTTTTTAATTAACTAACCCAAAACAGCCCGCGGTGTTACTACGACGGCGTAAATTCGGTTTTACGGTGTTTTTCGTGTTTCCAGGTTTTAAATCATTAAGTTAGCATATCATATAGATATAGAACATGTGTTTAGTTTATTTTAAAAGTCAAGTTAGAAGGATTAACTTTTGTTTGCGAACAAGTTTAGAATTAACTAAACTATGTTCTAGTGATTACAAGTTTAAACCTTCGAATAAGATAGCTTTATATGTATGAATCGAATGATGTTATGAACATCATTACTACCTTAAGTTCCTTGGATAAACCTACTGGAAAAGAGAAAAATGGATCTAGCTTCAACGGATCCTTGGATGGCTCGAAGTTCTTGAAGCAGAATCATGACACGAAAACAAGTTCAAGTAAGATCATCACTTGAAATAAGATTGTTATAGTTATAGAAATTGAACCAAAGTTTGAATATGATTATTAACTTGTATTAGAATGATAACCTACTGTAAGAAACAAAGATTTCTTGAGGTTGGATGATCACCTTACAAGATTGGAAGTGAGCTAGCAAACTTGAAAGTATTCTTGATTTTATGTAACTAGAACTTGTAAAATATATGAAGAACACTTAGAACTTGAAGATAGAACTTGAGAGAGATCAATTAGATGAAGAAAATTGAAGAATGAAAGTGTTTGTAGGTGTTTTTGGTCGTTGGTGTATGGATTAGATATAAAGGATATGTAATTTTGTTTTCATGTAAATAAGTCATGAATGATTACTCATATTTTTGTAATTTTATGAGATATTTCATGCTAGTTGCCAAATGATGGTTCCCACATGTGTTAGGTGACTCACATGGACTGCTAAGAGCTGATCATTGGAGTGTATATACCAATAGTACATACATCTAAAAGCTGTGTATTGTACGAGTACGAATACGGGTGCATACGAGTAGAATTGTTGATGAAACTGAACGAGGATGTAATTGTAAGCATTTTTGTTAAGTAGAAGTATTTTGATAAGTGTATTGAAGTCTTTCAAAAGTGTATAAATACATATTAAAACACTACATGTATATACATTTTAACTGAGTCGTTAAGTCATCGTTAGTCGTTACATGTAAGTGTTGTTTTGAAACCTTTAGGTTTACGATCTTGTTAAATGTTGTTAACCCAATGTTTATAATATCAAATGAGATTTTAAATTATTATATTATCATGATATTATCATGTATGAATATCTCTTAATATGATATACATACATTAATGTCTTTACAACGATAATCGTTACATATATGTCTCGTTTAAAAATCATTAAGTTAGTAGTCTTGTTTTTACATATGTAGTTCATTGTTAATATACTTAATGATATGTTTACTTATCATAGTATCATGTTAACTATATATATATATCATTATATATGTCATCATATAGTTTTTACAAGTTTTAACGTTCGTGAATCACCGGTCAACTTGGGTGGTCAATTGTCTATATGAAACATATTTCAATTAATCAAGTCTTAACAAGTTTGATTGCTTAACATGTTGGAAACATTTAATCATGTAAATATCAATCTCAATTAATATATATAAACATGGAAAAGTTCGGGTCACTACAGTACCTACCCGTTAAATAAATTTCGTCCCGAAATTTTAAGCTGTTGAAGGTGTTGACGAATCTTCTGGAAATAGATGCGGGTATTTCTTCTTCATCTAATCTTCACGCTCCCAGGTGAACTCGGGTCCTCTACGAGCATTCCTTCGAACCTTAACAATTGGTATCTTGTTTTGCTTAAGTCTTTTAACCTCACGATCCATTATTTCGACGGGTTCTTCGATGAATTGGAGTTTTTCGTTGATTTGGATTTCATCTAACGGAATAGTGAGATCTTCTTTAGCAAAACATTTCTTCAAATTCGAGACGTGGAAAGTGTTATGTACAGCCGCGAGTTGTTGAGGTAACTCAAGTCGGTAAGCTACTGGTCCGACACGATCAATAATATTGAATGGTCCAATATACCTTGGATTTAATTTCCCTCGTTTACCAAATCGAACAACGCCTCTCCAAGGTGCAACTTTAAGCATGACCATCTCTCCAATTTCAAATTCTATATCTTTTCTTTTAATGTCAGCGTAGCTCTTTTGTCGACTTTGGGCGGTTTTCAACCGTTGTTGAATTTGGATGATCTTCTCGGTAGTTTCTTGTATAATCTCCGGACCCGTAATCTGTCTATCCCCCACTTCACTCCAACAAATCGGAGACCTGCACTTTCTACCATAAAGTGCTTCAAACGGCGCCATCTCAATGCTTGAATGGTAGCTGTTGTTGTAGGAAAATTCTGCTAATGGCAGATGTCGATCCCAACTGTTTCCGAAATCAATAACACATGCTCGTAGCATGTCTTCAAGCGTTTGTATCGTCCTTTCGCTCTGCCCATCAGTTTTTGGATGATAGGCAGTACTCATGTCTAGACGAGTTCCTAATGCTTGCTGTAATGTCTGCCAGAATCTTGAAATAAATCTGCCATCCCTATCAGAGATAATAGAGATTGGTATTCCATCCTACGAATTTAGCAACATCGGCTTTCATACCCGGCCACCAAAAATGTTTCTTGAGATCCTTGTACATCTTCCCCGTTCCAGGATGTATTGAGTATCTGGTTTTATGAGCTTCTCTAAGTACCATTTCTCTCATATCTCCAAATTTTGGTACCCAAATCCTTTCAGCCCTATACCGGGTTCCGTCTTCCCGAATATTAAGATGCTTCTCCGATCCTTTGGGTATTTCATCCTTTAAATTTCCCTCTTTTAAAACTCCTTGTTGCGCCTCCTTTATTTGAGTAGTAAGGTTATTATGAATCATTATATTCATAGATTTTACTCGAATGGGTTCTCTGTCCTTCCTGCTCAAGGCATCGGCTACCACATTTGCCTTCCCCGGGTGGTAACGAATCTCAAAGTCGTAATCATTCAACAATTCAATCCACCTACGCTGCCTCATATTCAGTTGTTTCTGATTAAATATGTGTTGAAGACTTTTGTCGTTGGTATATATAATACTTTTGACCCCATATAAGTAGTGCCTCCAAGTATTTAATGCAGAAACAACCGCGCCTAATTCCAAATCATGCGTCGTATAATTTTGCTCGTGAATCTTCAATTGTCTAGAGGCATAAGCAATCACCTTCGTTCGTTGCATTAATACACAACCGAGACCTTGCTTTGATGCGTCACAATAAATCACAAAATCATCATTCCCTTCAGGCAATGACAATATAGGTGCCGTAGTTAGCTTTTTCTTCAATAACTGAAACGCTTTCTCTTGTTCATCCTTCCATTCAAATTTCTTTCCTTTATGCGTTAATGCAGTCAAGGGTTTTGCTATTCTGGAAAAGTCTTGGATGAACCTTCTGTAGTAACCAGCTAGTCCTAAAAACTGGCGTATGTGTTTCGGAGTTTTCGGGGTTTCCCACTTTTCAACAGTTTCTATTTTTGCCGGATCCACCTTAATACCTTCTTTGTTCACTATGTGACCGAGGAATTGAACTTCTTCCAACCAAAATGCACACTTTGAAAACTTAGCGTACAATTCTTCCTTCCTCAATACTTCTAACACCTTTCTCAAATGTTCACCGTGTTCTTGGTCATTCTTTGAGTAAATAAGTATGTCATCAATGAAAACAATGACAAACTTGTCAAGGTATGGTCCACACACTCGGTTCATAAGGTCCATGAACATAGCTGGTGCATTAGTTAAACCAAACGGCATGACCATAAACTCGTAATGACCGTAACGTGTTCTGAAAGCAGTCTTTGGAATATCATCTTCTTTCACCCGCATTTGATGATACCCGGAACGTAAGTTAATCTTTGAATAAACAGACGAGCCTTGTAGTTGATCAAATAAGTCGTCGATTCTCGGTAGTGGGTAGCGGTTCTTGATGGTAAGTTTGTTCAACTCTCGGTAGTCGATACACAACCTGAATGTACCATCTTTCTTCTTGACAAACAAAACAGGAGCTCCCCACGGTGATGTGCTTGGTCGAATGAAACCACGCTCTAAAAGTTCTTGTAATTGGCTTTGCAGTTCTTTCATCTCGCTGGGTGCGAGTCTGTAAGGAGCACGAGCTATTGGTGCAGCTCCTGGTACAAGATCTATTTGAAATTCAACGGATCGATGTGGGGGTAATCCCGGTAATTCTTTCGGAAATACATCGGGAAATTCTTTTGCAATGGGAACATCATTGATGCTCTTTTCTTCAGTTTGTACTTTCTCGACGTGTGCTAGAACAGCATAGCAACCTTTTCTTATTAGTTTTTGTGCCTTCAAATTACTAATAAGATGTAGCTTCGTGTTGCCCTTTTCTCCGTACACCATTAAGGGTTTTACTTTTTCTCGTATAATGCGAATTGCATTTTTGTAACAGACGATCTCTGCTTTCACTTCTTTCAACCAGTCCATACCGATTATCACATCAAAACTCCCTAACTCTACTGGTATCAAATCAATCTTAAATGTTTCGCTAACCAGTTTAATTTCTCGATTTCGACATATATTATCTGCTGAAATTAATTTACCATTTGCTAATTCGAGTAAAAATTTACTATCCAAAGGCGTCAATGGACAACTTAATTTAGCACAAAAATCTCTACTCATATAGCTTCTATCCGCACCCGAATCAAATAAAACGTAAGCAGATTTATTGTCAATAAGAAACGTACCCGTAACAAGCTCTGGGTCTTCCTGTGCCTCTGCCGCATTAATATTGAAAACTCTTCCGCGGCCTTGTCCATTCGTGTTCTCCTGGTTCGGGCAATTTCTAATAATGTGGCCCGGTTTTCTACATTTATAACAAACTACATTGGCATAACTTGCTCCGACACTACTTGCTCCGCCATTACTCGTTCCGACACCATTTGTTCCTTTCGTTCTATTAACCCCTGGTCCGTAGACCTCACACTTCGCCGCGCTATGACCATTTCTTTTACACTTGTTGCAAAATTTGGTGCAGAACCCCGAGTGATACTTTTCACACCTTTGGCATAGCTGCTTCTGATTGTTGTTGTTGTTGCGGTTATTATTGTTGTTGGGATGATTGTTGTAGTTGATGTTGCTGTTGTTGTTGTTGTTGTTGTTGTTGGGCCGTTTGTTGTAGTTGCGATTGATGTTGCGATTGTTGAGATAATTGTTGCGATTATTGTTGTAATTGATGTTGTTGTTGTATTGGTGATTCTTATCACCGTTTTCCTCCCACTTTCTTTTAACTTGCTTCACATTGGCCTCTTCAGCAGTCTGTTCTTTAATTCTTTCTTCAATCTGGTTCACTAGTTTGTGAGCCATTCTACATGCCTGTTGTATAGAGGCGGGCTCGTGTGAACTTATATCTTCTTGGATTCTTTCCGGTAATCCTTTCACAAATGCGTCGATCTTCTCTTCCTCATCTTCGAATGCTCCCGGACACAATAGGCACAATTCTGTGAATCGTCTTTCGTACGTGGTAATATCGAATCCTTGGGTTCGTAACCCTCTAAGTTCTGTCTTGAGCTTATTGACCTCGGTTCTGGGACGGTACTTCTCGTTCATCAAGTGCTTGAATGCTGACCACGGTAGTGCGTACGCATCGTCTTGTCCCACTTGCTCTAGATAGGTATTCCACCATGTTAACGCAGAACCTGTGAAGGTATGCGTAGCGTACTTCACTTTGTCCTCTTCAGTACACTTACTTATGGCAAACACCGATTCGACCTTCTCGGTCCAACGTTTCAATCCGATCGGTCCTTCGGTTCCATCAAATTCCAAAGGTTTGCAGGCAGTGAATTCTTTGTAGGTGCATCCTACACGATTTCCTGTACTGCTAGATCCAAGGTTATTGTTGGTGTGTAGCGCAGCCTGTACTGCGGCTATGTTTGAAGCTAGAAAAGTACGGAATTCCTCTTCATTCATATTCACGGTGTGTCGAGTAGTCGGTGCCATTTCCTTCAAAATAGTTAAATGGAACAAGTTAATCATACAGAATATTAAGAGTAGTTAATAGTATTTCGTAGCATAATATGAACTCATTTATAAAAGCTTTTTCTTCATATTAGCGTTTTATAAGTTTAAATTCGGGTAGTACCTACCCGTTTAGTTCATACTTAGTAGCTAATATACAATTCAACTACTACCATTCTATATGAAAAACTGATTATAATAATATTTCGCGTTCAAACTTTTACACAATATTTTACAAACTTACAATACCGCTTATTTTACATATAGCATGAAATATAGCACACAATAAATTTGATACAAGATGGTTGTGAAGATAATTCTAGCTAGTACACAAGTCGTTCAGCAAAGGCAATAAAGACACGTAATTCATACGTCCAGAAACAAGTCATGCATTCTGGTTTTACTAGGATTACTTCCCATCCTTGGTCTTGTGGAACATAACTGTTATGGCCGTTGATTAGACAGCGTGTTGTAACGTCGTCAAAGGGGCGAGGGTTACGTAATGTCCAACAGTCCCGTAACAATCTAAAAACCTCATTTCTTACCCCAATTACCGACTCCGTCACTTGTGGAAATGTTTTGTTTAATAGTTGTAGCCCGATGTTCTTGTTCTCACTTTGGTGAGAAGCGAACATTACTAATCCGTAAGCATAACATGCTTCTTTATGTTGCATGTTAGCCGCTTTTTCTAAATCACGAAGTCCAATATTCGGATATATTGAGTCAAAATAATTTCTTAACCCGTTGCGTAAAATAGCATTTGGGTTCCCCGCAATATATGCATCAAAGTAAACACATCGTAACTTATGGGTTTCCCAATGTGATATCCCCCATCTTTCAAACGAAAGTCTCTTATAAACCAAGACATTCTTGGAACGTTCTTCGAATGTCTTACAAAGTGATCTCGCCTTAAATAGTTGTGCCGAGGAATTCTGGCCGACTCTAGACAAGATTTCATCAATCATGTCTCCGGGTAGGTCTCTTAAAATATTGGGTTGTCTATCCATTTTGTGTTTTTAAACTGTAAAATAGACAAGAGTTAGATTCATAAAAAAAATACTTATTAATACAAGCAATTTTTACACATATCATAAAGCATAAGAACACTATATTACATATATTACACCACACGAATACAACTATCTTATTCTGACTCGCTCGTTTCTTCTTCTTTGGTTTTGGTTCGTTTTGCCAAGTTTCTAGGGATATATGATGTTCCCCTAATACTAACTGTCGTTTTCCACAACGGTTTAGAAAAACCTGGTGGTTTAGAGGTTCCCGGGTCATTGTTACAACTTAAGTACTTCGGGGGTTGACGATACATATAAATTTCATCGGGGTTGGAATTAGATTTCTCTATTTTTATGCCCTTTCCCTTATTATTTTCTTTTGCCTTTTTAAATTCAGTTGGGGTAATTTCTATAACATCATCGGAATTCTCGTCGGAATCCGATTCATCGGAGAATTGGTAATCCTCCCAATATTTTGCTTCCTTGGCGGAAACACCATTGACCATAATTAACCTTGGTCGGTTGGTTGATGATTTTCTTTTACTTAACCGTTTTATTATTTCCCCCACCGGTTCTACTTCTTCATCCGGTTCCGATTCTTCTTCCGGTTCTGATTCTTCTTCCGGTTCCTCTTCGGGAACTTGTGAATCAGTCCACGAATCATTCCAATTTACATTTGACTATTCATTATTATTAGGTGAGTCAATGGGACTTGTTCTAGAGGTAGACATCTATCACATAATATCAAACGCGTTAAGATATTAATATAGCACATAATATTCACATGTTAAAAATATATAGTTTCCAACAAAATTTGTTAAGCAATCATTTTTCAAGTAAACACGGTCGAAGTCCAGACTCACTAATGCATCCTAACAAACTCGATAAGACACACTAATGCAAAATTCTGGTTCTCTAAGACCAACGCTCTGATACCAACTGAAATGTTCCGTTCTTATTGATTAAAAACGTTCCATATTAATTGATTTCGTTGCGAGGTTTTGACCTCTATATGAGACGTTTTTCAAAGACTGCATTCATTTTAAAATAAACCATAACCTTTATTTCATCAATAAAGGTTTAAAAAGCTTTACGTAGATTATCAAATAATGATAATCTAAAATATCCTGTTTACACACGACCAATACATAATGGTTTACAATACAAATATGTTACAACAAAATAAGTTTCTTGAACGCAGTTTTTACACAATATCATACAAACATGGACTCCAAATCTCGTCCTTATTTAAGTATGCGACAGCGGAAGCTCTTAATAATCACCTGAGAATAAACATGCTTAAAATGTCAACAAAAATGTTGGTGAGTTATAGGTTTAACCTATATATATCAAATCATAATAATAGACCACAAGATTTCATATTTCAATACACATCCCATACATAGAGATAAAAATCATTCATATGGTGAACACCTGGTAACCGACATTAACAAGATGCATATATAAGAATATCCCCATCATTCCGGGACACCCTTCGGATATGATATAAATTTCGAAGTACTAAAGCATCCGGTACTTTGGATGGGGTTTGTTAGGCCCAATAGATCTATCTTTAGGATTCGCGTCAATTAGGGTGTCTGTTCCCTAATTCTTAGATTACCAGACTTAATAAAAAGGGGCATATTCGATTTCGATAATTCAACCATAGAATGTAGTTTCACGTACTTGTGTCTATTTTGTAAATCATTTATAAAACCTGCATGTATTCTCATCCCAAAAATATTAGATTTTAAAAGTGGGACTATAACTCACTTTCACAGATTTTTACTTCGTCGGGAAGTAAGACTTGGCCACTGGTTGATTCACGAACCTATAACAATATATACATATATATCAAAGTATGTTCAAAATATATTTACAACACTTTTAATATATTTTGATGTTTTACGTTTATTAAGTCAGCTGTCCTCGTTAGTAACCTACAACTAGTTGTCCACAGTTAGATGTACAGAAATAAATCGATAAATATTATCTTGAATCAATCCACGACCCAGTGTATACGTATCTCAGTATTGATCACAACTCAAACTATATATATTTTGGAATCAACCTCAACCCTGTATAGCTAACTCCAACATTCACATATAGAGTGTCTATGGTTGTTCCGAAATATATATAGATGTGTCGACATGATAGGTCGAAACATTGTATACGTGTCTATGGTATCTCAAGATTACATAATATACAATACAAGTTGATTAAGTTATGGTTGGAATAGATTTGTTACCAATTTTCACGTAGCTAAAATGAGAAAAATTATCCAATCTTGTTTTACCCATAACTTCTTCATTTTAAATCCGTTTTGAGTGAATCAAATTGCTATGGTTTCATATTGAACTCTATTTTATGAATATAAACAGAAAAAGTATAGGTTTATAGTCGGAAAAATAAGTTACAAGTCGTTTTTGTAAAGGTAGTCATTTTCAGTCGAAAGAACGACGTCTAGATGACCATTTTAGAAAACATACTTCCACTTTGAGTTTAACCATAATTTTTGGATATAGTTTCATGTTCATAATAAAAATCATTTTCTCAGAATAACAACTTTTAAATCAAAGTTTATCATAGTTTTTAATTAACTAACCCAAAACAGCCCGCGGTGTTACTACGACGGCGTAAATCCGGTTTTACGGTGTTTTTCGTGTTTCCAGGTTTTAAATCATTAAGTTAGCATATCATATAGATATAGAACATGTGTTTAGTTGATTTTAAAAGTCAAGTTAGAAGGATTAACTTTTGTTTGCGAACAAGTTTAGAATTAACTAAACTATGTTCTAGTGATTACAAGTTTAAACCTTCGAATAAGATAGCTTTATATGTATGAATCGAATGATGTTATGAACATCATTAATACCTTAAGTTCCTTGGATAAACCTACTGGAAAAGAGAAAAATGGATCTAGCTTCAACGGATCCTTGGATGGCTCGAAGTTCTTGAAGCAGAATCATGACACGAAAACAAGTTCAAGTAAGATCATCACTTGAAATAAGATTGTTATAGTTATAGAAATTGAACCAAAGTTTGAATATGATTATTACCTTGTATTAGAATGATAACCTACTGTAAGAAACAAAGATTTCTTGAGGTTGGATGATCACCTTACAAGATTGGAAGTGAGCTAGCAAACTTGAAAGTATTCTTGATTTTATGTAACTAGAACTTGTAAAATATATGAAGAACACTTAGAACTTGAAGATAGAACTTGAGAGAGATCAATTAGATGAAGAAAATTGAAGAATGAAAGTGTTTGTAGGTGTTTTTGGTCATTGGTGTATGGATTAGATATAAAGGATATGTAATTTTGTTTTCATGTAAATAAGTCATGAATGATTACTCATATTTTTGTAATTTTATGAGATATTTCATGCTAGTTGCCAAATGATGGTTCCCACATGTGTTAGGTGACTCACATGGGCTGATAAGAGCTGATCATTGGAGTGTATATACCAATAGTACATACATCTAAAAGCTGTGTATTGTACGAGTACGAATACGGGTGCATACGAGTAGAATTGTTGATGAAACTGAACGAGGATGTAATTGTAAGCATTTTTGTTAAGTAGAAGTATTTTGATAAGTGTATTGAAGTCTTTCAAAAGTGTATAAATACATATTAAAACACTACATGTATATACATTTTAACTGAGTCGTTATGTCATCGTTAGTCGTTACATGTAAGTGTTGTTTTGAAACCTTTAGGTTAACGATCTTGTTAAATGTTGTTAACCCAATGTTTATAATATCAAATGAGATTTTAAATTATTATATTATCATGATATTATCATGTATGAATATCTCTTAATATGATATACATACATTAATGTCTTTACAACGATAATCGTTACATATATGTCTCGTTTAAAAATCATTAAGTTAGTAGTCTTGTTTTTACATATGTAGTTCATTGTTAATATACTTAATGATATGTTTACTTATCATAGTATCATGTTAACTATATATATATCCATATATATGTCATCATATAGTTTTTACAAGTTTTAACGTTCGTGAATCACCGGTCAACTTGGGTGGTCAATTGTCTATATGAAACATATTTCAATTAATCAAGTCTTAACAAGTTTGATTGCTTAACATGTTGGAAACATTTAATCATGTAAATATCAATCTCAATTAATATATATAAACATGGAAAAGTTCGGGTCACTACAAGGTACGCACTATAAAATTAAAAATAGCTAATTTTCAATCAATAGGCATTTGAAATTATATAATTATGTTGTACGAACAGGTACAAATGCCTGTATATTTTGTTAGCAAAGCTTTGACAGGAAGCGAATTAAACTATCCTGCAATCAAAAAACTGGTTTATGCACTCGTGCATACGGCTAGACGCTTACGAAGATATTTCCAAGCGCACCCAATAAGGGTCCTAACAGATCAGCCGATAAAGCAGGTACGACAAACAACAATTTTTCGTCAAACAAATATAAAATTGCTTGATAAATCCTAGCAAATTTACATTCGCTAATACTTGTTGAGCAGGTGCTATATAAACCAGAAAATTCTGGTCGCATGGCCAAATAGGCTATTGAATTGGGAGAGCATGAAATAAGCTTCTCACCACGAAGTGTGGTAAAAGGGCAAGTCCTAGCAGATTATCTGGATAAAACAGGCAAAGATATCGAAGTCTCTCATGAATCAAAAGAAATACCACCTCCGCCCGAACAGCTGTAGGAAATGTACACAGACGGGGCTTGTGGCCCAGAAGGCGCAGGGGTAGGAATAGTCCTAAAAAGTCCAGAAGGAGAGGAATATACCTTCGCACTACGATTCAGCTTCACTATCACAAATAATGAAGCTGAATATGAAGCATTATTATCTGGGATGCGGGTAGAAAAATATTTGGAGATTAAAGAACTGTCAGTATATATTGATTCGCAGTTAGTTGCAAACTAATTTAACGGAATATTCGAAGCACACGATGAATCAATGCAAAAATACTTAAAGCTCGTGCAAGAGCTAGCAGTTGACTTCGATTTATTCCAGATAACTCAGGTTTCGAGGACGCTGAATATAAAGGCGGATGCGCTAAGTAAGTTAGCCGCATTAACTTTCATTCATTTTAAGAAAGAAATTTGGGTTGAGGAAGTTAAAGTAAAATCTATTGAAGAAGACAGTGTTTCGGCTGCAGTTGAAGAAGAGGAGCAGAGTTGGATGACACCAATAATAGAATTTCTAACCAAAGGTACATTGCTGATAGATTCAAGTGAAGCAAGAAAGATTAAGATGAAAGCACCAATGTATCTGTTAGACAAGGGAATTCTATATAGAAAGTCTTTTCTGGGACCTTATTTGCGGTGCCTTAATACAACTCAAGCGGAGTCAATCATACGGGAAGTACACGAGGGAATGTGTGCTCTGCTTTCGAGACACAAAACAGTTGCGTCCAAAATAATGCGGCTTGGATATTACTGGCCGTCAATGTACAGAGATGCTGCAGAGGTAATACGCAAGTGTCAATCGTGTCAACTTCATGCACCGGTAAGCAAGGCTCCGCGACATCCTATGATACCGGTCGCGTCTCCATGGCTGTTCTGCAAATGGGCAATCGACATAGTAGGGCCATTCCCCGCAGGACCAGGGGGTGTAAAATTTCTGGTAGTGGCCATTGATTATTTCACGAAATGGGTAGAGGCCACACCACTAAAAACAATTTCGGGCATGCAAATTCGAAATTTTGTGTGGGAAAACATCGTCTGTCGGTTTGGAATACCAAATGAAATAGTAAGCGACAATGGTACGCAGTTCGAAGGTAATCCATTTAGTGAATGGTGCCAAGAATTGAATATAAAACAAACATTTACATCAGTCGCACACCCTCAGGCGAATGGTCAGTGTGAGGTTACGAATCGGGATATCATTTTAGGAATTAAAGCAAGGTTAGGATTGTGTCGAAGGGGTTGGATAGACAAACTGCCTAATGTTTTGTGGGCACACCGGACAACTCCAAAGGGCGCAACTAATGAAACACCTTTTAGTTTGGTGTACGGGTCCGAGGCCTTAATACCCGTCGAAATAAATGTGCCAACTATGCGCATAGCTTCCTTCGATGAAAGTAGCAACAACGAAGAACTGCGTGAAAATCTAAACTTAGTTGAAGAACGCAAAGAAATGGCGGCCATAAAAGAAGCAATCAACAAAAAAAGAATTGCAAGCTACTATAATAAGTGCGTACAACCATTATCTTTCCAATTGGACGAGTTGATATGGTGAAAAAATGAAGCAAGCAGGGCAGAGGATACCGGTAAGCTTGGACCTAAATGGGAAGGACCTTACAAGGTTATTGGCGTAAGCTATACAGGGACGTATCGTCTAGCAAGTTTGGATGGAAGAGCAATAAAGCGCACCTGGCATGCGCCGACACTGAAACGGTGCTACATATGAAAAACCGCAGAGGGACTGATCACCCCAAACAACTGTTTAAAGTTTTTATCATGTGAATTTTTATTTTCCATTGTAAACATGACAGCTAAGTGCTGGTCAAAAGATATGTTTGAAATAAATTGAATTATGCAATTTAAGCCAATAACTTGTGCATTTTTTACATTTGTTGATTGCATGCCCTTTAAGCTACTCAGGGACACACTCCGAGTCTCAAGTGGCATAGTTTAGTTTGGTTACTAATACTATTTTTAATGGTGACAGTAGTAAAACATTGGTTTGTTTCAAACGCTCGTACACCGCGTAAGACGGAGACTTGCAAAGTCTAGACTATAAAATACAAGTTTGGTTACTTGTTTAAATAACCCGGACATTGGCGTGGCCGGAAGACTCTTGAGTATAGACATTGGTTTGTCTATAGTACGGGTAATTTACATTGGATTGGATAAGCGTACGTACTTATAAAATTTTTTATAAAAGTCTTGAGCATAAACTTATAAGCATTGGTTTGCTTACTGTTGCGTATAACATTGGATTGTTGGCGCAAAAATAAAAAGATCATGAAACGATTGAAGGGTCGCTCCCATCATGAAGTCATGGCATTTATTCTACATAAGAGTTATTGAATGCATAATATTGTAACAAATCATTATAACCTCCATAGTGATTTCGTAAAAACACAATAAATGCACCTTAACCAAAAAAGTTGTCAAAATTATATTCAATCAAAAGCTAACATATTACAGTTGGAGAATATAAAGTCAACCGCTTAGCATAAAAGCGGGACATATATAAAAATTTGACCTAATATATGATAATATAAGCTAATATAAAAATAAAAAGGGGTGGTATTGGCTAGAACATTTGCCCTACACTGAGGAGAGTATGCCATCCTCGCACGCAGCGATCAGATGCATACTCCGCTGTCAACAGAAAAGAAAAATATAATATAGGGATGCGAAACCTCCAAGACTGCAAGGCCCATCCGTCATTGACAAAAAAAAGCCACCCATGGATGGCTTAACAAACTCAATTGAGTTTGTCAGTAATTATCTCCTGCGCGGAGATGGTAGGATCGTTAATGAGAAACTGAGGACGGGGGATCGAGATTTGTTGAAGTTGGGAACAAGCTTCCTCACATTTTTCCTTGACTCCATCAATGAGCAACTCAGCAATATTGGGGGGAATCACGGGGGGCACATACAGTTCCTGGCGAATAACATTCCAGAACAGGGTTCGCTCATACGCTCATGCAGCAACCATGGTTGCACCAAATTGCTGGTCAACGGCTTTGCAGTCGAGATCATGCTGGACAAGGTTAGGTAAACCCTTGCGGAGAATGTCATACTCCACTTTGAAAGGATCATGTTTCGCGACCCATGACTCCTGTGACGCAATCCAGTCACTAAAGCTTTCGTTTAAAAAGATGACATGGTTCTTTGACTCTTTAAGCTTTGTAGAATGCGATGTAATCTCCGACTCCATAAACCTTTTCTCAGCAACATGCCGATCCTCCTCCTGTTGCCTTTTTTACATCATAACATTGATTCTCTCTTCTGCCTGCTTGTGCGCGGTTACTGCAACCGCAAGCTGAGCAGTTAGTTTTGCGTTTTCTTGCAGCAAGGAAGTCTCTGTGGATGACGGTGGTGGTGGATGAATGAGCGCAGCATATTTGAGTTGCAAACGATTGAGGTCCTTGGCAAAGTTGAACAGCGTTACTTGCGTGTCCATGTACAGGTCCTCGGTAGGTGAGAGTGTGGAAAACTTTTGAATCAATTGCTGAGGGGTGCATGATTGTAGAAAAGAAAATTGTTGGGCGAATACTGAAATGTCCCGTTCATATTGATTATAAACGTTCCATATTAATTGATTTCGTTGCGAGGTTTTGACCTCTATATGAGACGTTTTTCAAAGACTGAATTCATTTTTAAAACAACCATAACCTTTATTTTATCAATAAAGGTTTTAAAAAAAACATTACGTAGATTATCAAATAATGATAATCTAAAATATACTGATTACACACGACCATTACATAATAGTTTACAATAGAAATATATTACATCGACATATGTTTCTTGAATGCAGTTTTTACACAATATCATACAAACATGGACTTCAAATCTTGTCCTTATTTTAGTATGCAACAGCGGAAGCTCTTAATATTCACCTGAGAATAAACATACTTTAAACGTCAATAAAAATGTTGGTGAGTTATAGGTTTAACCTATATATATCAAATCGTAACAATAGACCACAAGATTTCATATTTTAATACACATCCCATACATAGAGATAAAAATCATTCATATGGTGAACACCTGGTAATCGACATTAACAAGATGCATATGTAAGAATATCCCCATCATTCCGGGACACCCTTCGGATATGATATAAATGTCGAAGTACTAAAGCATCCGGTACTTTGGATGGGGTTTGTTAGGCCCAATAGATCTATCTTTAGGATTCGCGTCAATTAGGGTGTCTGTTCCCTAATTCTTAGATTACCAGACTTAATAAAAAGGGACATATTCGATTTCGATAATTAAACCATAGAATGTAGTTTCACGTACTTGTGTCTATTTTGTAAATCATTTATAAAACCTGCATGTATTCTCGTCCCAAAAATATTAGATTTTAAAAGTGGGACTATAACTCACTTTCACAGATTTTTACTTCGTCGGGAAGTAAGACTTGGCCACTGGTCAATTCACAAACCTATAACAAATATGTACATATATATCAAAGTATGTTCAAAATATATTTACAACACTTTTAATACATTTTGATGTTTTAAGTTTATTAAGTCAGCTGTCCTCGTTAGTAACCTACAACTAGTTGTCCAACGTTAGATGTACAGAAAAAAATTGATATATATTATCTTGAATCAATCCACGACCTAGTGTATACACGTCTCAGGCTAGATCACAACTCAAAGTATATATATTTTTGGAATCAACCTCAACCCTGTATAGCTAACTCCCACATTACTGCATATAGAGTGTCTATGGTTGTTCCAAATAATATATACACATGGGTCAATATGATATGTCAAAATATTTGCATACGTGTCTATGGTATCCCAAGATTACATAATATATTAGAATACATGTATAATACAATATAAGTTAGCTAGGATATGATTAATATAGATTTGTTACCAATTTTCACGTTGCTACAACAAGAAAAATTATCCAATCTTGTTTTACCCATAACTTCTTCATTTTAAATCTGTTTTGAGTGAATCAAATTGCTATGGTTTCATATTGAACTCTATTTTATGAATCTAAACCGAAAAAAGTATAGGTTTATAGTCGGAAATATAAGTTCAAGTTATTTTTGTAAAGGTAGTCATTTCCGTCGAAAGAATGACGTCTAGATGACCATTTTAGAAAACATACTTTCACTTTGAGTTTAATCATGATTTTTGGATATAGTTTCATGTTCATAAGAAAAATCATTTTCCTAGAATAACAACTTTTAAATCAAAGTTTATCATAGTTTTTAATTAACTAACCCAAAACAGCCCGCGGTGTTACTACGACGGCGTATGTCCGGTTTTACAATGTTCTTCGTGTTGCCAGGTTTTAAATCATTAAGTTAGCATATCATATAGATATAGAACATATGTTTAGTTGATTTTAAATGTCAAGTTAGAAGGATTAACTTTTGTTTGCGAACAAGTTTAGAATTAACTAAACTATGTTCTAGTGATTACAAGTTTAAACCTTCGAATAAGATAGCTTTATATGTATGAATCGAATGATGTTATGAACATCATTACTACCTCAAGTTTTCTGGATAAAGCTACTGGAAATGAAAAAAATGGATCTAGCTTTAAAGGATCCTTGGATGGCTTGAAAGTTCTTGAAGCAGAATCATGACACGAAAACAAGTTCAAGTAAGATTTCCACTCGAAATAAGATTGTTATAGTTATAGAAATTGAATCAAAGTTTGAATATGAGTATTACCTTGTATTAGAAAGATATCTTACTGTAAATAAAAAAGATTTCTTGAGGTTGGATGATCACTCTACAAGATTGGAAGTAAGTTAGCAAACTTGGAAGTATTCTTGATTTTATGAAACTAGAACTTGTAGAATTTATGAAGAACACTTAGAACTTGAAGATAGAACTTGAGAGAGATCAATTGAAGATAGAACTTGAGAGAGATCAATTAGATGAAGAAAATTGAAGAATAAAATTTTTTGTAGGTGTTTTTGGTCGTTGGTGTATGGATTAGATAAAAAGGATATGTAATTTTGTTTTCATGTAAATAAGTCATGAATGATTACTCATATTTTTGTAATTTTATGAGATATTTCATGCTAGTTGCCAAATGATGGTTCCCAAATGTGCTAGGTGACTCACATGGGCTGCTAAGAGCTGATCATTGGAGTGTATATACCAATAGTACATACATCTAAAAGCTGTGTATTGTACGAGTACGAATACGGGTGCATACGAGTAGAATTGTTGATGAAACTGAACGAGGATGTAATTGTAAGAATTTTTGTTAAGTAGAAGTATTTTGATAAGTGACTTGAAGTCTTTCAAAATTGTATGAATACATATTAAAACACTACATGTATATACATTTTAACTGAGTCGTTAAGTCATCGTTAGTCGTTACATGTAAGTGTTGTTTTGAAACCTTTAGGTTAACGATCTTGTTAAATGTTGTTAACCCAATGTTTAAAATATCAAATGATATTTTAAATTATTATATTATCATGATATTATGATGTATGAATATCTCTTAATATGATATATATACATTAAATGTCGTTACAACGATAATCGTTACATATATGTCTCGTTTCAAAATCATTAAGTTAGTAGTCTTGCTTTTACATATGTAGTTCATTGTTAATATACTTAATGATATGTTTACTTATCATAATATCATGTTAACTATATATATATCCATATATATGTCATCATATAGTTTTTACAAGTTTTAACGTTCGTGAATCACCGGTCAACTTGGGTGGTCAATTGTCTATATGAAACCTATTTCAATTAATCAAGTCTTAACAAGTTTGATTGCTTAACATGTTGGAAACACTTAATCATGTAAATAATAATTTCATTTATTATATATATAAACATGGAAAAGTTCGGGTCACTACAGTACCTACCCGTTAAATAAATTTCGTCCCGAAATTTTAAGCAGTTGGAGGTGTTGACGTATCTTCTGGAAATAAATGCGGGTATTTCTTGTTTATCTGATCTTCTCATTCTCAGGTGAACTCGGGTCCTCTACGAGCATTCCATCGAACCTTAACAATTGGTATCTTGTTTTGCTTAAGTCTTTTAACCTCACGATCCATTATTTCTACGGGTTCTTCGATGAATTGAAGTTTTTTCGTTGATTTGGATTTCATCTAACGGAATAGTGAGATCTTCTTTAGCAAAACATTTCTTCAAATTCGAGACGTGGAAAGTGTTATGTACAGCCGCGAGTTGTTGAGGTAACTCAAGTCGGTAAGCTACTGGTCCGACACGATCTATAATCTTGAATGGTCCAATGTACCTTGGATTTAGTTTCCCCCGTTTACCAAATCGAACAACGCCTTTCCAAGGGGAAACCTTAAGCATGACCATTTCTTCAATTTTAAACTCTATATCTTTTCTTTTACTGTCCGCGTAGCTCTTTTGTCGACTCTGGGCGGTTTTCAATCGTTGTTGAATTTGGATGATCTTCTCGGTAGTTTCTTGTATTATCTCCGGACCCGTAATCTGTCTATCCCCCACTTCACTCCAACATATCGGAGACCTGCACTTTCTACCATAAAGTACTTCAAACATCGCCATCTCAATATTTGAATGGTAGCTGTTGTTGTAGGAAAATTATGCTAACGGTAGATGTCGATCCCAACTGTTTCCGAAATCAATAACACATGCTCGTAGCATGTCTTCAAGCGTTTGTATCATCCTTTCACTCTGCCCATCAGTTTGTGGATGATAGGCAGTACTCATGTCTAGACGAATTCCTAATGCTTGTTGTAATGTCTGCCAGAATCTTGAAATAAATCTGCCATCCCTATCAGAGATAATAGAGATTGGTATTCCATGTCTGGAGACGACTTCCTTCAAATACAGTCGTGCTAACTTCTCCATCTTGTCATCTTCTCTTATTGGCAGGAAGTGTGCTGATTTGGTCAGACGATCAACTATTACCCAAATAGTATCAAAACCACTTGCAGTCCTTGGCAATTTAGTGATGAAATCCATGGTAATGTTTTCCCATTTCCATTCCAGGATTTCGGGTTGTTGAAGTAGACCTAATGGTTTCTGATGCTCAGCTTTGACCTTAGAACACGTCAAACATTCTCCTACATATTTAGCAACATCGGCTTTCATACCCGGCCACCAAAAATGTTTCTTGAGATCCTTGTACATCTTCCCCATTCCAGGATGTATTGAGTATCTGGTTTTATGAGCTTCTCTAAGTACCATTTCTCTCATATCTCCAAATTTTGGTACCCAAATCCTTTCAGCCCTATACCGGGTTCCGTCTTCCCGAATATTAAGATGCTTCTCCGATCCTTTGGGTATTTCATCCTTTAAATTTCCCTCTTTTAAAACTCCTTGTTGCGCCTCCTTTATTTGAGTAGTAAGGTTATTGTGAATCATTATATTCATAGATTTTACTCGAATGTGTTCTCTGTCCTTCCTGCTCAAGGCGTCGGCTACCACATTTGCCTTCCCTGGGTGGTAACGAATCTCAAAGTCGTAATCATTCAACAATTCAATCCACCTACGCTGCCTCATATTCAGTTGTTTCTGATTAAATATGTGTTGAAGACTTTTGTGGTCGGTATATATAATCCTTTTGACCCCATATAAGTAGTGCCTCCAAGTCTTTAATGCAAAAACAACCGCGCCTAATTCCAAATCATGCGTCGTATAATTTTGTTCGTGAATCTTCAATTGTCTAGACACATAAGCAATTACTTTCGTTCGTTGCATTAATACACAACCGAGACCTTGCTTTGAGGCATCACAATATATCACAAAATCATCATTCCCTTCAGGTAATGACAATATAGGTGCCGTAGTTAACTTTTTCTTCAATAACTGAAACGCTTTCTCTTGTTCATCCTTCCATTCAAATTTCTTCTCTTTATGCGTTAATGCAGTCAAGGGTTTTGCTATTCTGGAAAAGTCTTGGATGAACCTTCTGTAGTAACCAGCTAGTCCTAAAAATTGACGTATATGCTTCGGAGTTTTTGAAGTTTCCCACTTTTCAACGGTTTCGATCTTTGCCGGGTCCACCTGGATACCTTCTTTGTTCACTATGTGACCGAGGAATTGAACTTCTTCCAACCAAAATGCACACTTTGAAAACTTAGCGTACAGTTTTTCTTTCCTCAATACTTCTAGCACTTTTCTCAAATGTTCTTCGTGCTCTTGATCATTCTTTAAGTAAATAAGTATGCCATCGATGAAAACAATGACAAACTTGTCAAGATATGGCCCACACACTCGGTTCATAAGGTCCATGAACACAGCTGGTGCGTTAGTCAATCCAAATGGCATAACCATAAACTCGTAATGACCATAACGGTTCCTAAAAGCAGTTTTTGGAATATCATCCTCCTTTACTCGCATTTGATGATATCCAGAACATAAATTGATTTTCGAATAAACCGACGAGCCTTGTGGTTGATCAAATAAGTCGTCAATTCTCGACAGTGGATAATGGTTTTTGATGGTAAGTTTATTCAACTCTCTGTAGTCAATACACAACCTAAATGTACCATCCTTCTTCTTCACAAACAAAACAGGAGCTCCCCATGGTGATGTGCTTGGTCGAATGAAACCACGTTCTAATAATTCTTGCAGTTGGCTTTACAGTTCTTTCATCTCGCTGGGTGCGAGTCTGTAAGGAGCACGAGCTATTGGTGCAGCTCCTGGTACAAGATCTATTTGAAATTCAACAGATCGATGTGAAGGTAGTCCCGGTAATTCTTTCAAAAATACATCGGGAAATTCTTTTGCGACGGGAACATCATTGATGCTCTTTTCTTCAGTTTGTACTTTCTCGACGTGTGCTAGAATAGCATAGCAACCTTTTTTTATTAGTTTTTGTGCCTTCAAATTACTAATAAGATGTAGCTTCGTGTTGCCCTTTTCTCCGTACACCATTAAGGGTTCTCCTTCTTCTCGTACAATGCGAATTGCATTCTTGTAACATACGATCTCTGCTTTCATCTCCTTCAGCCAGTCCAATGCAACTATTACATCAAAACTCCCTAACTCTACTGGTATCAAATCAATCTTAAATATTTCGCTACCCAGTTTAATTTCTCGATTCCGGCATATATAATCTGCTGAAATTAATTTACCGTTTGCTAATTCGAGTAAAAATTTACTATCCAACAGCGTCAATGAACAACTTAATTTAGCATAAAAATCTCTACTCATATAGCTTCTATCCGCACCCAAATCAAATAAAACGTAAGCAGATTTATCTTCAATAAGAAACGTACCCGTAACAAGCTCCGGGTCTTCCTGTACCTCTGCTGCATTAATATTGAAAACTCTTCCGTGGCCTTGTCCATTCGTGTTCTCCTGGTTCGGGCAATTTCTAATAATGTGACCCAGTTTTCCACATTTATAACAAACTACATTGGCATAACTTGCTCCGACACTACTTGCTCCGCCATTACTCGTTCCGACACCATTTGTTCCTTTCGTTCTGTTAACCCCTGGTCCGTAGACCTCACACTTCGCCGCGATATGACCATTTCTTTTACACTTGTTGCAAAATTTGGTGCAGAACCCCGAGTGATACTTTTCACACCTTTGGCATAGCTGCTTCTGATTTTTGTTGTTGTTGCGGTTGTTATTGTTGTTGGGATGATTGTTGTAGTTGTTGTTGTTGTTGTTGTTATTGGGCTGTTTGTTGTAGTTGCGATTGATGTTGCGATTGTTGGGATAGTTGTTGCGATTATTGTTGTAATTGCTGTTGTTGTTGTATTGGTGATTCTTATCACCGTTTTCCTCCCACTTTCTTTTAACTTGCTTCACATTAGCCTCTTCAGCCGCCTGTTCTTTAATTCTTTCCTCAATCTGGTTCACTAGTTTGTGAGCCATTCTACATGCCTGTTGTATGGAGGCGGGCTCGTGTGAACTTATATCTTCTTGGATTCTTTCCGGTAATCCTTTCACAAACGCGTCGATCTTCTCTTCCTCATCTTCGAATGCTCCCGGACACAATAGGCACAATTCTGTGAATCGTCTTTCGTACGTGGTAATATCAAATCCTTGGGTTCGTAACCCTCTAAGTTCTGTCTTGAGCTTATTGACCTCGGTTCTGGGACGGTACTTCTCATTCATCAAGTGCTTGAATGCTGACCACGGTAGTGCGTAAGCATCATCTTGTCCCACTTGCTCTAGATAGGTATTCCACCATGTTAACGCAGTACCTATGAAGGTATGCATAGCGTGCTTCACTTTTTCCTCTTCAGTACACTTACTTATGGCAAACACCGATTCGACCTTCTCGGTCCACCGTTTCAATCCGATCGGTCCTTCGGTTCCATCAAATTCTAAAGGTTTGCAGGCAGTGAATTCTTTGTAGGTGCATCTTACACGATTTCTTGCGCCGTTAGCTGCATTGCTAGATTCAGAGTTATTGTTGGTATGTAGCACAGCCTGTACTGCGGCTATGTTTGCAGCAAGAAAGGTACGATATTCCTCTTCGCTCATATTCATGGTTTGTCGAGTAGTCGGTGCCATTTCCTTCAAATAGTCAAATGAAACAAGTTAATCATACAGAATATTAAGAGTAGTCAATAGTATCTCGTAGCATAATATGAACTCGTTTATAAAAGCTTTTTCTTCATATTAGCATTTTATAAGTTTAAATTTGGGTAGTACCTACCAATTAAGTTCATACTTAGTAGCTAATATACAATTCAACTAATACAATTCTATATGAAAAACTGATTATAATAATATTTCGCGTTCAAACTTTTACACAATATTTTACAAACTTACAATACCGCTTATTTTACATATAGCATGAAATATAGCACACAATAACTTTGATACAAGATAGTTGTGAAGATAATTCTAGCTAGTACACAAGTCGTTCAGTAAAGGCAATAAAGACACGTAATTCATACGTCCAGAAATAAGTCATGCATTCTGGTTTTACTAGAACTACTTCCCATCCTTGGTCTTGTGGAACATAACCGTTATGGCCGTTGATAAGACAGCGTGTTGTAACGTCGTCAAAGGGACGAGGGTTACGTAATGTCTGAAATGCCCCATCCTTGGATCGAGTCAAATTTTAAGAATATGAACTGAAAATACCTTAGTTTGTATTCGAAATCACAGGTTATAGGTCAAACTTTGGTGAAACTTATGAAAGTGATCATTTTCCATCATAAAAACAACATTTAATGATCATTTTTCTAAAAATACTTACACTTTGAGTTACACCATGAAATTTTTATGTGTTAACATATTCATAAGAAATATCATTTTTCCAGAACATGAACTTCCAATTCAGAGTTCAAGATCCAAAACAGCCCCCGGTTGCACTCCGACGACGTAGATTCAGTTTTTAAGGTGTTCTTTGTAAAACCAAGTTATATCTTGTTAAGTTAGCATATCATTATGATATATTACAGGTCTTGAAGTGTTTTAAAAGTTAACTTAGAAGGATCTATTTAGTTTGCAAACAAGTTTGAAATCATTCAAACTATGTTCTTGTTGTTAAAATTTTACAACATAAAATAAGATAGCTATATAATTATGAATCGAACAAGATTATGAACAAGGTTACTACCTCAAGTTACTTGGACAAAGTTACTGTAAAAGATGAGAAAAATCTTAGAACCAAAAGAGTGGTGGAGTTGGATCAAAAGGTTGGAAGTAAACTTGTATTTTTGGAAGGATTATTGAAGTTTTCTTGTAAGGAATTTATTATGATGATTAAGGCTTGTTTTTGAAGCTAGATCTTCATGGTTATTTGCTGAGATTGTGAAGAACACTTAAGGTTCCTAAGAGTGTGTTTTTGGTTAGAGAAAATGTGTAGTAAAAATGAAATTGGAATGGAGTATAAATGGTGGTGAAAAGATGTATAAATTTGTAATATTGTGCAAAAGTCTTGTAATATGCCAAATTGATTAATCATGCATGCTAAGATCCAAAATTGTCTGACTCATGGCTGCTAATAAAGTGATTGTGATGTGTATATACTAATAGTAAATACGTATAGGAGCTGGGTATGATACGAGTACATATACTCTAGGTATACGTGTAGAAATTTTGAGGAAACGGAACGAGAATTCAAATATAGCTATCTTTTGTAAATATACTTATATTGTTTTATGTATATAAGCCCTTTAAAAGTGATTAAATACATATTTATACGATACTTGTATAAGTATTATAGGTTAAAGGTATATATGTCAAATAACGTTACGTATAGTTATCATTTTGAAAACTTAAGTTAGTAGTCTCAAAGTATAATTATAACTTATTGTTATTAGTACACAATAAGATGTTAAACCATTCTTAGATCATGTTAAATATATATAAATACATATATATACACAAACATATAATTATCGTTTTTTATATAGTTCGTGATATCATCGGTCAAATTGGACGGTCAAACGTTGTGTAAAACTCTTTTTAAAAATATAAATCTCAACAATTTAGATTACTTATCATGTTGATAAGGTTTAATTTATGTAAATATTAATCTCATAGGTATAAAATGATCGGAAAAATCCGGGTCGTTACAGATAAGCAGGTAATTTTCGACACAAAATGATAAGCAAAACTTTTGACATGCAGACACGGTCGAAGTCCAGACTCACTAATGCATCTTAACAACTATCAGTTAGACACACTAATGCAAGACCTGGTTCGCTAAGACCACCACTCTGATACCAACTGAAATGCCCTGTCCTAATCCATCTGGACGAAGTCATCAACATTTGATCCCAGAGCGATAATCGACTCCAAGTAATGTCCTTAAAATGAGCAAATGCACAGCGGAAGGTTTCTTTCATACCTGAGAATAAACATGTTTTCAAGTGTCAACCAAAAGGCTAGTGAGTTCATAGGTTTATCATAAAACAATAAAATTAATCATTTTGATAGACCACAAGATTTAAATGTTGCATGTTACAAATGGGCCCAAATCCTATACCCACCTGTAATGTACATGCGATATCTTTTAAATACAGTACACCTTTCTCGTGTACGCAAACCATTTTTCATAAATCTTAATAACCGTACACATATCTCGTTCACAAAAACTAATACACATAACCTGTGTATAAAAATCATTCTCTCGATACATAACATTCATATCAATTGGTGGCAATTATCATGTCACATAATTTAATGGTGGCAATTATCATGTCCACATAATTCAACGGTGGCAATTATCATGTCCACATAATTCAATAATAATCCGCAGAACTTCTGTCTACATAATAATTCATTCAAGGAATGTTTTGCTTGTGTCTATCTTGTCAAACATTTATAAAAGCATTTCATGTATTCGCAGTTCAAAATATATTTCAAAAGCATTTAATTAAGCATTTGTAAAAACATCGCATGTATTCTCAGTCCCAAAAATGTAAAGAGTAAAAGGGAATCAAATGAACTCACCATACTGTATTTCGTAGTAAAAATACATATAACATCATTGAACAAGTGTAGGGTTGACCTCGGATTCACGAACCTATATCATTTATATGTATATTAACACATATAATGGTAACCGAACAAATTTAGGTATTATTATTAATTGTTATTTTAGTAATTCACTCATTAATAGCTAAATTAACTATTTTTATTATTATTATTTTTATATATACATTAAATGGATAATTAATATTTATTACAAACATATTGATATAGTTATGTTTTATGTAAATAATATATTTTTATATAGAATATCTTTATTTGATATATCAATAATACTAATAATAATAATGATAAAAATAATAATTGTTAGAAATAATAAAGATGATAATAAAAATAATGATAATAAAAATAATGATAATTCTAATAATAAGAATAATGATAGTTCTAATAATAAATATGATAATTTTTATAAAAATTTTAGTTTCAAATATAATACTACTTACCTTAAAAATGATAACAATAATAATAAAAATAAAAATGAGTAATAAGTAAACTACCTCAAAGGAGTAATCCTTAAAAAAATTCCCAAGTCCGAGTTTAAACCTGTGACGTCCCGCTAACCCAATAATATCCTTAACCATTCCTCTATTTATTTATTTCCTGACATAAATCGCCCATTAAACCTTTTAAGCCATAAAACCCTGTTTCCTTCTTCTTCTCCTTCTTTTTCTAAAAAGAAATGCCCCATCCCGGGCTCGAACCCGAGACCTCTCATTAAACCTTAACACTCTTAACCATCGTGCTATATGTTTCTTTATGTTATTATTAGCACCTTAATTCTATATATCTCGTATATCTCTGTTTTCATCTTCATATTACAAAACCCCAAATATATCTTCATCTAAGTATCATCTCATACCATTTTAACATCATCATATTCATTACCGTTTATCATTCATCATTCCCCATTAATTCATCATATAATAACCACTTTTACAATCGCAAGAACTAATTGGTTAACCTCATCATCGTATCTAATCTCTAACTCTTAACAAAGTTTTAATGGTGGCTCATCTAAAACTTAAAATATAGCGACCCAATTAGTCCCACAATTAGTTCATCCCAAGTGTAAAGATAATTATCCCGTAATATTGTATCTTGCGTGAGGCTTTTTAAAAATGGAACTAGATGTGCTAAAGTAATTGTATTAGAAACATTAATTATTCCCAATTAGCTACCCACTAACGAAAAGGGATTGGAGAGTGGGGTAATCCCACTTTGATAAATGTTGGCAAAGAGAGAAACCAAAAATATGGCATGTGTTTACACTGCATTATTGCCTTTTTCCATTAACATCATCCTCAACTTTATTATAATATCATCATCATAAAAAAAACGCACAGAAAAATGACACATTATCTCGAAAATAAAGTCTTAAACGGTCCTCATGCTTTAACACGTGCCCATCGAATTTATCATCATCTTTAAATATTGTATTGATCATGCGCAATTTTTTTTTTTCAAAGTGAAATTAAAGAACGTCTCCTTTTGGAAATTTTCTTGGTCGGCCACCATTTCCCTTGTCCCACATAATAGTTTTTGATAACTCTTTATAATTTATCACTCTATATCTAAGTTTCCACTTCATAAAACTTGTAAACGTATTTATCATTTTCATTGTCTTTGTAGGTTCAACAGAGAAAACGAAGCAGCAGTAATAATTCGAGTTGTTGGTTGGTGGTGTTCCGGTGGTTGTATTATGTCCGAGAGGAAAAGAAAAGGAAAAAATAATAATATCGAAACAGAAAGAATGTGAGACCTGTAGCAACAGTTTTCGATGGCGAGTTGGGTTTGCAAACAGAAATGAGCAGCAATACTAATGGTCCAAGGGGTGTTGCAGGCGGTGGCGATTTGGGTGGTGAGTTTATGGTGTTGGTCCGTAGGTGGTGGTGATCGTTGGAACGAAATAGATAAACGAGCAGTAGCTGGAGGTTCGTGTTGTGGCTAACAAAACCAAATAGTGATTAGTTTTTAGATAGATCAAAGATGGTGATTGAATTGTTCATGGTGTTCCAAGGTGGTCATGGGTGCTTCATCATGAAATAAGAAATCAAACAAAATAAACGGGTTTTTGCAATGGTGGTATTGTTTACGATGATGGTGAGTTGTGTTAGAATGTTGAAGTGGGTAATGGTTTGTGATGATCGTTTAATATGATGAAGGTGATTATGGGTTTATCATGTATTTCCTCTCCCATCTGATTAGAGAAAGAGATATATATTTAATGTGCCAATGGACGTTTTCTGTAATAATCAAGAATCAAGTGAAGTTGTCTTGTAGCTAAGATTAGTCGACAGAGAAACAAATTTGTGAGCAGGGATCGAAGAAAAAAATAAAGTAGATGGATATGTCTAACTGAATTCGTACTATGATATTGATATGTAACAATTAGCCAAAAGTTTAACAGTGATCTTATAACAACCAAGGACAGAAATCAATTAAATCACTGTATATGTATGCCACCACATATGTATATATATACATACATGCCTTTGCATGTTAGAGAGGAAACTAATATATCACAAGTTATGATTCCTATTCGCATATAGATGCTCAAATGAGCTGGCAATGAAAAGGAAGTTAGTGGATAGTTAGAAAAATCGAATAATGGTACACTAATTCCTGTAAAGTTGATTGCAACTTGTAACGAAGTAGTAGAAAGTAATGTAAAGTTGATTGCAACTTGTAACGAAGTAGTAAAAAGTAATGAAAAGAAAGGCATCTACAATTATATGTGTCTGTTTGTGTTTGTCAAAAGCACAAGATATCTGACTAAATATCTATATGATTCTCTTGTCTAAATACAGATTTTATGTACTATATTTGTAAAATCATTAAACGTGTTTAAGAGGATTTGGCAATCACCAATATGTCTTTGATTTAAAACTTATAATTTACTAGTTTTATATTCTATACATTTTCCTAATTTAATATAAAACATACGTAGCACCATACTATTTCTTATTATCAAACCTTAAATTTTTTATAGGTTTATTTATTAATCTATATACATTTAAATACTCGAACACATAAGTTGTTATATATATATATTTATAAACTATTGTTCAAACCTTAAATAGTCGAAGGTCAATTGAATATATGAAACAGTTCAAAATTTTTTTGAGACGCAACATAACGGACTTTGCTTATCATGTCAGAATTATGAAATCATATCGTGAGTTTGGTTCAAAATTAGTCGAAATTTTCCGGGTCATGACAGTACCTACCCGTTAAAGAAATTTCGTCCCGAAATTTGAGTGAGGTCGTTATGGCTAACAATAAAAATGTTTTCCTGACGTTTATGAGTGATAAATAGAGTTTTATCAACATTGAGTAATATAGATAAAACAATTTAATTACGCGAAGAGTATAAGTGACGCTATTGCAAAAGAGCATTCGTTCTAACCGATGACGTGGTTACGATTGATTTCCGGAATTCATGGGATTTAAAGAAAATCTTCGTAATAGGATTTGATTCTTCGGTAATCAAGGGAATTAGGATCCGCTTTAAATGCGATCATCCGTTTTGATTGCTTTGTCGGATATTTTACTATAAATTCATCCTCTTTGTCTCCTTTATATTTTGGAGTTCCATCCTCTTGTTTTCTCTTCCCGACTACAAGTCAAGCAAATAATGGTCCAGAATTCGTATGAATTTTGAAATGAACATAGTTAATGTTCTAAGAAGAAAATTGTAATGGCACGTACTTGATTTGGTAAATTACCAGAATAACCGAAAAGATAGAACTATCAATAAGATATATTCTTAATGTGTTTAGAGATTGGGTAGAATGTAAGAGTCGTGTAAATGGCACATGATGACGGTATGTTTCTGTGAATCATCACGTTCCATTAGAAACTCAGCATGAATTACTGTAATATAATCACGTTGATCAAGTGTCATTATATTATACTAACTCATGCATCAGTTCCCAACACTACTTCAAAAACATTCATATTTTAAATTCAAAGGTTCGCAGAATATAGAAACTAAAACAGTTTCTTTTTATGATATAATACGGATAGCGCAGAGAGATAATTAATATCGAACGAGAATATTTATGAAGATATCTTCGAAAATATTGAGGATATTAATAAAGAAAGGTACGATAATATCTTAGGATTTCAGAATCAAATTGTGATGAAGAAATTCATTCACGATGATTTATAGTGGTTAAGGAGTAAGGTATTCGCTAAAGATTTCATCAGAAACAGAATCATCTGGATTCTTTATGTACAAGTTTAGTCATTGTAATTTGTTCAGAGTCTCTTTCATTGTTTGCTCAATCCGGTTTCCAGTTCCAACTTTTCTGAGCTTTGCTAATATACTATTCTTTATCTTTATACCTTCGATGGTTAAGGTAGTGTACAGCTTTTGCTGCTGTATTCAGCTTTTTCAGGATTTGGGGTATTGATTTGTAGACTGGGTGCTTTTCAAAATTTTAGAGTGGAAGATCATAATTCTAAGAGATAAGGGTTATATGTATACTTATAACTGTTGATGTAGATATGCTGCGAGATTTCAAAATACTGATTTGCTAATTCCCGGTAATTGGTATAGTAATTCTCGTTATAAGATGTGAATGAGTATATGAATAAGTTTTAACGAACAACTATAATGGTTCTTCGGAGAGACTTAAGCCAATGAGTAATGAAGTTGCTGGTAAATTTACTACTAACGTGGTGGAGTATAAGCAGTTCTCCAATAACGATGACGACAGGCAACTTATATATCAAGGTTATGATAAAGCAAATTCGAATGAAAGTCGAAGTTGATATGCTGGAGCTGTGACAAAATTGGCTATGCGAACAGGAGTTGCAAAGTTATTTTCGGTAGTAATAACGTTAAAGGAAATTAGCACAGCTCGCGTTAAATGTTTACTCAGTTTCCGAGAGTTTTAGGTGCATAACTATACGCATCAATCTTTTCTTCCGTAGATGAAGAGCGGTTGGTTCATCCTCCCGATTGAGGTGTTTTCAAGAATTACGAAAGGTTCGAACACAGATTGTAATCATCAAAATACAAACGAGGTTTAAGATAAAAATTAAGTGGCAAACTTGAAGAATTGTTTAGTTTCATATGTTATAATCAATATTTTAATTCATTTTAATTGTCCACTGTTGGTAGTCCTCAGTTGATTAGTCCACAGTTAGCTAGGAACAGTTAGCTAGGATTTTGTTTGCGTGGATTATTAATAAAATTTCTCATAGTTAATTTATTTGTTTCTAACAAATTTTATTCCGTCAAATGTTTTCTTCATTATGCCACTTGTTGGATTCTGATAGGTCAAAATCCAAATATGAAATTTGAATGGAAATGGTTATTCTGTGGTGAACGGATTCATTTATCTATGGATGTAAGTAGGATAGGAAATGACTGTTGAATCAGATTTAAAGAATGTACAATGTAACTTATTAATGTGAAATCTTAAATATTCCTCTGGTATTACCTACCCGTTAACATATTTTTATCATTAACAGTTTGTATGAAAGAATTTTTAATCACAATCTTTATGAAAATATATGTACATATATATTTTCTTCATATGTAATCATGGATTGAATGAGTTAATATGATATTAAACTCATATGATTTTCGATTTGAGCTAGAATAAGTAATCTCTAAAACTATTAGGATCCACATATTCTTCGCAGAATATTAATGAAGTTATGGTTCAATACTTCATTGTTAATTGCTGTTGGTACTCCTTGGTATCTATGGTGCGTATGATGTTGATGTTCGTTGAACAGATTGTGAAATTGAGGCTTGGGATGCGGATGTTGTTGGTGGTACTGGTGTTGCTGGTGCTGTTGTTGAAGCTGGTAGGTTTTGCACCACGTTTTCCAAATTGATTACTCGAGCGCGAAGTTCGTTGACTTCTTCCATTATTTCGGGATGATTGTCGGTTCGGACGAGCGGATGAATAAGATCTAGAATTTTAGATAGAATATAATCGTGGCGAGATACTCTGGAAATGAATATGAGAATGGTGTTTCGAATAGGATCTCCGGTAAGTGCTTTAGGTTCTTTGCCAAGAGTGTAGGTTGGTGGGTGGAAATGATCACCTTCTTCTCATCTCTATTGATTAAGTCGACTACGAATCCATCAGATGAATTGGGGATGGATGATTGGTTGATTCATTCTGGTGACGCTGCTTTCGGAGCTTAGGTGAAAATCCTTATCGGAATAGCTGTCGAAATCCGAGGAATTCGAACTGGTTGAGGGATTCATCTCGTACGATCAGATGAAGAATTTTCGATAAGAAACAGATTATAGGATGTAAATTAGTACCCTGCAATACATAATTTACATATGCATATATAATACTAAAATCCCATAAGTTACGGAGGAATCTACGGAATCTGTCAGGCAAAGGTAACAATAACAGATACGCTAAGATATGAATTTTTGTCTATACACTATCGATGCACTAAATGCAGTAAGACGTGTCTAGACTTAAGATGATAAGCAAGTGATTACCTAAGAATGATAATGTCATAACCCGACCTTAACCATAAGGACGAATACAATAACATATGAATTCATCGCGAGGTATTGTACTCTATATGCGACATTTTTCAAAAACTGCATTCGTTTTTACAATACAAACCATAGCTTTTATTACAAATTCAAGGTTTAAACAACTTAATAAAACAACTTAATAATGATTATCGCTTAGCGATAATCTTAGACTTACAAACTTTACATGTGATAATAATAATACGACTTCCAACATATTTTACAATACAAATCCTCCGATATGCAGTTTTATTTTTGACACAAATATGCATACTCAAGATCTTGCTTAAATTCAAAATGTTGCAGCGGAAGCTTTTAGTTATCACCTGAGAATAAACATGCTTAAAACGTCAACATAAAGTTGGTGAGATATAGGTTTAATGCCGGCAGCGTTATAAATATAGACCACAAGATTTCATATATAAACGTTTTAATAAAAATATTCTAAGTTGTTGAGCACTTGATAACCATACTTAACATTTAATCAACGTTACATATTCCCTTTATTATGAAATCTTACTACACCGTACCAAGTGTAGTCACCGAAACGAAGTACTGTGCAACCGTTGAATACTGGTCGTCCAGTCCGGTTAGGGTTGTCAGGCCCGATAGATCTATCAACAGGATTCGCGTTTACAATACCTCATGTAAATAATAATTACCAAGTTACAGGGAAGTATGCCAGTGGTACAACTCAACGTAGAATATATAGTTTTAATCACTTATGTCCATAACGTAAATCATAAAATGCATGTATTCTCATCCCGAAATATTTAGAGTTTAAAAGTGGGACTATATACTCACTTTTCCCTTGAAGGTATTTAACTCGACTTGGTCTCCGATAGATATCACGAACCTAACCATATATATAATATATCAACATATTTTCTTTTCAAGTAATCGTTATATATATATATATATATATATATATATATATATATATATATATATATATATATATATATATATATATATATATATATATATATATATATATATATACTTATAATACTTTTAATATTTTCTTAGTCCGTAGTTAGTAGTCTGATGTTAGTGGTCCACAATTAGTTGCTTAATAAAATAAATAAAGACCCCATCGTATTCGTATTGATCAGAATTAATCTCGACCCATGGTACCATGTTGTCAAATGACGTGTTGCGTACATAAAGTACCGTGTTGTCAAATGCGTGTTGCGTACAATCATGAGGTCTTATGATTAATCTTCTCGTGTTGTTTACGGGTGGTCCTGAAATATATAAAATCAAATCATAAGTAATTATATATAAAATATCATATTAATTATAAAAGATATGATTAATTTACTTTATCTCCAAATATTTTCGTAGCTAAACTAGCTTCGGATACCCAATCTTGTTTTAGTCGTAGTTTCTTCATTACAACTCCGTTTTTGTTGGTTCAACTTGCCACTTCCTTGGATCGAGTCAAATTTTAAGAATATGAACTGAAAATATCTTAGTTTGTATTTGAAATCATAGGTTATAGGTCAAACTTTGGTGAAACTTATGAAAATGATCATTTTCCATCATAAAAACAACATTTAATGATCATTTTTCTAAAAATACTTACACTTTGAGTTAAACCATGAAATTTTTATGTGTTAACATATTCATAAGAAATATCATTTTTCCAGAACATGAACTTCCAATTCAAATTTCAAGATGGTTTTTAATTATCCAACCCATAACATCCCCCGGTTGCACTCCGACGACGTAGATTCAGTTTTTAAGGTGTTCTTTGTAAAACCAAGTTATATCTTGTTAAGTCAGCATATCATTATGATATATTACTGGTCTTGAAGTATTTTAAAAGTTAAGTTAGAAGGATCTATTTAGTTTGCAAACAAGTTTGAAATCATTCAAACTATGTTCTTGTTGTTAAAATTTTACAACATAAAATAAGATAGCTATATAATTATGAATCGAACAAGATTATGAACAAGGTTACTACCTCAAGTTACTTGGACAAAGTTACTGTAAAATATGAGAAAAATCTTAGAACCAAAAGAGTGGTGGAGTTGGATCAAAAGATTGGAAGTAAACTTGTATTTTTGGAAGGATTATTGAAGTTTTCTTGTAAGGAATTTATTATGATGATTAAGGCTTGTTTTTGAAGCTAGATTTTCATGGTTATTTTCTAAGATTGTGAAGAACACTTAAGGTTCCTAAGAGTGTGTTTTTGGTTAGAGAAAATGTGTAGTAAAAATGAAATTAGAATGGAGTATAAATGGTGGTGAAAAGATGTATAAATTTGTAATATTGTGCAAAAGTCTTGTAATATGCCAAATTGATTAATCATGCATGCTAAGATCCAAAATTGGCTGACTCATGGCTGCTAATAAAGTGATTGTGATGTGTATATACTAATAGTAAATATGTATAGGAGCTGGGTATGATACGAGTACATATACTCTAGGTATACGTGTAGAAATTTTGAGGAAACGGAACGAGAATTCAAATATAGCTATCTTTTGTAAATATACTTATATTGTTTTATGTATATAAGCCCTTTAAAAGTGATTAAATACATATTTATACGATACTTGTATAAGTATTATAGGTTAAAGGTATATATGTCAAATAACGTTACGTATAGTTATCGTTTTGAAAACTTAAGTTAGTAGTCTCAAAGTATACTTATAACTTATTGTTATTAGTACACAATAAGATGTTAAACCATTCTTATATCATGTTAAATATATATAAATACATATATATACACAAACATATAATTATCGTTTGTTATATAGTTCGTGATATCATCGGTCAAATTGGACGGTCAAACGTTGTGTAAAACTCTTTTTAAAAACATAAATCTCAACAATTTAGATTACTTATCATGTTGGTAAGGTTTAATTTATGTAAATATTAATCTCATAGGTATAAAATGATCGGAAAAATCCGGGTCGTTACAGCACCTACCCGTTAAATAAATTTCGTCCCGAAATTTTAAAATTGTACCTATTTTGCGTTCTCGGGAAACAAATGTGGGTACTTTCGTTTCATCTAATCCTCTCGTTCCCAAGTAAACTCGGGACCCCTTCGAGCATTCCAACGAACCTTAACGATCGGTATGTTGCTCTGCTTGAGTTGTTTAACTTCACGGTCCATGATTTCGACTGGTTCTTCTATAAATTGTAGTTTCTCGTCGACTTGGATTTATTCAAGAGGAATGGTGAGATCTTCCTTTGCAAGACATTTCTTAAGGTTTGATACGTGAAATGTATTATGTACTCCGGCGAGTTGTTGCGGTAACTCGAGTTGATAAGCTACCGGTCCAATGCGTTCGATGATCTTGAACGGGCCTACATACCTTGGGTTCAGTTTACCCCTTTTACCGAAATGTATTACACCTTTCCAAGGTGACACCTTTAACATAACCATGCCACCGATCTGAAACTCTAATGGTTTCCTTTGGACATCGGCGTAGCTCTTTTGGCGACTACGGGCTGTTTTCAATCTCTCCTTGATTTGTACTATCTTCTCAGTAGTTTCATGTATGATCTCGGGACCAGTTAATTGTTGATCTCCTACTTCATTCCAACAGATAGGGGATCTACACTTCCTTCCATACAATGCTTTGAATGGTGCAGCTTTAATGCTCGCATGATAATTGTTATTATACGAGAATTCTGCTAATGGTAGATATTTATCCCATCCATTTCCAAAATCGATCACACATGCCCTGAGCATGTCTTCAAGAGTCTGAATTGTTCTTTCACTCTGCCCGTCAGTTTGTGGATGATATGCGGTTCTCATATCCAAACGAGTTCCCAGGGCCTCCTGTAGTGATTGCCAAAACTTTGATGTAAATCTACTATCACGATCGGATATAATGGAAATAGGTATTCCATGCCTTGAAACAATTTCCTTTATGTATAATCGTAATAGTTTCTCCATTCTATCCATTTCCTTTATAGGCAAGAAATGTGCAGATTTGGTGAGACGATCAACTATTACCCAAATGGTGTCATAACCCCAGGCAGTCTTAGGTAACTTTGTGATGAAATCCATGGTAATACCGTCCCATTTCCATTCTGGGATTTCTGGTTGTTGAAGTAACCCTGACGGCTTCTGGTGTTCTGCTTTGACTTTGGAACAAGTTAAACATTCCCCAACATATGTTGCAACGTCTGTCTTCAAATTAGGCCACCAATAATGCGTCTTAAGATCTTGATACATCTTTCCAACTCCAGGATGTATCGAGTATCTTGTCTTATGTGCCTCATTCAATATCAACTTCCTTAATCCACCCAACTTCGGTACCCAAATACGGTTTGCAAAATATCGAATTCCGTCTTCCCGTATAACGAGTTGCTTCTCATACTTCTTCATTATTTCATTTCCTATGTTTTCTTTAGTAAGAGCTTCTCGTTGAGCCTCTTTGATTTGTGAGTTGAGATTCATGCGAATTTTTATGTTCATTGCTCGTACTCGAATTGGTTCCCGTTCCTTTCTGCTTAGAGCGTCGGCCACTACATTCGCTTTCCCGGGATGATAGCGAATCTCACAATCATAGTCATTTATCAGCTCGACCCACCTACGTTGCCTCATGTTCAGCTGTTTCTGATCGAAGATATGTTGAAGGCTTTTATGATCGGTAAACACAGTGCATTTAACCCCATATAAGTAGTGTCTCCATATCTTCAATGCAAACACTACTACTCCCAGTTCTAGATCATGCGTCGTGTAATTCCGCTCGTGAATCTTCAATTGATGAGATGCGTATGCAATAACTTTCTTTCGTTGCATAAGGACGCAACCAAAACCTTGTCGCGAAGCGTCACAATATATCTCAAAATCATCGTTCCCTTCAGGTAACGATAAAATAGGTGCCGTAGTCAACTTCTTCTTCAGTAATTGAAATGCACTCTCCTGCTCAGAGGTCCATTCGTACTTCTTCCCTTTTTGTGTTAACGCTGTTAATGGTTTAGCTATTTGGGAAAAATCTTGAATAAACCTTCTATAATAACCAGCTAAACCCAAAAATTGGCGTATCTGCGTTGGTGTCTTAGGAGTCTCCCATTTTTCAATGGCCTCAATTTTAGCTGGGTCAACCTGAATTCCTTTGCTACTAACAACATGGCCAAGAAATTGCACTTCTTTCAACCAAAATGCACACTTAGAAAATTTGGCGTATAATTGTTCTTTTCTTAACAATTATAATACCAATCTTAAATGTTGTTCATGCTCTTGCTCACTCTTGGAATAGATAAGAATATCGTCAATGAAAATGAAAACAAACTTATCTAAATACGAACTACAAACTCGATTCATGAGGTCCATGAATACAGCTGGCGCATTCGTTAATCCAAACGGCATGACCAAAAATTCATAATGATCGTAGCGTGTCCGAAAAGCAGTTTTCAGAATATCTTCTTCTTTGATGCGTAGTTGATGATAGCCCGACCTTAGGTCGATTTTCGAGTAAACACATGATCCTTGCAATTGATCAAATAAGTCATCAATTCTCGGTAGTGGATACCGATTCTTGATAGTTAACTTATTTAATTCACGATAATCTATACACATTCGGAAAGATCCGTCTTTCTTCTTGACGAATAAAATCGGAGCTCCCCACGGTGAAGTGCTCGGTCGAATGAAACCACGGTCCAGTAATTCTTGTTACTGGCTTTGTAACTCTTTCATCTCAGATGGTGCCAGTCTATATGGAGCACGAGCCACTGGTGCAGCTCCCGGTACTAGATCTATTTGAAATTCTACAGATCTAAATGGAGGTAATCCTGGTAACTCTTCCGGAAATACTTCAGGAAAATCTCTTGCCACAGGCACGTCGTTGATGCTCTTCACTTTTTCCTTCGTTTCGACTTTATTAACATATGCTAAGATAGCATAGCACCCTTTCTTCAAGCACTTTTGAGCTTTTAAACAACTAATGACTTTTAGCTTTGAGTTACCCTTCTCTCCATAAATCATTACTGGCGTTTTATCCTTACGAGGAATGCGAATTGCCTTCTTGGCGCACACAACCTTAGCTCCTATTTTGGACATCCAGTCCATGCCGACTATTACATCAAAACTTCCTAATTCTACGGGTATCAAATCAATCTTAAATGTTTCTCCGGCTAAATTTATTTTACAATCACGGCAAATTTTATCGGCTTTAATTAGTTTACCATTAGCTAACTCAATCATGTACTTAGCATCTAGAGGTAATGATGAACAATTCAATTTAGCATGAAAGTCTCTACACACGTAACTTCTATCGGCACCAGTATCAAATATAATAGATGCGGATAAGTTATTAATGGTAAACGTACCCGTAACAAGCTCCGGGTCTTCGCACGCCTCTCTAGCATTAATAACAAATGCTCTTCCACGTGCAGATCCGTTATTCTTCTCTGGATTCGAGCACTGACTCTTATAATGACCCTGTTTCCCACACCCATAACAAGTAACAGTGGCCAAGGCAGTTCTATTTGCATTGGTGGTAGGAGTCTTGGTACCGTTTGTATTTGTAGCGGGAACCCTACAATCTTCAGCAAGATGACCTTTTTGATTACAATTGTTGCACACCACATTACAATAACCAGAGTGATGTTTGTGGCATCTGTTACATAAAGGATTTCGTCCCTTGTAACCTGAGTTCGAACCGCTACCCGCACCTTGCGTGGTTTCTTGTTGGATTGTTGATGATTACCTTCCCACTTTCTTTTGTTTCCCGATGTCTTGACATCGGTGTTCTTATCTAGAATAATCAGGTCCATCAACTCATTCGCCATGGTGATAGCTTCATGAATAGTCTTAGGTTTGGATGCTGTAACATTTTCCTTGACCTTTTTAGGCAAAACGTCTTTGTACAGTTCAATCTTCCGTTCTTCGTTGGTACTAATTCGGGACATAGCAAAGCTAATTCCATGAATCGCTGATTGTAGTTGGTGAGTTCAGTACCAACAACTTTCAAGCTTTGTAATTCAGCTTCCAACTTCCTAACCTCGTTTCTTGGACAATACTCGTTGATTAGCATTGTTTTGAATTCTTCCCAGGGAGTATCATAAGCTACATCTCCTCCTACGGCCTTCACATAGTTTTTCCACCATGTGAGTGCACTATCTTGTAAGGTGCACGATGCATACTTGGTCATGTCCTTCTCAATACAACCACTGATTTTAAACACAGACTCAATCTTTTCGATCCACCGGGTTAAACCGACCGGTCCTTCTGTTCCACTGAATGATGAGGGCTTGCAACCTTGAAAAGTTTTGTAAGTGCATCCCACACGAGGATTTGGGTTAACTGCAGCACCTCTTGCAGCCTCGACCCATAACATTCTGTCGTTCACTCGCTGATTGATGAGTTCCTGGATTTCTTGTTCCGTCATTCGGTTCAATCGCGCCATAATCTTCAATAAAAATGGAAAAAAAAATAATTATTCACATGGAATATTATAGATGTAGTATGTATTTACAGTACATCGTAGCTTATTAATAATATGAACCAGTTATTATTATAAAAGCCTTTTCTTCTTATTAGCATTTTATAATTATACCTAGGGTAGTACCTACCCGTTAAAGTTCATACTTAATAGCTTAGTACAAAAATCAATTACTATCACCCAAATAAAACTCAACCATGGAAAATTATTGCATTTCACACTTCACTATTTTACATATGCTTATCTTACATCAAACATTAAGCAAACCACACTAGTAATATTATACAAAACGTTATATGATTCCATGGTTTAAAATAACAGTGTATCATTTAACCAAAAGCGTTTGTGTTCAAAGGAATCTCTTAAAGGTTATCATGGTTGTCTCCCTGCATTTTGACTGAGGGGCTGAAGAACTGGATGTCGGGATAGAACTAATAGGAATAGTAAGAATAGGTGTGGAAGTATCTGGTGGAGTTGGTGCCACAACATCCTCTCTAAACTCGGGATTTGGATTTTCCAATTCAGTAGCCTTTCGTTTCTTTCCTCGTTCGAACTTGTCTTTCGTAATTTCCTGTATTTCTTCCTCCTCAGGATCACCTTCCGGTTCCTCTTCAATTGATTCATCTGGAACTTGTGAGTCTTCCCCAAAGGTGTCGTTTTCATCATCGATAGGTTAATGACTGGAACACCATCTGAAGATTCTGGTTCGGAGTCGCTGAATGTGATAACAAGTTCTAAGCTAGACATCTATCACATAACAACTAGCATGTTAGTATCACATAATATTTACATATTAATTTTTAACCAACAAGGATAAGCAATAGTTTTCTAAATCAAACACGGTCAAAGTCCAGACTCACTAATGCATCCTAACAAACTCGATAAGACACACTAATGCAAATTTTCTGGTTCTCTAAGACCAACGCTCTGATACCACATGTCATAACCCGACCTTAACCATAAGGACGAATACAATAACATATGAACTCATCGCGAGGTATTGACCTCTATATGCGACATTTTTCAAAAACTGCATTCGTTTTTACAATACAAACCATAGCTTTTATTACAAATACAAGGTTTAAACAACTTAATAATGATTATCGTCTAGTGATAATCTTAGACTTACAAACTTTACATGTGATAATAACAATACGACTTCCAACATATTTTACATTACAAATCCTCCGATATGCAGTTTTATTTTTGACACAAATATGCATACTCAAGATCTTGCTTAACATGTTGCAGCGGAAGCTTTTAGTTATCACCTGAGAATAAACATGCTTAAAACGTTAACATAAAGTTGGTGAGATATAGGTTTAATGCCGGTAGCGTTATTGATAAGGCTAAAAAGGAACATATATTTCATAGCAATATCCCTTCTAAATAATAGGTTTTCATATGTAATTGTATTATATTTTCATTGTAATTGTTTAAATAAATAAGTGCGAAGACAAAAGGCGAAAACGAAGATTTGAAGACACAAACGTCCAAAAAGCTCAAATGTACAAGATACAATTCAAAAGGTTCAATTTATTGATGAGAAACGTCTAAAAATGACAAGAGTACAAGTTACAAAACGCAAAGTACAAGATATTAAATTATACGAAAGGACGTTCGAAAATCCGGAACCGGTACCCGAGCCAACTATCAACGCTCGACGCAACGGAGCTGAAAGTACAAGTCAACTATGCACAAGAATATAATATAATATTTAAATAATTCATAATAAGAATAATAATAAATAATAAAAAGTTGTTAATTGAGCATAGTTAAGGGGTCATAAGTGAAAATTTCAATTCAATATTTGCCTATAAAAGGCAATTCATTTGATCGATTTATGTACACCTTTTCTTCTTTCTTTCTCTTTACATGTAATATATATATTTATAATTATAATTTTAATTTTAGTTTAAGTTTAATAATAATTGGGTTATTGTAAGGAATGTTTTACGGGTTTTAAAGTCGAAACTCTGTCCGTGTAACGCTACACGATTAATAATCACTGTAAGTTATGTTCTTCCTTTTTAAATTAATGTCTCGTAACTAAGTTATTATTATGCTTATTTAAGCCGAAGTAATCGTGATGTTTGACTAAATATTAAGACGGGGTTATTGGATTTTGTACCATAATTAAGGTTTGGGCAAAAGACCGACACTTGTGGAAATTGGACTATTGACTATTAATAGATGGGGGGTATTGTCTAATTGAGTGACAACTCATTGGAGTCTGTCGAACCTATCTTCAAATTAATTATCCTAATAATTAATAATGATTATGGTTGTCCTATTTAGTGACGTTCATATGGAATCTATTATAAGCATTTAATTAATTATTCGGGTTGGGTATTTGATTATTCAAACTGATCAAGTGGGTAAATTAATATTCATATCTAATCAAAACAGGGGTAGATTACATACAGTGATAACTGGTGTAATTGTTGACAGAAGTGATAACTGCGTCACAGTTTAAATCCTTAATTAGTTGGAATATTTGACTTCGGGTATAAGGGTAATTTGACGAGGACACTCGCACTTTATATTTATGACCGATGGACTATTATGGATAAAAACCAGATAGGTATCAAATAAACCATGACAAAGGACAATTAACCCGAGTAACAATTAATTAAAATCAAAACGTTAAACATCATGATTACGGAAGTTTAAATAAGCATAATCCTTTTATTTCATATTCTATCGCAATTTTATTTATTGTTATTTTATTTATCGTCATTTATATATTTTACGCACTTTAATTATTGTCATTTATCTTTACGCTTAAAAATATAAAATCGACAAACCGGTCATTAAACGGTAAAAAACCCCCTTTTATAATAATATTACTACTTATATATATATATATATACATATATATATATATATATATATATATACATATATATATATATACATATATATATATATATATATATACATATATATATATACATATATATATACATATATATATATATATATATATATATATATATATATATATATATATATATATATATATATATATATTTATATAAATATAGTTTTAAAAAAATATAGTACGTAATCACTAGCTCCCTGTGGAACGAACCGGACTTACTAAAAACTACACTACTCTACGATTAGGTACACTGCTTATAGTGTTGTAGCAAGGTTTAGGTATATCCCATCCGTAAATTAATAAAACTTGTGTCATATTTTGTAGTATTTCCTAGTAAAAATAATACTATTTCGTACCCTCACGCTACATCATCAAGTTTTTGGCGCCGCTGCCGGGGAGCGCTAAAACGCTATATTTTTAATTTATATCTGTAAAAATATAGTTATAAAACGCAAAGTACAATATAGACCACAAGATTTCATATATAAACGTTTTAATAAAAATATTCTAAGTTGTTGAGCACTTGATAACCATACTTAACATTTAATCAACGTCGCATATTCCCTTTATTATGAAATCTTACTATACCGTACCAAGTGTAGTCACCGAAACGAAGTACTGTGCAAACGTTGAATACTGGTCGTCCAGTCCGGTTGGGGTTGTCAGGCCCGATAGATCTATCAACAGGATTCGCATTTACAATACCTCATGTAAATAATAGTTACCAAGTTACAGGGAAGTATGCCAGTGGTACAACTCAACGTAGAATATATATTTTTAATCACTTGTGTCCATAACGTAAATCATAAAATGCATGTATTCTCATCCCGAAATATTTAGAGTTTAAAAGTGGGACTATATACTCACTTTTCCCTTGAAGGTATTTAACTCGACTTGGTCTCCGATAGATATCACGAACCTAACCATATATATAATATATCAACATATTTTCTTTTCAAGTAATCGTTACATATACAGTATATATATATATATATATATATATATATATATATATATATATATATATATATATATACTTATAATACTTTTAATATTTTCTTAGTCCGTAGTTAGCAGTCCGATGTTAGTGGTCCATAATTAGTTGATCAATAAAATAAATAAAGACCCCATCGTATTCGTATTGATCAGAATTAATCTCGACCCATGGTACCATGTTGTCAAATGATGTGTTGCGTACATAAAGTACCGTGTTGTCAAATGACGTGTTGCGTACAATCATGAGGTCTTATGATTAATCTTCTCGTGTTGTTTACGGGTGGTCCTGAAATATATAAAATCAAATCATAAGTAATTATATATAAAATATCATATTAATTAGAAAAGATATGATTAATTTACTTTATCTCCAAATATTTTCGTAGCTAAACTAGCTTCGGATACCCAATCTTGTTTTAGATGTAGTTTCTTCATTACAACTCCGTTTTTGTTGGTTCAACTTGCCACTTCCTTGGATCGAGTCAAATTTTAAGAATATGAACTGAAAATACCTTAGTTTGTATTCTAAATCACAGGTTATAGGTCAAACTTTGGTGAAACTTATGAAAGTGATCATTTTCCATCATAAAAACAACATTTAATGATCATTTTTCTAAAAATACTTACACTTTGAGTTACACCATGAAATTTTTATGTGTTAACATATTCATAAGAAATATCATTTTTCCAGAACATGAACTTCCAATTCAAAGTTCAAGATGGTTTTTAATTATCCAACCCAAAACAGCCCCCGGTTGCACTCCGACGACGTAGATTCAGTTTTTAAGGTGTTCTTTGTAAAACCAAGTTATATCTTGTTAAGTTAGCATATCATTATGATATATTACAGGTCTTGAAGTGTTTTAAAAGTTAAGTTAGAAGTATCTATTTAGTTGCAAACAAGTTTGAAATCATTCAAACTATGTTCTTGTTGTTAAAATTTTACAACATAAAATAAGATAGCTATATAATTATGAATCGAACAAGATTATGAACAAGGTTACTACCTAAAGTTACTTGGACAAAGTTACTTTAAAAGATGAGAAAAATCTTAGAACCAAAAGAGTGGTGGAGTTGGATCAAAAGGTTGGAAGTAAACTTGTATTTTTGGAAGGATTATTGAAGTTTTCTTGTAAGGAATTTATTTTGATGATTAAGGCTTGTTTTTAAAGCTAGATCTTCATGGTTATTTGCTGAGATTATGAAGAACACTTAAGGTTCCTAAGAGTGTGTTTTTAGTTAGAGAAAATGTGTAGTAAAATTGAAATTGGAATGGAGTATAAATGGTGGTGAAAAGATGTATAAATTTGTAATATTGTGCAAAAGTCTTGTAATATGCCAAATTGATTAATCATGCATGCTAAGATCTAAAATTGGCTGACTCATGGCTGCTAATAAAGTGATTGTGATGTGTATATACTAATAGTAAATATGTATAGGAGCTGGGTATGATACAAGTACATATACTCTAGGTATACGTGTAGAAATTTTGAGGAAACGGAACGAGAATTCAAATATAGCTATCTTTTGTAAATATACTTATATTGTTTTATGTATATAAGCCCTTTAAAGGTGATTAAATACATATTTATACGATACTTGTATAAGTATTATAGGTTAAAGGTATATATGTCAAATAACGTTACGTATAGTTATCATTTTGAAAACTTAAGTTAGTAGTCTCAAAGTATACTTATAACTTATTGTTATTAGTACACAATAAGATGTTAAACCATTCTTAGATCATGTTAAATATATATAAATACATATATATACACAAACATATAAATATCGTTTGTTATATAGTTCGTGATATCATCGGTCAAATTGGACGGTCAAACGTTGTGTAAAACTCTTTTTAAAAACATAAATCTCAACAATTTAGATTACTTATCATGTTGGTAAGGTTTAATTTATGTAAATATTAATCTCATAGGTATAAAATGATCGGAAAAATCCGGGTCGTTACAGATAAGCAGGTAATTTTTGACACAAAATGATAAGCAAAACTTTTGACATGCAGACACGGTCGAAGTCCAGACTCACTAATGCATCTTAACAACTATCAGTTAGACACACTAATGCAAGACCTGGTTCGCTAAGACCACCGCTCTGATACCAACTGAAATTCCCCGTCCTAATCCATCTGGACGAAGTCATCAATATTTGATCCCAGAGCGATAATCGACTCCAAGTAATGTCCTTAAAATGAGCAAATGCACAGCGGAAGGTTTCTTTCATACCTGAGAATAAACATGCTTTCAAGTGTCAACCAAAAGGTTGGTGAGTTCATAGGTTTATCATAAAACAATAAAATTAATCATTTTGATAGACCACAAGATTTAAATGTTGCATGGTACAAATGAGCCCAAATCCTATACCCACCTGTAATGTACATGCGATATCTTTTAAATACAGTACACCTTTCTCGTGTACGCAAACCATTTTTCATAAATCTTAATAACCGTACACATATCTCGTACACAAAAACTAATACACATAACCTGTGTATAAAAATCATTCTCTCGATACATAACATTCATATCAATTGGTGGCAATTATCATGTCACATAATTCAATGGTGGCAATTATCATGTCCACATAATTCAACGGTGGCAATTATCATGTCCACATAATTCAATAATAATCCGCAAAACTTCTGTCTGCATAATAATTCATTCAAGGAATGTTTTTCTTGTGTCTATCTCATCAAACATTTATAAAAGCATTTCATGTATTCGCAGTTCAAAATATATTTCAAAAGCATTTAATTAAGCATTTGTAAAAACATCGCATGTATTCTCAGTTCCAAAAATGTAAAGAGTAAAAGGGAATCAAATGAACTCACCATACTGTATTTCGTAGTAAAAATACATATAACATCATTGAACAAGTGTAGGGTTGACCTCGGATTCACGAACCTATATCATTTATATGTATATTAACACATATAATGGTAACCGAACAAATTTAGGTATTATTATTAATTGTTATTTTAGTAATTCGTTCGTTTCATTAATAGCTAAATTAACTATTTTTATTATTTTTTTTATATATACATTAAATGGATAATTAATATTTATTACAAACATATTTATATAGCTATGTTTTATGTAAATAATATATTTTTATATAGAATATCTTTATTTGATATATCAATAATACTAATAATAATAATGATAAAAATAATAATTGTTAAAAATAATAAAGATGATAATAAAAATAATGATAATAAAAATAATGATAATAAAAATAATGATAATTCTAATAATAAGAATAATGATAGTTCTAATAATAAATATGATAATTTTTATAAAAATTTTAGTTTCAAATATAATACTACTTACCTTAAAAATGATAACAATAATAATAAAAATAAAAATGAGTAATAAGTAAACTACCTCAAAGGAGTAATCCTTAAAAAAATTCCCAAGTCCGGGTTTAAACCCTTGACGTCCCGCTAACCCAATAATATCCTTAACCATTCCTCTATTTATTTATTTCCTGACATAAATCGCCCATTAAACCTTTTAAGCCATAAAACCCTGTTTCCTTCTTCTTCTCCTTGTTTTTCTAAAAAGAAATGCCCCATCCCGGGCTCGAACCCGAGACCTCTCATTAAACCCTAACTGTAACATCCCGCCTTTTTCCATTTACTTTTCCGTTATACTAATATAAAGTCCGTTATATGTTTATAACATCTCCCGTTGATACGCGTTTTAAATTATCTCGTTTAGGTAATTCCCGCACCCGAACGAAAGTTGAGGGACTAAACTTGACAAGGGATCAAACCCTTGACTAGGTCAAAGGGTCAAACCCCTTTCACCCATTCATTACCATCTCCCTCTCTCTCTCTCTTTCTCTCTAGCAAGAACACACCCAATTTCCTTCCTCATTCATTCATCATCTAAATCCGGATTAGGGAGCTAGCAACCAAATAAATTACATATTCGTGATCCTCTCTTCATCCTCTTCATTTTGGTACCAACTTCATCTCATTTGGGTAACTTTCTAAAATCACTAATTTTATGTGTTCTTGAGATTTTTGAGTTATAAAGTTGTTAATTAGTGTCTATGGCTCATTGTGATGTCGTGTATGTAATTTGTATGCTCGATTCGTTGTTTTTGGTGTAACTAGTTCAATATGAAAATTGCTTGCTAAATCCTTGATTTTGGATAATCAAATGTTGTTAGATTGTTAAAGTGCATGTTTTAAAAGTGTTACTAGTATCATTAGTTTCGTTTTGATGTGTAGGTTGATTAAGAAAACTTCAAAAACATGATTATTGATTTTGAGATGTTTGACTAGGGTTTGATAGTTCTTGACATGAATTTTTGGATGCTTGAATGTCATGGAATGTTAATTGTTAGTGTTTAGTAGTAATGTATGCTCCATTACCTTCAAAACGGCATATCATATGTGTGAATTGGTTTCCCGAAACTCAAATTTGCATTTGATGAACTTGAAACCTTGAAATGAACGTTTAATGATCACTTGAGGAGTTTTAGGCTATTGTAAATGATGTTGTCATTTGATGATAAGTGCTTAGTTGTGTTCCTTGTCAAAAGAGCTTTCCAACGGTATAAGATACGTCTTCTAGTTGTTTACGGTTTGCGTTTTATGGTTGTTTGAAGTTTTGACCAAGACTTGAACATTTGAAACTGACCTGGTACCAGGCCACGGCCATTGTCGCGCCGCGGAGCAATTTGTCGCGCCGTGGCCCAAAGGGTGATTTTAGAACATGTTTTTCAAGCTTTCTGACCTTCAACATAGGCATTTGTCGCGCCGTGGAGCAATTTGTCGCGCCGTGACAATTGCCTGTTTCATCCGAACTTCAGCAAACTTGTTTTGGCCATAACTTTTTGACCGTAACTCCGTTTTCGATGAATCAAATATCGTTGGAAACGTAATAAGATTTCCTTTCTAATGGTAAGGTTTTGAAATGTCAACTCAAACTTTATTACAAACGTTCTAACATGCTTTTATACTTGATTCTTGCATGAAACTTGACAACGTGATTCACATGCTATACTATTCGAGTCGTAACGAGCCATAGGACTAATTGAACACATTTCACCCGACCTTGTGTCGTAACCGGTTAATTGATATAACTTACTTGTTTAGGTCAAGGCTAGCATTGTTCTTTGCACACGTTTACTTGTTGAAGTACTTTACTACTCGTGCACTCAAGGTGAGATCATAGTCCCACTTTTACTCTTTTTGAACTTATATTGGGATGAGAAAACATAAACGATTCTTTTGAACTAAGTGAACACAAGGACGGGAAAACAAACATTCTACATACGAGTTTAGAACAAAAATCCTCAATTCGATTATCATTAGTTACACTTGCCGGGTGTAAGCGAGAACTTATGTTATATGGCCATATGGGTTTGACAGCCCTCATCCTTGACGGTTCGCTACCGTCTACGGATGAAATATATTTTCGAGAATCAGTGTTTGTTCTAGCACTAAGTGATGGGGTATACAATGGAAGGAATGTTAAGCTTTGATAATTGGGTGCTCGTGAAACAAACTTTTGGAATGTATTACTATTATTTCATTGATGCAAATCTTGTGGTTCACTTGTACTTACTTACTTAAACCTATGATTTCACCAACGTTTTCGTTGACAGATTTCTATGTTTTTCTCAGGTCCTTGAACGATACATGATACATGCTTCCGCTTACTATTTGATACTTGCATCCGATGTCGAGTATACATGCATTTCATGGAGCGTCTTTTGACTTTACTTTAAACCGTGTCGCCTAGATTTCAATCGTATCTATAACGTTGTAACTTAACTTTTGGTTGAACAATTCTTGTAAACTTTGAAACAATCTTTATTTTGAAATGAAGGCGACATATTTTGGTCAAACGTTATCTTAAAGACTTATGACCACGTAACGGGACCTAAGTAGACGGCGCCGTCAATGACGATTTGGTCGGGTCGCTACAGATGGTATCAGAGCTGGTTTAACCTTAGCCGTAAAGGTAGTCACGCGCGCCGGCTGTCAGGCCGGGCACTCATACGGACTATGCTTTTTGGCGGGTTAATCGTAGAGGGGGTTCTCACAGTGTTACCTGTGACGAAGCATTGGCTCTTACCCCTTGCGATCCCTTGGAATTTGAGGGTTGGCAGTTTGGCAGAAATGCGGGCCGTAAAATCAGTGTCTGAGGTACACTCAGTGGTCACCAAGCGGTTAGCTGGAAAGGCACTGGGTGGGTTTCTACCCCATCTGTCGCTACAGATGGTATCAGAGCGTTGGTTGTAGGGATTTAGAGTTCATTGGTGTCGACCCCGAGTCATAGGGTACATTGGTGAGTCTAGACTACAACCGGCATATAGACTTGAAGTAGGAATTACTTGACTACTTGTGCATTTATACTCGAACGCTTCTACTCATATCTACTCTTAGTTCATCTTAATCTCACGTTGTTTAATTTGATTGACGCGCCACCTTGACTATATGAAATGATGTCGAATGCACATATGAATCAGGGTAATATAATTTCCGGGATTATATTACGGTGACTCATATGAACGTTCCGACATTATGACATAAAGAATTTAAGGCGAGTCGAGGAAAAACTTCTCTTTATCTTTATTCTATATCACGGTTAGTATTATTGAGAATACTAATCAATGATATTCTTGTGTCTTGAAGAAACAATGGCTCCTCGTCGTGTACGCCGCAATGAAACTCCCGAACAAGCTCTCGAACGGATGATAGCTACCGCCGTAGATGCGGCCATGGCCGGTCACTCATCCAACAACAATAATAATAACAACCACAACAACCACAACAACAACAACAATGGAGCCGGAAACTCAAACGAGGGATGCTCCTATAAAGCTTTCATGGGGTGCAAACCTCACACTTTTGATGGAACCGGGGGACCGGTCGTGCTCACCCGATGGTTTGAGCAAACGGAAGCCGTCTTTAGCATAAGCGGTTGTCGGGACCAAGATAAGGTCAAATACTCCACTCACACTTTCTCCGGAATTGCTCTAACATGGTGGAACACCTATGTTCAATCGGTGGGTACCGATGAAGCTCATGCCCTCTCTTGGGCCGATCTAAAGGAAAAAATGATTGTTGAATATTTTCCGCGCGAAGAAACCCGAAAGCTTGAGGAAGAACTAAGAGCTTTGAAAGCGGTCGGAAACGATCTTAAAACTTATAATCAACGCTTCGCCGAACTATCCTTGATGTGTCCTAATCTTGTTAACCCCGAATCTCAAAGGATTGAACTCTACATGCTCGGTCTTCCAAAAAGCATCAAACAAGGGGTGATGTCATCCAAACCCACTACTCATCAAGCCGCTATGAACATGGCTCGCCAACTAATTGAAACGGTTGACGAAATCGTAGTTCCGGCACCTAAGGCCGAGGATAAATCGGGCGGCAACAAAAGAAAGTGGGAACCCTCCCAATCAAGCAACAACAACTTTGCCAAGAAATCTTTCACTTCCGACGGCAAGAAGGGTTATGCCGGGAATCTACCTCTTTGCAACAAATGCAACAAACATCACTTTGGTGAATGTGGCAAGTTAATTTGCCACCGGTGCCAAGGAGTTGGTCATAAGGCCAACGATTGTAAAAGTGCCACTCCCGTTGCTCGAAAGTGGCCCAATGCACCAAAGACGGGCACTTGTTACGAATGTGGTCAAACGGGTCATTATAGAAATGCATGCCCGAAAAGGAAAGATAACACCAATACGCGCGGCCGAGCTTTCAACATCAACACCGAGGAAGCCCGGGATGACACTGAACTAGTCACGGGTACGTTTCTTCTCAACAATTCTTATGTCTCTTGCTTATTCGATTCTGGTGCCGATAAATGCTTTGTATCCAAAACTTTGACTCATTCTTTTAGCATTCCACCTCTTCCATTAGATACCACTTATACCATTGAAGTGGCTAACGGGAAATTATTAAGTGCCAACACATATTACCGGGGGTGTACGTTAAACATTTTGGGTAAGGAATTTGAAATTGACTTGATACCCATGGAACTAGGAAGCTTTGATGTAATAATCGGTATGAATTGGTTAGTCAAAACGAAATCTCACATTCTTTGTGATCTTAACGCAATCCGAATTCCTATCGAGAATGGTGAACCTTTGATCGTCTATGGCGATAAGAGTTGCACCGGACTCAACCTCGTTTCGTGTATTAAAGTTAGAAAACTACTCCGTAAGGGTTGTTTTGCGATCCTTGCTCACGTTAAGAAAGTCGAGTCCGATGAGAAGCACATCGATGATGTGCCAATTGTTAGTGACTATTCCGATGTATTTCCCGACGAATTGCCGGGTCTTCCGCCTCATCGACCGGTTGAATTCCAAATCGATCTTATTCCGGGAGCCGCACCCGTAGCACGTGCACCATATAGACTCGCTCCATCTGAAATGCAAGAATTGCAAAGTCAAATCCAAGAACTACTTGATCGAGGTTTTATCCAACCTAGCCATTCACTTTGGGGCGCTCCGATTTTGTTTGTTAAAAAGAAAGACGGATCCCTACGAATGTGCATTGATTATCGGGAACTAAATAAATTGACGGTTAAGAACCGATATCCCCTTCCTCGCATCGATGACCTCTTTGATCAACTACAAGGGTCTTGTGTATATTCAAAAATCGATCTCCGCTCGGGTTATCATCAATTGAGGGTTAAGGGGGAAGATGTCTCCAAAACCACTTTCCGAACTCGTTACGGTAGTTATGAATTCCTTGTCATGCCATTTGGTCTCACTAACGCACCGGCGGTGTTCATGGATCTTATGAACCGCGTGTGCAAACCGTATCTCGATAAATTCGTTATTGTGTTCATCGATGATATATTGATCTATTCAAAAAATGAAGAAGAGCACGAACAACATCTCCGACTTGTGCTTGAACTCTTGAGACAAGAACGACTTTATGCCAAATTCTCCAAGTGTGAATTTTGGTTGAAGGAAGTTCAATTTCTTGGTCATGTTGTAAGTGACCAAGGTATTAAAGTCGATCCAACGAAAATCGAAGCCATTAGCAAATGGGAGACTCCTACTACTCCTACTCACATTCGTCAATTTTTGGGTCTCGCCGGGTACTATCGTAGATTCATCGAAAATTTCTCTTTGGTTGCACGTCCTCTAACCGCATTGACTCACAAGGGAAAGAAATTCATTTGGGCGACCGAACATGAATCCGCATTCCAAATCTTGAAAACGAAGCTAACCACCGCTCCTATCTTGTCACTTCCCGAAGGCAATGATGACTTTGTTGTATATTGCGATGCCTCAAAACATGGTTTTGGGTGTGTATTGATGCAACGAACGAAAGTCATTGCTTATGCTTCTCGACAACTCAAAATTCATGAACGAAACTATACGACACATGATCTCGAACTCGGAGCCGTTGTCTTTGCACTTAAAATGTGGAGACACTATCTTTATGGAACCAAGAGTACTATCTTCACCGATCACAAAAGCCTTCAACACATTTTCGATCAAAAGCAACTAAACATGAGACAACGAAGGTGGATTGAAACCTTAAACGATTACGATTGCGAGCTTCGTTACCATCCTGGGAAGGCAAATGTAGTAGCCGATGCCTTAAGTCGAAAAGAAAGAGCGGTGCCTCTTCGTGTCCGAGCCTTAAACATCACCATCCACACAAACCTTAATAGCCAAATTCGGGTAGCCCAAGATGAGGCTCTCAAGGATGAAAACCTTTCACACGAGCTCTTGAACATTCTCGTCTCTCGATTCGAAATTAGGGAGACCGGACTCCGATATTTCGCCGGAAGAATTTGGGTGCCTAGTTATGGGGACCTACGAAGCCTTATTTTAGATGAAGCCCATAAGTCACGATACTCGATTCACCCCGGTGCCAATAAGATGTACCACGACCTTAAACAACTATATTGGTGGCCGAACATCAAAAGGGACGTAGCTACTTATGTTTCCAAGTGTTTGACATGTTCCAAAGTCAAAGCCGAACACCAAAGACCGTCCGGACTACTTCGACAACCCGAGATCCCGCAATGGAAGTGGGAAAGGATAACGATGGATTTTATCACCAAACTACCAAAAACGACGGGCGGTTATGATACCATTTGGGTTATTGTTGACCGTCTCACCAAATCCGCACACTTCCTGGCCATGAAGGAAACGGACAAAATGGAGAAACTTGCACAACTTTACATTAAGGAAATCGTAGCCCGACACGGTGTACCTTTATCCATTATCTCCGACCGAGATGGCCGTTTCGTTTCTAGATTTTGGCGTACATTGCAAGAAGCGTTGGGAACGCGTTTAGACATGAGCACCGCATATCATCCTCAAACCGATGGACAAAGCGAACGTACGATCCAAACCTTAGAGGACATGTTACGAGCTTGCGTGGTTGATTTCGAAAAAGCTTGGGACAAGCACTTACCTCTCGCCGAGTTCTCTTATAACAATAGTTATCACGCGAGTATTAAAGCCGCACCTTTTGAAGCGCTATATGGCCGCAAATGTCGTTCACCTCTTTGTTGGGCCGAGGTAGGCGATGTGCAAATCACCGGACCCGAACTCATTCACGAAACCACCGAGAAAATCGTTCAAATCCGAGATAGGCTTAGGACGGCCCGAAGTCGTCAAAAGAGCTATACCGACAAACGACGCAACGATCTTGAATTTCAAGTCGGTGACCGAGTAATGTTAAAAGTAGCACCTTGGAAGGGTGTAATCCGTTTTGGTAAATGCGGGAAGCTAAATCCGCGGTATATTGGTCCTTTCGAAATCTTGGAGCGTATTGGAACCGTTGCTTATCGTTTAGATCTTCCGCCTCAATTGAACTCCGTTCATCCTACCTTCCATGTATCTAACTTGAAAAAGTGTCTTGCCGAACCCGATATCGTCATCCCTCTCGAAGAACTTACTATTGATGACAAACTTCATTTTGTGGAGGAACCGGTTGAAATTGTGGACACCTCCGTCAAGACATTGAAACAAAGCCGAATCCCGATTGTTAAAGTCCGTTGGAACGCCAAAAGGGGACCCGAGTTTACTTGGGAAAGACAAGATCAAATGCAAAGGAAGTATCCTCATCTATTCGTGAATTCAGAAACGCAAGATCTCGAGGAAGAAACAACGACTACTACGCCTACTTAAATTTCGGGACGAAATTTCTTTTAAGGAGTAGGTAATGTAACATCTCGCCTTTTTCCATTTACTTTTCCGTTATACTAATATAAAGTCCGTTATATGTTTATAACATCTCCCGTTGATACGCGTTTTAAATTATCTCGTTTAGGTAATTCCCGCACCCGAACAAAAGTTGAGGGACTAAACTTGACAAGGGATCAAACCCTTGACTAGGTCAAAGGGTCAAACCCCTTTCACCCATTCATTACCATCTCCCTCTCTCTCTCTCTTTCTCTCTAGCAAGAACACACCCAATTTCCTTCCTCATTCATTCATCATCTAAATCCGGATTAGGGAGCTAGCAACCAAATAAATTACATATTCGTGATCCTCTCTTCATCCTCTTCATTTTGGTACCAACTTCATCTCATTTGGGTAACTTTCTAAAATCACTAATTTTATGTGTTCTTGAGATTTTTGAGTTATAAAGTTGTTAATTAGTGTCTATGGCTCATTGTGATGTCGTGTATGTAATTTGTATGCTCGATTCGTTGTTTTTGGTGTAACTAGTTCAATATGAAAATTGCTTGCTAAATCCTTGATTTTGGATAATCAAATGTTGTTAGATTGTTAAAGTGCATGTTTTAAAAGTGTTACTAGTATCATTAGTTTCGTTTTGATGTGTAGGTTGATTAAGAAAACTTCAAAAACATGATTATTGATTTTGAGATGTTTGACTAGGGTTTGATAGTTCTTGACATGAATTTTTGGATGCTTGAATGTCATGGAATGTTAATTGTTAGTGTTTAGTAGTAATGTATGCTCCATTACCTTCAAAACGGCATATCATATGTGTGAATTGGTTTCCCGAAACTCAAATTTGCATTTGATGAACTTGAAACCTTGAAATGAACGTTTAATGATCACTTGAGGAGTTTTCGGCTATTGTAAATGATGTTGTCGTTTGATGATAAGTGCTTAGTTGTGTTCCTTGTCAAAAGAGCTTTCCAACGGTATAAGATACGTCTTCTAGTTGTTTACGGTTTGCGTTTTATGGTTGTTTGAAGTTTTGACCAAGACTTGAACATTTGAAACTGACCTGGTACCAGGCCACGGCCATTGTCGCGCCGCGGAGCAATTTGTCGCGCCGTGGCCCAAAGGGTGATTTTAGAACATGTTTTTCAAGCTTTCTGACCTTCAACATAGGCATTTGTCGCGCCGCGGAGCAATTTGTCGCGCCGTGACAATTGCCTGTTTCATCCGAACTTCAGCAAACTTGTTTTGGCCATAACTTTTTGACCGTAACTCCGTTTTCGATGAATCAAATATCGTTGGAAACGTAATAAGATTTCCTTTCTAATGGTAAGGTTTTGAAATGTCAACTCAAACTTTATTACAAACGTTCTAACATGCTTTTATACTTGATTCTTGCATGAAACTTGACAACGTGATTCACATGCTATACTATTCGAGTCGTAACGAGCCATAGGACTAATTGAACACATTTCACCCGACCTTGTGTCGTAACCGGTTAATTGATATAACTTACTTGTTTAGGTCAAGGCTAGCATTGTTCTTTGCACACGTTTACTTGTTGAAGTACTTTACTACTCGTGCACTCAAGGTGAGATCATAGTCCCACTTTTACTCTTTTTGAACTTATATTGGGATGAGAAAACATAAACGATTCTTTTGAACTAAGTGAACACAAGGACGGGAAAACAAACATTCTACATACGAGTTTAGAACAAAAATCCTCAATTCGATTATCATTAGTTACACTTGCCGGGTGTAAGCGAGAACTTATGTTATATGGCCATATGGGTTTGACAGCCCTCATCCTTGACGGTTCGCTACCGTCTACGGATGAAATATATTTTCGAGAATCAGTGTTTGTTCTAGCACTAAGTGATGGGGTATACAATGGAAGGAATGTTAAGCTTTGATAATTGTGTGCTCGTGAAACAAACTTTTGGAATGTATTACTATTATTTCATTGATGCAAATCTTGTGGTTCACTTGTACTTACTTACTTAAACCTATGATTTCACCAACGTTTTCGTTGACAGATTTCTATGTTTTTCTCAGGTCCTTGAACGATACATGATACATGCTTCCGCTTACTATTTGATACTTGCATCCGATGTCGAGTATACATGCATTTCATGGAGCGTCTTTTGACTTTACTTTAAACCGTGTCGCCTAGATTTCAATCGTATCTATAACGTTGTAACTTAACTTTTGGTTGAACAATTCTTGTAAACTTTGAAACAATCTTTATTTTGAAATGAAGGCGACATATTTTGGTCAAACGTTATCTTAAAGACTTATGACCACGTAACGGGACCTAAGTAGACGGCGCCGTCAATGACGATTTGGTCGGGTCGCTACACTAACACTCTTAACCATCGTGCTATATGTTTCTTTCTATTATTATTAGCACCTTAATTCTATATATCTCGTATATCTCTTTTTTCATCTTCATATTACAAAACCCCAAATATATCTTCATCTAAGTATCATCTCATACCATTTTAACATCATCATATTCATTACCGTTTATCATTCATCATTCGCCATTAATTCATCATATAATAACCACTTTTACAATCGCAAGAACTAATTGGTTAACCTCATCATCGTATCTAATCTCTAACTCTTAACAAAGTTTTAATGGTGGCTCATCTAAAACTTAAAATATAGCGACCCAATTAGTCCCACAATTAGTTCATCCCAAGTGTAAAGATAATTATCCCGTAATATTGTATCTTGCGTGAGGCTTTTTAAAAATGGAACTAGATGTGCTAAAGTAATTGTATTAGAAACATTAATTGTTCCCAATTAGCTACCCACTAACGAAAAGGGATTGGAGAGTGGGGTAATCCCACTTTGATAAATGTTGGCAAAGAGAGAAACCAAAAATATGGCATGTGTTTACACTGCATTATCGCCTTTTTCCATTAACATCATCCTCAACTTTATTATAATATCATCATCATAAAAAAAAACACACAGCAAAATGACACATTATCTCGAAAATAAAGTCTTAAACGGTCCTCATGCTTTAACACGTGCCCATCGAATTTATCATCATCTTTAAATATTGTATTGATCATGCGCAATTTTTTTTTTTCAAAGTGAAATTAAAGAACGTCTCCTTTTGGAAATTTTCTTGGTCGGCCACCATTTCCCTTGTCCCACATAATAGTTTTTGATAACTCTTTATAATTTATCACTCTATATCTAAGTTTCCACTTCATAAAACTTGTAAACGTATTTATTGAAATGTCCCGTTCTTATTGATTAAAAACGTTCCATATTAATTGATTTCGTTGCAAGGTTTTGACCTCTATATGAGACGTTTTTCAAAGACTGCATTCATTTTAAAACAAACCATAACCTTTATTTCATCAATAAAGGTTTAAAAAGCTTTACGTAGATTATCAAATAATGATAATCTAAAATATCCTGTTTATACACGACCATTACATAATGGTTTACAATACAAATATGTTACAACAAAATAAGTTTCTTGAATGCAGTTTTTACACAATATCATACAAGCATGGACTCCAAATCTCGTCCTTATTTAAGTATGCGATAGCGGAAGCTCTTAATAATCACCTGAGAATAAACATGCTTAAAACGTCAACAAAAATGTTGGTGAGTTATAGGTTTAACCTATATATATCAAATCATAATAATAGACCACAAGATTTCATATTTCAATACACATCCCATACATAGAGATAAAAATCATTCATATGGTGAACACCTGGTAACCGACATTAACAAGATGCATATATAAGAATATCCCCATCATTCCGGGACACCCTTCGAATATGATATAAATTTTGAAGTACTAAAGCATCCGGTACTTTGGATGGGGTTTGTTAGGCCCAATAGATCTATCTTTAGGATTCGCGTCAATTAGGGTGTCTGTTCCCTAATTCTTAGATTACCAGACTTAATAAAAAGGGGCATATTCGATTTTGATAATTCAACCATAGAATGTAGTTTCACGTACTTGTGTCTATTTTGTAAATCATTTATAAAACCTGCATGTATTCTCATCCCAAAAATATTAGATTTTAAAAGTGGGACTATAACTCACTTTCACAGATTTTTACTTCGTCGGGAAGTAAGACTTGGCAACTGGTTGATTCACGAACCTATAACAATATATACATATATATCAAAGTATGTTCAAAATATATTTACAACACTTTTAATATATTTTGATGTTTTAAGTTTATTAAGTCAGCTGTCCTCGTTAGTAACCTACAACTAGTTGTCCACAGTTAGATGTACAGAAATAAATCAATAAATATTATCTTGAATCAATCCATGACCCAGTGTATACGTATCTCAGTATTGATCACAACTCAAACTTTATATATTTTGGAATCAACCTCAACCCTGTATAGCTAACTCCAACATTTACATATAGAGTGTCTATGGTTGTTCCGAAATATATATAGATGTGTCGACATGATAGGTCGAAACATTGTATACGTGTCTATGGTATCTCAAGATTACATAATATACAATACAAGTTGATTAAGTTATGGTTGGAATAGATTTGTTACCAATTTTCTCGTAGCTAAAATGAGAAAAATTATCCAATCTTGTTTTACCCATAACTTCTTCATTTTAAATCCGTTTTGAGTGAATAAAATTGCTATGGTTTCATATTGAACTCTATTTTATGAATCTAAACAGAAAAAGTATAGGTTTATAGTCGGAAAAATAAGTTACAAGTTATTTTTGTAAAGGTAGTCATTTCAGTCGAAAGAACGACGTCTAGATGACCATTTTAGAAAACATACTTCCACTTTGAGTTTAACCATAATTTTTGGATATAGTTTCATGTTCATAATAAAAATCATTTTCCCAGAATAACAACTTTTAAATCAAAGTTTATTATAGTTTTTAATTAACTAACCCAAAACAGCCCGCGGTGTTACTACGACGGCGTAAATCCGGTTTTACGGTGTTTTTCGTGTTTCCAGGTTTTAAATCATTAAGTTAGCATATCATATAGATATAGAACATGTGTTTAGTTGATTTTAAAAGTCATGTTAGAAGGATTAACTTTTATTTGCGAACAAGTTTAGAATTAACTAAACTATGTTCTAGTGATTACAAGTTTAAACCTTCGAATAAGATAGCTTTATATGTATGAATCGAATGATGTTATGAACATCATTACTACCTCAAGTTCCTTGGATAAACCTACTGGAAAAGAGAAAAATGGATCTAGCTTCAACGGATCCTTGGATGGCTCGAAGTTCTTGAAGCAGAATCATGACACGAAAACAAGTTCAAGTAAGATCATCACTTGAAATAAGATTGTTATAGTTATAGAAATTGAACCAAAGTTTGAATATGATTATTACCTTGTATTAGAATGATAACCTACTGTAAGAAACAAAGATTTCTTGAGGTTGGATGATCACCTTACAAGATTGGAAGTGAGCTAGCAAACTTGAAAGTATTCTTGATTTTATGTAACTAGAACTTGTAGAATTTATGAAGAACACTTAGAACTTGAAGATAGAACTTGAGAGAGATCAATTAGATGAATAAAATTGAAGAATGAAAGTGTTTGTAGGTGTTTTTGGTCGTTGGTGTATGGATTAGATATAAAGGATATGTAATTTTGTTTTCATGTAAATAAGTCATGAATGATTACTCATATTTTTGTAATTTTATGAGATATTTCATGCTAGTTGCCAAATGATGGTTCCCACATGTGTTAGGTGACTCACATGGGCTGCTAAGAGCTGATCATTGGAGTGTATATACCAATAGTACATACATCTAAAAGCTGTGTATTGTACGAGTACGAATACGGGTGCATACGAGTAGAATTGTTGATGAAACTGAACGAGGATGTAATTGTAAGCATTTTTGTTAAGTAGAAGTATTTTGATAAGTGTCTTGAAGTCGTTCAAAAGTGTATGAATACATATTAAAACACTACATGTATATACATTTTAACTGAGTCGTTAAGTCATCGTTAGTCGTTACATGTAAATGTTGTTTTGAAACCTTTAGGTTAACGATCTTGTTGAATGTTGTTAACCCATTGTTTATTATAACAAATGAGATGTTAAATTGTTATATTATCATGATATTATGATATATAATATATCTTAGTATGATATATATACAGTTAAATGCCGTTACAACGATAATCGTTACATATATGTCTCGTTTCAAAATCATTAAGTTAGTAGTCTTATTTTTACATATGTATTTCATTGTTAATACACTTAATAATATATTTACTTATCATTTAACATAATTAACCAAGTGTATCAATATCTTAATATGATTCATATGTACTTAGTAAGACGTTGTTATAACGATAATCGTTATATATATCGTTTTCGAGTTTCTTAAATTAATAGTCTCATTTTTATGTATATAACTCATTGTTAAAATACCTAATGAGATACATACTTATAATAAAATCATGTTAACTATATATATAACCATATATATGTCATCGTATAGTTTTTACAAGTTTTAACGTTCGTGAATCACCGGTCAACTTGGGTGGTCAATTGTCTATATGAAACCTATTTCAATTAATCAAGTCTTAACAAGTTTGATTGCTTAACATGTTGGAAACACTTAATCATGTAAATAACAATTTCATTTAATATATATATATATATTTATGGAAAATTTCGGGTCACTACAGTACCTACCCGTTAAATAAATTTCGTCCTGAAATTTTAAGCTGTTGAAGGTGTTGACGAATCTTCTGGAAATAGATGCGGGTATTTCTTCTTCATCTGATCTTCATGCTCCCAGGTGAACTCGGGTCCTCTACAAGCATTCTATCGAACCTTAACAATTGGTATCTTGTTTTGCTTAAGTCTTTTAACCTCACGATCCATTATTTCGACGGGTTCTTCGATGAATTGGAGTTTTTCATTGATTTGGATTTCATCTAACGGAATAGTGAGATCTTCTTTAGCAAAATATTTCTTCAAATTCGAGACGTGGAAAGTGTTATGTACACCCGCGAGTTGTTGAGGTAACTCAAGTCGGTAAGCTACTGGTCCGACACGATCAATAATCTTGAATGGTCCAATATACCTTGGATTTAATTTCCCTCGTTTACCAAATCGAACAACGCCTTTCCAAAGTGCAACTTTAAGCATGACCATCTCTCCAATTTGAAATTCTATATCTTTTCTTTTAATGTCAGCGTAGCTCTTTTGTCGACTTTGGGCGGTTTTCAACCGTTGTTGAATTTGGATGATCTTCTCGGTAGTTTCTTGTATAATCTCCGGACCCGTAGTCTGTCTATCCCACACTTCACTTCAACAAATCGGAGACCAGCACTTTCTATCATAAAGTGCTTCAAACGGCGCCATCTCAATGCTTGAATGGTAGCTGTTGTTGTAGGAAAATTCTGCTAACGGTAGATGTCGATCCCAACTGTTTCCGAAATCAATAACACATGTTCGTAGCATGTCTTCAAGCATTTGTATCGTCCTTTCGCTCTGCCCATCAGTTTGTGGATGATAGGCAGTACTCATGTCTAGACGAGTTCCTAATGCTTGCTGTAATGTCTGCCAGAATCTTGAAATAAATCTACCATCCCTATCAGAGATAATAGAGATTGGTATTCCATGTCTGGAGACGACTTCCTTCAAATACAGTCGTGCTAACTTCTCCATCTTGTCATCTTCTCTTATTGGCAGGAAGTGTGCTGATTTGGTGAGACGATCAACTATTACCCAAATAGTATCAAAACCACTTGCAGTCCTTGGCAATTTAGTGATGAAATCCATGGTAATGTTTTCCCATTTCCATTCCGCGATTTCGGGTTTTTGAAGTAGACCTGATGGTTTCTGATGCTCAGCTTTGACCTTAGAACACGTCAAACATTCTCCTACGTATTTAGCAACATCGGCTTTCATACCCGGCCACCAAAAATGTTTCTTGAGATCCTTGTACATCTTCCCCGTTCCAGGATGTATTGAGTATCTGGTTTTATGAGCTTCTCTAAGTACCATTTCTCTCATATCTCCAAATTTTGGTACCCAAATCCTTTCACCCCTATACCGGGTTCCATCTTCCCGAATATTAAGATGCTTCTCCGATCCTTTGGGTATTTCATCCTTTAAGTTTCCCTCTTTTAAAACTCCTTGTTGCGCCTCCTTTATTTGAGTAGTAAGGTTATTATGAATCATTATATTCATAGATTTTACTCGAATGGGTTCTCTGTCCTTCCTGCTCAAGGCATCGGCTACCACATTTGCCTTCCCCGGGTGGTAACAAATCTCAAAGTCGTAATCATTCAACAATTCAATCCACCTACGCTGCCTCATATTCAGTTGTTTCTGATTAAATATGTGTTGAAGACTTTTGTGGTCGGTATATATAATACTTTTGACCCCATATAAGTAGTGCCTCCAAGTCTTTAATGCAAAAACAACCGCGCCTAATTCCAAATCATGCATCGTATAATTTTGTTCGTGAATCTTCAATTGTCTAGACGCATAAGCAATCACCTTCGTTCGTTGCATTAATACACAACCGAGACCTTGCTTTGATGCATCACAATAAATCACAAAATCATCATTCCCTTCAGGTAATGACAATATAGGTGCCGTAGTTAGCTTTTTCTTCAATAATTGAAACGCCTTCTCTTGTTCATCCTTCCATTCAAATTTCTTCCCTTTATGCGTTAATGCAGTCAAGGGTTTTGCTATTCTGGAAAAGTCTTGGATGAACCTTCTGTAGTAACCAGCTAGTCCTAAAAACTGGCGTATGTGTTTTGGAGTTTTCGGGGTTTCCCACTTTTCAACAGTTTTTATCTTTGCCGGATCCACCTTAATACCTTTTTTGTTCACTATGTGACCGAGGAATTGAACTTCTTCCAACCAAAATGCACACTTTGAAAATTTAGCGTACAATTCTTCCTTCCTCAATACTTCTAACACCTTTCTCAAATGTTCACCTTGTTCTTGGTCATTCTTTGAGTAAATAAGTATGTCATCAATGAAAACAATGACAAACTTGTCAAGGTATGGTCCACACACTCGGTTCATAAGGTCCATGAATACAGCTGGTGCATTAATTAAACCAAACGGCATGACCATAAACTCGTAATGACCGTAACGTGTTCTGAAAGCAGTCTTTGGAATATCATCTTCTTTCACCCACATTTGATGATACCCGGAACGTAAGTCAATCTTTGAATAAACAGAAGAGCCTTGTAGTTGATCAAATAAGTCGTCAATTCTCGGTAGTGGGTAGCGGTTCTGGATGGCAAGTTTGTTCAACTCTCGGTAGTCGATACACAACCTGAATGTACCATCTTTCTTCTTGACAAACAAAACAGGAGCTCCCCACGGTGATGTGCTTGGTCGAATGAAACCACGCTCTAAAATTTCTTGTAATTGGCTTTGCAGTTCTTTCATCTCGCTGGGTGCGAGTCTGTAAGGAGCACGAGCTATTGGTGCAGCTCCTGGTACAAGATCTATTTGAAATTTAACGGATCAATGTGGGGTAATCCCGGTAATTCTTTCGGAAATACATCGGGAAATTCTTTTGCAATGGGAACATCATTGATGCTCTTTTCTTCAGTTTGTACTTTCTCGACGTGTGCTAGAACAGCATAGCAACCTTTTCTTATTAGTTTTTGTGCCTTCAAATTACTAATAAGATGTAGCTTCGTGTTGCCCTTTTCTCCGTACACCATTAAGGGTTTTCCTTTTTCTCGTATAATGCAAATTGCATTTTTGTAACAAACGATCTCTGCTTTCACTTCTTTCAACCAGTCCATACCGATTATCACATCAAAACTCCCTAACTCTACTGGTATCAAATCAATTTTAAATGTTTCGCTAACCAGTTTAATTTCTCGATTCCGACATATATTATCTGCTGAAATTAATTTACCATTTGCTAATTCGGGTAAAAATTTACTATCCAAAGGCGTCAATGGACAACTTAATTTAGCACAAAAGTCTCTACTCATATAGCTTCTATCCGCACCCGAATCAAATAAAACGTAAGCAGATTTATTGTCAATAAGAAACGTACCCGTAACAAGATCCGGGTCTTCCTGTGCCTCTACCGCATTAATATTGAAAACTCTTCCGCGGCCTTGTCCATTCGTGTTCTCCTGGTTCGGGCAATTTCTAATAATGTGGCCCGGTTTTCCACATTTATAACAAACTACATTGGCATAACTTGCTCCGACACTACTTGCTCCACCATTACTCGTTCCGACACCATTTGTTCCTTTCGTTCTATTAACCCCTGGTCCGTAGACCACACACTTCGCCGCGCTATGACCATTTCTTTTACACTTGTTGCAAAATTTGGTGCAGAACCCCGAGTGATACTTTTCACACCTTTGGCATAGCTGCTTCTGATTGTTGTTGTTGTTGTTGTTGCGGTTATTATTGTTGTTGGGATGATTGTTGTAGTTGTTGTTGTTGTTGTTGTTGTTGTTGGGCCGTTTGTTGTAGTTGCGATTGATGTTGCGATTGTTGGGATAATTGTTGCGATTATTGTTGTAATTGCTGTTGTTGTTGTATTGGTGATTCTTATCACCGTTTTCCTCCCACTTTCTTTTGACCTGCTTCACATTGTCCTCTTCAGCAGTCTGTTCTTTAATTCTTTCTTCAATCTGGTTCACTAGTTTGTGAGCCATTCTACATGCCTGTTGTATGGAGGCGGGCTCGTGTGAACTTATATCTTCTTGGATTCTTTCCGGTAATCCTTTCACAAACGCGTCGATCTTCTCTTCCTCATCTTCGAATGCTCCCGGACACAATAGGCACAATTCTGTGAATCGTCTTTCGTACGTGGTAATATCAAATCCTTGGGTTCGTAACCCTCTAAGTTCTGTCTTGAGCTTATTGACCTCGGTTCTGGGACGGCACTTCTCGTTCATCAAGTGCTTGAATGCTGACCACGGTAGTGCGTACGCATCGTCTTGTCCCACTTGCTCTAGATAGGTATTCCACCATGTTAACGCAGAACCTGTGAAGGTATGCGTAGCGTACTTCACTTTTCCTCTTCAGTACACTTACTTATGGCAAACACCGATTCGCCTTCTCGGTCCACCGTTTCAATCCGATCGGTCCTTCGGTACCATCAAATTCCAAAGGTTTGCAGGCAGTGAATTCTTTGTAGGTGCATCCTACACGATTTCCTGTACTGCTAGCTCCAAGGTTATTGTTGGTATGTAGCGCAGCCTGTACTGCGGCTATGTTTGAAGCTAGAAAAGTACGGAATTCCTCTTCATTCATATTCACGGTGTGTCGAGTAGTCGGTGCCATTTCCTTCAAAATAGTCAAATGGAACAAGTTAATCATACAGAATATTAAGAGTAGTTAATAGTATTTCGTAGCATAATATGAACTCATTTATAAAAGCTTTTTTCTTCATATTAGCGTTTTATAAGTTTAAATTCGGGTAGTACCTACCCGTTAAGTTCATACTTAGTAGCTAATATACAATTCAACTACTACAATTCTATATGAAAAACTGATTATAATAATATTTCGCGTTCAAACTTTTACACAATATTTTACAAACTTACAATACCGCTTATTTTACATATAGCATGAAATATAGCACATAATAAATTTGATATAAGATGGTTGTGAAGATAATTCTAGCTAGTAAACAAGTCGTTCAGCAAAGGCAATAAAGACACGTAATTCATACGTCCAGAAACAAGTCATGCATTCTGGTTTTACTAGGATTACTTCCCATCCTTGGTCTTGTGGAACATAACCGTTATGGCCGTTGATAAGACAGCGTGTTGTAACGTCGTCAAAGGGACGAGGGTTACGTAATGTCCAACAGTCCCGTAACAATCTAAAAATCTCATTTCTTACCCCAATTACCGACTCCGTCACTTGTGGGAACGTTTTGTTTAATAGTTGTAGCCCGATGTTCTTGTTCTCACTTTGGTGAGAAGCAAACATTACTAATCCGTAAGCATAACATGCTTCTTTATGTTGCATGTTAGCCGCTTTTTCTAAATCACGAAGTCCAATATTCGGATATATTGAGTCAAAAATAATTTCTTAACTCATTGCGTAAAATAGCATTTAGGTTCCCCGCAATATATGCGTCAAAGTAAACACATCGTAACTTATGGATTTCCCAATGTGATATCCCCCATCTTTTGAACGAAACCCTTTTATAAACCAAGGCATTCTTGGAACGTTCTTCGAATGTCTTACAAACTGATTTCACCGTAAATAGTTGTGCTTAAGAATTCTGACCGACTCTAGACAAGATTTCATCAATCATGTCTCCGGGTAGGTCTCTTAAAATATTGGGTTGTCTATCCATTTTGTGTTTTTATACTATAAAATAGACAAGAGTTAGATTCATAAAAAAAATACTTATTAATACAAGCAATTTTTACATATATCATAAAGCATAAGCACACTATATTACATATATTACACCACACGAATACAACTATCTTATTCAGACTCGCTCGTTTCCTCTTCTTCGGTTTTGGTTCATTTTGCCAAGTTTCTAGGGATATATGATGTTCCCCTAATACGAGATGTCGTTTTCCACAACGGTTTAGAAAAACCTGGTGGTTTAGAGGTTCCCAGGTCATTGTTACAACTTAAGGGCTTCGGGGGTTGACGATACATATAAAGTTCATCGGGGTTGGAATTAGATTTCTCTATTTTTATGCCCTTTCCCTTATTATTTTCTTTTGCCTTTTTAAATTCAGTTGGGGTAATTTCTATAACATCATCGGAATTCTCGTCGGAATCCGATTCATCGGAGAATTGGTAATCCTCCCAATATTTTGCTTCCTTGGCGGAAACACCATTGACCATAATTAACCTTGGTCGGTTGGTTGAGGATTTTCTTTTACTTAACCGTTTTATTATTTCCCCCACCGGTTCTATTTCTTCATCCGGTTCCGATTCTTCTTCCGGTTCCGATTCTTCTTCCGGTTCCGACTCTTCTTCCGGTTCCTCTTCGGGAACTTGTGAATCAGTCCACGAATCATTCCAATTTACATTTGACTCTTCATTATTATTAGGTGAGTCAATGGGACTTGTTCTAGAGGTAGACATCTATCACATAATATCAAACGCGTTAAGAGATTAATATATCACATAATATTCACATGTTAAAAATATATAGTTTCCAACAAAATTTGTTAAGCAATCATTTTTCAAGTAAACACGGTCGAAGTCCAGACTCACTAATGCATCCTAACAAACTCGATAAGACACACTAATGCAAAATTCTGGTTCTCTAAGACCAATGCTCGGATACCAACTGAAATGTCCCGTTCTTATTGATTAAAAACGTTCCATATTAATTGATTTCGTTGCGAGGTTTTGACCTCTATATGAGACGTTTTTCAAAGACTGCATTCATTTTAAAACAAACCATAACCTTTATTTCATCAATAAAGGTTTAAAAAGCTTTACGTAGATTATCAAATAATGATAATCTAAAATATCCTGTTTACACACGACCATTACATAATGGTTTACAATACAAATATGTTACAACAAAATAAGTTTCTTGATTGCAGTTTTTACACAATATCATACAAGCATGGACTCCAAATCTCGTCCTTATTTAAGTATGCGACAGCGGAAGCTCTTAATAATCACCTGAGAATAAACATGCTTAAAACGTCAACAAAAATGTTGGTGAGTTATAGGTTTAACCTATATATATATCAAATCATAATAATAGACCACGAGATTTCATATTTCAATACACATCCCATACATAGTGATAAAAATCATTCATATGGTGAACACCTGGTAACCGACATTAACAAGATGCATATATAAGAATATCCCCATCATTCCGGGACACCCTTCGGATATGATATAAATTTCGAAGTACTAAAGCATCCGGTACTTTGGATGGGGTTTGTTAGGCCCAATAGATCTATCTTTAGGATTCGCGTCAATTAGGGTGTCTGTTCCCTAATTCTTAGATTACCAGACTTAATAAAAAGCGGCATATTCGATTTCGATAATTCAACCATAGAATGTAGTTTCACGTACTTGTGTCTATTTTGTAAATCATTTATAAAACCTGCATGTATTCTCATCCCAAAAATATTAGATTTTAAAAGTGGGACTATAACTCACTTTCACAGATTTTTACTTCGTCGGGAAGTAAGACTTGGCCACTGGTTGATTCACGAACCTATAACAATATATACATATATATCAAAGTATGTTCAAAATATATTTACAACACTTTTAATATATTTTGATGTTTTAAGTTTATTAAGTCAGCTGTCCTCGTTAGTAACCTACAACTAGTTGTCCACAGTTAGATGTACAGAAATAAATCAATAAATATTATCTTGAATCAATCCACGACCCAGTGTATACGTATCTCAGTATTGATCACAACTCAAACTATATATATTTTGGAATCAACCTCAACCCTGTATAACTAACTCCAACATTTACATATAGAGTGTCTATGGTTGTTCCGAAATATATATAGATGTGTCGACATGATAGGTCGAAACATTATATACGTGTCTATGGTATCTCAAGATTACATAATATACAATACAAGTTGATTAAGTTATGGTTGGAATAGATTTGTTACCAATTTTCACGTAGCTAAAATGAGAAAAATTATCCAATCTTGTTTTACCCATAACTTCTTCATTTTAAATCCGTTTTGAGTGAATCAAATTGCTATGGTTTCATATTGAACTCTATTTTATGAATCTAAACAGAAAAAGTATAGGTTTATAGTCGGAAAAATAAGTTACAAGTCGTTTTTGTAAAGGTAGTCATTTCAGTCGAAAGAATGACGTCTAGATGACCATTTTAGAAAACATACTTCCACTTTGAGTTTAACCATAATTTTTGGATATAGTTTCATGTTCATAAGAAAAATCATTTTCCCAGAATAACAACTTTTAAATCAAAGTTTATCATAGTTTTTAATTAACTAACCCAAAACAGCCCGCGGTGTTACTACGACGGCGTAAATCCGATTTTACGGTGTTTTTCGTGTTTCCAGGTTTTAAATTATTAAGTTAGCATATCATATAGATATAGAACATGTGTTTAGTTGATTTTAAAAGTCATGTTAGAAGGATTAACTTTTATTTGCGAATAAGTTTAGAATTAACTAAACTATGTTCTAGTGATTACAAGTTTAAACCTTCGAATAAGATAGCTTTATATGTATGAATCGAATGATGTTATGAACATCATTACTACCTCAAGTTCCTTGGATAAACCTACTAGAAAAGAGAAAAATGGATCTAGCTTCAACGGATCCTTGGATGGCTCGAAGTTCTTGAAGCAGAATCATGACACGAAAACAAGTTCAAGTAAGATCATCACTTGAAATAAGATTGTTATAGTTATAGAAATTGAACCAAAGTTTGAATATGATTATTACCTTGTATTAGAATGATAACCTACTATAAGAAACAAAGATTTCTTGAGGTTGGATGATCACCTTACAAGATTGGAAGTGAGCTAGCAAACTTGAAAGTATTCTTGATTTTATGTAACTAGAACTTGTAGAATTTATGAAGAACACTTAGAACTTGAAGATAGAACTTGAGAGAGATCAATTAGATGAATAAAATTAAAGAATGAAAGTGTTTGTAGGTGTTTTTAGTCATTGGTGTATGGATTAGATATAAAGGATATGTAATTTTGTTTTCATGTAAATAAGTCATGAATGATTACTCATATTTTTGTAATTTTATGAGATATTTCATGCTAGTTGCCAAATGATGGTTCCTACATGTGTTAGGTGACTCACATGGGCTTCTAAGAGCTGATCATTGGAGTGTATATACCAATATTACATACATCTAAAAGCTGTGTATTGTACTAGTACGAATACGGGTGCATACGAGTAGAATTGTTGATGAAACTGAACGAGGATGTAATTGTAAGCATTTTTGTTAAGTAGAAGTATTTTGATAAGTGTCTTGAAGTCTTTCAAAAGTGTATGAATACATATTAAAACACTACATGTATATACATTTTAACTGAGTCGTTAAGTCATCGTTAGTCGTTACATGTAAATGTTGTTTTGAAACCTTTAGGTTAACGATCTTGTTGAATGTTGTTAACCCATTGTTTATTATAACAAATGAGATGTTAAATTGTTATATTATCATGATATTATGATATATAATATATCTTAGTATGATATATATACAGTTAAATGCCGTTACAACGATAATCGTTACATATATGTCTCGTTTCGAAATCATTAAGTTAGTAGTCTTATTTTTACATATGTATTTCATTGTTAATACACTTAATAATATATTTACTTATCATTTAACATAATTAACCAAGTGTATCAATATCTTAATATGATTCATATGTACTTAGTAAGACGTTGTTATAATGATAATCGTTATATATATCGTTTTCGAGTTTCTTAAATTAATAGTCTCATTTTTATGTATATAACTCATTGTTAAAATACCTAATGAGATACATACTTATAATAAAATCATGTTAACTATATATATAACCATATATATGTCATCGTATAGTTTTAACAAGTTTTAACGTTCGTGAATCACCGGTCAACTTGGGTGGTCAATTGTCTATATGAAACCTATTTCAATTAATCAAGTCTTAACAAGTTTGAATGCTTAACATGTTGGAAACACTTAATCATGTAAATAACAATTTCATTTAATATATATATAAATATTGAAAAGTTCGGGTCACTACATTTATCATTTTCATTGTCTTTGTAGGTTCAACAGAGAAAACGAAGCAGCAGTAATAATTTGAGTTGTTGGTTGGTGGTGTTCCGGTGGTTGTATTATGTCCGAGAGGAAAAGAAAAGAAAAAAAATAATATCAAAACAGAAAGAATGTGCGACCTGTAGCAACAGTTTTCGATGGCGAGTTGGGTTTGCAAACAGAAATGAGCAGCAACACTAATGGTCCAAGGGGTGTTGCAGGCGGTGGCGATTTAGGTGGTGAGTTTATGGTGTTGGTCCATAGGTGGTGGTGATCATTGGAACGAAATAGATAAACGAGCAGTAGCTGGAGGTTCGTGTTGTGGCTAACAAAACCAAATAGTGATTAGTTTTTAGATAGATCAAAGATGGTGATTGAATTGTTCATGGTGTTCCAAGGTGGTCATGGGTGCTTCATCATGAAATAAGAAATCAAACAAAATAAACGGGTTTTTGCAATGGTGGTATTGTTTACGATGATGGTGAGTTGTGTTAGAATGTTGAAGTGGGTAATGGTTTGTGATGATCGTTTAATATAATGAAGGTGATTATGGGTTTATCATGTATTTCCTTTCCCATCTGATTAGAGAAAGAGATATATATTTAATGTGCCAATGAACGTTTTCTGTAATAATCAAGAATCAAGTGAAGTTGTCTTGTAGCTAAGATTAGTCGATAGAGAAACAAATTTGTGAGCAGGGATCGAAGAAAAAAATAAAGTAGATGGATATGTCTAACTAAATTCGTACTATGATATTGATATGTAACAATTAGCCAAAAGTTTAACAGTGATCTTATAACAACCAAGGACAGAAATCAATTAAATCACTGTATATGTATGCCACCACATATGTATATATATACATACATGCCTTTGCATGTTAGAGAGGAAAATAATATATCACAAGTTATGATTCCTATTCGCATATAGATGCTCAAATGAGCTGGCAATGAAAGGAAGTTAGTGGATAGTTAGAAAAATCCAATAATGGTACACTAATTCCTGTAAAGTTGATTGCAACTTGTAACGAAGTAGTAGAAAGTAATGTAAAGTTGATTGCAACTTGTAACGAAGTAGTAGAAAGTAATGAAAAGAAAGGCATCTACAATTATATATGTCTGTTTGTGTTTGTCAAAAGCACAAGATATCTGACTAAATATCTATATGATTCTCTTGTCTAAATACAGATTATATGTACTATATTTGTAAAATCATTAAACGTGTTTAAGAGGATTTGGCAATCACCAATATGTCTTTGATTTAAAACTTATAATTTACTAGGTTTATATTCTATACATTTTCCTAATTTAATATAAAACATACGTAGCACTATACTATTTCTTATTATCAAACCTTAAATTTTTATAGGTTTATTTATTAATCTATATACATTTTAATACTCGAACACATAAGTTGTTATATATATATTTATAAACTATTGTTCGTGAATCATCGGAAATAGTCGAAGGTCAATTGAATATATGAAACAGTTCAAAATTTTTTTGAGACGCAACATAACGGACTTTGCTTATCATGTCAGAATTATGAAATCATATCGTGAGTTTGGTTCAAAATTAGTCGAAATTTTCCGAGTCATGACAATGTCCAACAGTTCCGTAACAATCTAAAAACCTCATTTCTTACCCCAATTACCGACTCCGTCACTTGTGGGAATGTTTTGTTTAATAGTTGTAGCCCGATGTTCTTGTTCTCACTTTGGTGAGAAGCGAACATTACTAACCCGTAAGCATAACATGCTTCTTTATGTTGCATGTTAGCCGATTTTTCTAAATCACGAAGTCCTATATTCGGATATATTGAGTCAAAATAATTTCTTAACCCGTTGCGTAAAATAGCATTTGGGTTCCCCGCAATATATGCGTCAAAGTAAATACATCGTAACTTATGGATTTCCCAATGTGATATCCCCCATCTTTCGAACGAAAGCCTTTTATAAACCAAGGCATTCTTGGAATGTTCTTTGAATGTCTTACAAACTGATCTCGCCTTAAATAGTTGTGCCGAGGAATTCTGACCGACTCTAGACAAGATTTCATCAATCATGTCTCCGGGTAGGTCTCTTAAAATATTGGGTTGTCTATCCATTTTGTGTTTTTAAACTGTAAAATAGACAAGAGTTAGATTCATAAAAAAAAATACTTATTAATACAAGCAATTTTTACATATATCATAAAGCATAAGCACGCTATATTACATATATTACACCACACGAATACAACTATCTTATTTCGACTCGCTCGTTTCTTCTTCTTCTTCGGTTTTGGTTCATTTTGCCAAGTTTCTAGGGATATATGATGTTCCCCTAATACGAGCCGTCGTTTTCCAAGTTGGTTAGAAAAACCTGGTGGTTTAGAGGTTCCTGGGTTATTGTCACAACTTAAGAAATACGGGTGTTGACGATACATATAAAGTTCATCGGGTTTGGAATCAAATTTCTCTATTTTTATGCCCTTTCCCTTATTGTTCTCTTTTGCCTTATTAAATTGTGTTGGGGTAATTTCTATAACATCATCAGAATCCTTGTCGGGATCCGATTCATCGGAGAATTGGTAATCCTCCCAATACTTTGCTTCCTTGGCGGAAACACCATTGACCATAATTAACTTTGGTCGGTTGGTTGAGGATTTTCTTCTACTTAACCGTTTTATTATTTCCCCCACTGGTTCTATTTCTTCTTCCGGTTCCGATTCTTCTTCCGGTTCCGATTCTTCTTCCGGTTCCGAGTCTTCTTCCGGTTCCTCTTCGGGAACTTGTGAATCAGTCCACGAATCATTCCAATTTACATTTGACTCTTCATTATTATTAGGTGAGTCAATGGGACTTGTTCTAGAGGTAGACATCTATCACATAATATCAAACACGTTAAGCGATTAATATATCACATAATATTCACATGTTAAAAATATATAGTTTCCAACAAAATTTGTTAAGCAATCATTTTTCAAGTAAACACGATCGAAGTCCAGACTCACTAATGCATCCTAACTGATGGAATTCAATATACCAACAAGTTCATAATGTTAACTTGATCATAAAACCCATTCATGTAAAGTTATAACAAGCGGAAGCATGATTATTAAGAAAACAAGTTTATATGTTTAACCATTTAAATTGAATTCCATGTAAATATCAAGTCTTGAAATATGCGTACATATAACAACAAGTAAGTAAGAGTTATACCTCCTCAAGCTAGTTGAGGGTTGTTTCAAAGTTGCAAGATGAAGATGGAGATGAAGAAGAATGGAGCTTCAAAATGATGAAACCTCAAGGAGAATATAACAACCCTCACTTTTCGACTTCCGATTTTACTAAAATACCTAGAGTTGTTATATACGAATAAATTTAACGTTGACCGAATAAACGTACGCTTAAAATAAATAATATAATTATAAATATTATAAATAAGATTATGATATATAATATAACATAATTACATCAATGAATATATATATAATATTTATATTACTTTTGTTATTTAGTTAATAGAATATATAATTAACTAAATAATACATAATATTATAACATTTATAAAACTAATAAAAACTATAAATTAATAATCATAAATTTTAATTTTTATAAAAACTAAATATAATAATAATTTTTATATAAAATTCGTATTTAATAATTAAACAAATATAGAAATAAAATGTTAAATGTTCTTAGAAATATATTAAACAAATTTTTTTTTAGAATTTTATAAAAAAAAAAAATCAAAACTATATCTACTTTTAATAAAAAAATACAAAAATACAAACTACTTTTTCTATTAAGATTTACTTTTAATAAAAATACAAACTAATTTTATTTTAAGATTTACTTTTAATAAAAATACAAACTGCTTTTTCTTATTTTAACTTTTAAGATTTACTTTTAATAAAAATACAAACTACTTTTTATTATTTTAACTTTTAAGATTTACTTTTAATAAAAATACAAACTACTTTTTCTTATTTTAACTTTTAAGATTTACTTTTAATAAAAATACAAAATACTTTTTTTATTTTAACTTTTAAGATTTTACTTTTAATAAAAATACAAACTACTTTTTCTTATTTTAACTTTTATGATTTTACTTTTAATAAAAATACAAACTACTTTTTCTTATTTTAACTTTTAAGATTTACTTTTAATAAAAATACAAAATACTTTTTCTTATTTTAACTTTTAAGATTTTACTTTTAATAAAAATACAAACTACTTTTTCTTATTTTAACCTTTAAGATTTTACTTTTAATAAAAATACAAACTACTTTTTTTTATTTTAACTTTTAAAATTTACTTTTAATAAAAATACAAAATACTTTTTCTTATTTTAACTTTTAAGATTTTACTTTTAATAAAAATACAAACTACTTTTTCTTATTTTAACTTTTAAGATTTTACTTTTAATAAAAATACAAACTACTTTTTCTTATTTTAACTTTTAAGATTTACTTTTAATAAAAATACAAAATACTTTTTCTTATTTTAACTTTTAAGATTTTACTTTTAATAAAAATACAAACTACTTTTTCTTATTTTAACTTTTATGATTTTACTTTTAATAAAAATACAAACTACTTTTTCTTATTTTAACTTTTAAGATTTACTTTTAATAAAAATACAAAATAATTTTTCTTATTTTAACTTTTAAGATTTTACTTTTAATAAAAATACAAACTACTTTTTCTTATTTTAACTTTTAAGATTTTACTTTTAATAAAAATACAAACTACTTTTTCTTATTTTAACTTTTAAAATTTACTTTTAATAAAAATACAAAATACTTTTTCTTATTTTAACTTTTAAGATTTTACTTTTAATAAAAATACAAACTACTTTTTCTTATTTTAACTTTTAAGATTTTACTTTTAATAAAAATACAAACTACTTTTTCTTATTTTAACTTTTAAGATTTACTTTTAATAAAAATACAAAATAATTTTTCTTATTTTAACTTTTAAGATTTACTTATTTTATTTTAATTTTTTTTTTACCTAACATTTTCAACTATAAATACCACATACATTTCTCATTTCAAACTTACACCTTAATCTCTCATTTCTCTCTTAAAGAACTACTTCTAGTTGATATCTCGGTCACTTACTTGCTTTACTTTCCTTTCTAACGTGGAATACTTCAACTGCTATTTAAGGTGAGTTTCATTTGCTCCCTTTTATATATATTTTTGGGACTGAGAATACATGCGCTGTTTTTATAAATGTTTTACGAAATAGGCACAAGTACTAAAACTAATTCTACGTGGGTTTAAACCAGAAATATACCCTTAGCTTGGTAACATTAAACTACTTGTCTATGTACGGTAGGCGCGAATCCTAAAGATAGATCTATTGGGCCTGACAAACCTCATCCTGACTATGGGATGCTTTAGTACTTCGAGGTTATTTTAAACACACCTGATCTGGTGTACTTCAGAGGGTAAAACATGAACGTTAAGGCTTGTTACCGGGTGCCTACAACTTATAGAATGATTTTATACACTTGCTAGTGTACGGATATTTATGAAACTGAAATCTTGTGGCCTATTATTATAACGGAAATGATTGATTTTGATAAACTAATGAACTCACCAACCTTTTTGGTTGACACTTTAAGCATGTTTTGTCTCAGGTGATGAATAAGATGATTGCCATGATTGCTACCTGATGAATTGAATGCTGCTACATGGAGTCTTCATTTCATTACATTTACTTTGCATTAAGACTATTATTATTATTTCAGTTTAAATTTGATGTAAAACTTTTAATGCTTCCGCTGTTTTATTAATAAATGTTTTATTCAAAACGTCTCATATAGAGTCATTCTCGTTTATACAACTGTGATTTGATATAATTAGTCACAAATACCCTAGGCCCTAATTTGGGGGTGTGACAGATTGGTATCAGAGCAGGTTGTTGTAGAGAACCAGGATTGCATTTTATGTGTGCCTTATACAATTAGGTACCTTAGCAATGTAGGACTACAACTTTCCTTGACCACAGTGCCTTTAATTGTTGCCTTTAATTGATAAATGCTACACTATACCTTAGAAACTATACTTAAATCTTAAGATTATAACATACACGATAATGTGAAATTACTCGAACGTCAACGCTACTTAAGGCCTAGGGTGATCCTTGGTACCACTATGGGACGCTTGTGGATTTCGAATGCCAAACTTAGATTTTGGTCGAGAATTCCTGGGCGATCATTCAAGTGACTCGGCGGTGGCATAGATGTTTGGGTATGGTGCACAATATCAAACCTGACTATAGTGATCATACATCACTTAGTCACTTACGCACTTAATAAGTGGTGAACTTATTAAGAACAACTCACCTAGTCATCTATCCTGGTTTTGTGTATTACATATGTATTACATGAAATATTATCCAAGATTTTTGAAACTCCTATAATTCATACTCAAACGTATATAACTCCCTGTTATATCACGAACCTATATGCCTTATGCCTTTATGCATCGGTTGGGAAATGTCATTGGGTTATCACAGTATATGAATTGAAAGTCTTTAATCGAAAGATTATTAGATTACATACTTATCATTTTATAATCTCGACATGTCATACTGCCATTATTAGAGTATAGACAAATCATATCTTAGCATATCTATTCCCAATAGACCTTGTCTAACACTTTTCCTAAATTTCCTCCGTAAATTACGGAAATCTTTCTGCTATATATACGTATTCAAGGAGATGAATATATCATTCAATATTCAACACCCATTTCATATCAAACCCTATTCCAAACACATAATATGGATTTCTCACCTAATTCCTCAAGTTCTTCTAGCTCCAAAGATAGTGTGACAGGAGCACACCCACCGATCAATTACCGTGATTTCTTTAGAAAATGGGGATGGGTTCGCGAAATACTCACCCTATGGAGAAATGAAGAAGGTACTCCTTATCACGAGCCAAACTTACCACCAAACGTCGGAGTACTCGATCCTCTTACTGGCGAACCTGTTCGCAATACCGTTTTCACTCTTTTCGCAAGGATTTTCCGCCTCGAAGGTCAACTCGATGTAACCAATGACAATATTCGTCCTCTACTCTCGAATTCTAACCAGAAAGGGTTATTAGAAGAAGTTAGAAGACTTCGAACTAAATATCAAGAATTGACAAACCTTACAGAGGAATGGGTAGAACAAATCCATAGACTCGAGCGTAAAGTAGAAACCCTGGAGAAAATAGTGCGCGATTTGGTAGCTAGGCTCACACTTACTAACCAAGTACCACAAGAAGCACCAACAGCAGCACCAGCACCAGCACCACCAGTACTATCAGCATCACCACCAACAGCATCAGCTTCACCAACAACAACATCAGCATCCCACGTCTCAACATCATAATCGGTACCTCAAACATCGACATCATACGCCCATAGATACTAAGGAATATTAGTAATAATGAGTTAAGATGTATTGACTCATTCTTCCTGAAGAATTATATATGTATACTTTATATATATATGGTTTAGAACAATAATAAATCTTTTCGTACTAAACTATTACGTGTGAATCTTAACTAGTATGTACTACTTGGTTAATTGATATCACTAATACGCTATGATGTACATCCTTCGTTAATGACTTAACAATCATTAATCACTACTTCAGTACAATAAACTCCATTTCATAAAAAACTAAGTGTATTATTCAAATGCATGTGTGATTTTACACTCCTAGTTTTTGATGTACTCGAAAATTTCTCGAAAACATCATTTGTGCCTTATGAATTCCACAAGAAATCCACGAGCATCAACATCATTTACTGAGGTATATTAATAACAATGAACGATGAAGTATTGATTCATAACTTCATTAAAGAAATATTCCGCGACGATTATGTAATCTCTAAAGTTTTGGAGATTATTTATTCTCGTTTCAACCGTAAATCAAATGAGTTTAATATTATATTAACTTATTAAATCCATAATTACATCTGAATAAAATATATATGTATGTATATTTTCATAAAGATTGTATTTAAAAATTCTTTTGTACAAACTGTTAATTGTGAAAATATTTTAACGGGTAGGTAATACCCAAGAAATATCTAACATTCACATTAATATATTACATTGTACATTCTTCAAAATCCTTGAAAACATATCAGATTGATAATCAATGATTCAGATCAGTTAACCTTGAGAATGCTGATGAAGCAGCAAAAGCTGTAGATGGCCTTAATGACCAGAAGCTTGATAATAAAGAATTGTGTGTTAGAAAAGCTCAAAAGAATATCTGGTATTGAAAGACGGATTGAGCAAAACATGAAGGAGACCAAGGACAAATCCCAAGGACTAAACCTATAACCAAAGAATCTAGATGATTCGATTTCTGAAGGAAATCACAGAAGATCTTTTTACGCATTCTAAATCCTTACAGAAGAATTTCTTCATTATCCATCGATTTTAGAAATTCTAAAATATCATCATATCTTTCGTTATAAATATCCTAGATATTTCTAAAGATATCTTCATAACGATTCTTGTCCGCAATTAATTATCTCTTTGCAATATCTTTATTACATCATAAAGGAAAACTGTTTAAGTTTCTATATTCCGTAAAATTTAAATTCAAATTTTGAATGATTTGAAGTAGTGTTGAGAATTGAAGCATGAGTTAGTATAATATAATGACGTCAGGCCAACATGATTATATTACAGTAAGTCATGCTAAATTTTTAATGGAAGATGATGATTCATAGACTTTATAATCATCATTTGCCATGTTACACGACTCTTACATTCTACTTAATCTCTGAACATATCAAGCAAATATATTCTTGATAGTTCTATCCTCAGTAATTCTGGTAATTTACCAAATCAAATCGTGATATTACGCTTAGAACAGTAGGTCCATTCGAAACTTCATACCTACAAATTCTGGACCATTACTCGCTTTACTTAGAGTCGAGAGGAGAATAAAAAGGCAAAGAGCTCCGACATATAAGGGAAAATATGTAGCCCGATAATGATACCGAAATTACAAACCGTGTATATCAATACGTATTGCAACGTAAAGACATGGGAGAATTAAAAACACTATAACCCCAAGGTAATAGTAGAAGAAAACAAATTCCTCTAGTGGTAAATGAAAAAGAAGAATGACTGAAATGATAGTCAGAAAAATATCCAGGATAAGAACTGGATGGAGCATTCTCACAATCTTTGGAAGTATGAATTGAGGAAGAAAGTATAGAAGTGGTGAAGATAATGAAACGGAAGAAGCTAATTTATAGCAAAATTCCAAACACAGCAATTGAAGCAATTCACCTCATTTAATCAAAGAAAATTTCAAATTCCTTAATTACCGGAGAATCAAATCTTATGGATTACGAAGATTTCCTTTAATCCCTTGAATTCCAAAAATCAATCGTGACTACGTCAAAAGTTAAGGCGAACATTTAATTTCTCATTCACTCTTTTACAATAGCTTCGTTTATACGCTTCCTATAATCAAATCGTTTTATCCATATTATTCAGTAGTGATAAAACTTTATTTTTTCAACTTATATTCATCATTACAATATTCTTGTTGTAAACAATGATGATCTCTATCAAACTTCATGACTATAATTTTCATGAACTACTCTCTGTTTTGTCTACCCTAATATTGTGACATAAACACTCAAAGTTTTAAATAAGCTCAATACTATTCATAACACATTTCATGTGTTCAGTTTACTAAAATGCTCGTATAACACCATCATCCCTTTTGAGGATAACCTAGTCAAATGACACTCTTATTAATCCTTTAGATAACCTCCGCATTAATGATAAAATGCACTTTATAGAAGAACCTGTAAGAAATTAGGGTTCGTATTATTTAAATGCATGAAACAGAACAATATTCTATCCGTTGGAATTCACGAAAGGCCCCGAACCTACCTGGGAACGTGAAGACCAGATAAAACGTAAATATCCTCGTTTAGGTACGAACAACGCTGATTGATGGCAAAAACTAAATTTCGGGACGAAATTTCTTTTAACGGGTAGGTACTATAACAACCCTCACTTTTCGACTTCCGATTTTACTAAAATACCTAGAGTTGTTATATACGAATAAATTTAACGTTGACCGAATAAACGTACGCTTAAAATAAATAATATAATTATAAATATTATAAATAAGATTATGATATATAATATAACATAATTACATCAATGAATATATATATAATATTTATATTACTTTTGTTATTTAGTTAATAGAATATATAATTAACTAAATAATACATAATATTATAACATTTATAAAACTAATAAAAACTATAAATTAATAATCATAAATTTTAATTTTTATAAAAACTAAATATAATAATAATTTTTATATAAAATTCGTATTTAATAATTAAACAAATATAGAAATAAAATGTTAAATGTTCTTAGAAATATATTAAACAAATTTTTTTTTTAGAATTTTATAAAAAAAAAAATCAAAACTATATCTACTTTTAATAAATAAATACAAAAATACAAACTACTTTTTCTTTTAAGATTTACTTTTAATAAAAATACAAACTAATTTTATTTTAAGATTTACTTTTAATAAAAATACAAACTGCTTTTTCTTATTTTAACTTTTAAGATTTACTTTTAATAAAAATACAAACTACTTTTTATTATTTTAACTTTTAAGATTTACTTTTAATAAAAATACAAACTACTTTTTCTTATTTTAACTTTTAAGATTTACTTTTAATAAAAATACAAAATACTTTTTTTATTTTAACTTTTAAGATTTTACTTTTAATAAAAATACAAACTACTTTTTCTTATTTTAACTTTTATGATTTTACTTTTAATAAAAATACAAACTACTTTTTCTTATTTTAACTTTTAAGATTTACTTTTAATAAAAATACAAAATACTTTTTCTTATTTTAACTTTTAAGATTTTACTTTTAATAAAAATACAAACTACTTTTTCTTATTTTAACCTTTAAGATTTTACTTTTAATAAAAATACAAACTACTTTTTTTTATTTTAACTTTTAAAATTTACTTTTAATAAAAATACAAAATACTTTTTCTTATTTTAACTTTTAAGATTTTACTTTTAATAAAAATACAAACTACTTTTTCTTATTTTAACTTTTAAGATTTTACTTTTAATAAAAATACAAACTACTTTTTCTTATTTTAACTTTTAAGATTTACTTTTAATAAAAATACAAAATACTTTTTCTTATTTTAACTTTTAAGATTTTACTTTTAATAAAAATACAAACTACTTTTTCTTATTTTAACTTTTATGATTTTACTTTTAATAAAAATACAAACTACTTTTTCTTATTTTAACTTTTAAGATTTACTTTTAATAAAAATACAAAATAATTTTTCTTATTTTAACTTTTAAGATTTTACTTTTAATAAAAATACAAACTACTTTTTCTTATTTTAACTTTTAAAATTTTACTTTTAATAAAAATACAAACTACTTTTTCTTATTTTAACTTTTAAAATTTACTTTTAATAAAAATACAAAATACTTTTTCTTATTTTAACTTTTAAGATTTTACTTTTAATAAAAATACAAACTACTTTTTCTTATTTTAACTTTTAAGATTTACTTTTAATAAAAATACAAAATAATTTTTCTTATTTTAACTTTTAAGATTTACTTATTTTATTTTAATTTTTTTTTACCTAACATTTTCAACTATAAATACCACATACATTTCTCATTTCAAACTTACACCTTAATCTCTCATTTCTCTCTTAAAGAACTACTTCTAGTTGATATCTCGGTCACTTACTTGCTTTACTTTCCTTTCTAACGTGGAATACTTCAACTGCTATTTAAGGTGAGTTTCATTTGCTCCCTTTTATATATATTTTTGGGACTGAGAATACATGCGCTGTTTTTATAAATGTTTTACGAAATAGGCACAAGTACTAAAACTAATTCTACGTGGGTTTAAACCAGAAATATACCCTTAGCTTGGTAACATTAAACTACTTGTCTATGTACGGTAGGCGCGAATCCTAAAGATAGATCTATTGGGCCTGACAAACCTCATCCTGACTATGGGATGCTTTAGTACTTCGAGGTTATTTTAAACACACCTGATCTGGTGTACTTCAGAGGGTAAAACATGAACGTTAAGGCTTGTTACCGGGTGCCTACAACTTATAGAATGATTTTATACACTTGCTAGTGTACGGATATTTATGAAACTGAAATCTTGTAGCCTATTATTATAACGGAAATGATTGATTTTGATAAACTAATGAACTCACCAACCTTTTTGGTTGACACTTTAAGCATGTTTTGTCTCAGGTGATGAATAAGATGATTGCCATGATTGCTACCTGATGAATTGAATGCTGCTACATGGAGTCTTCATTTCATTACATTTACTTTGCATTAAGACTATTATTATTATTTCAGTTTAAATTTGATGTAAAACTTTTAATGCTTCCGCTGTTTTATTAATAAATGTTTTATTCAAAACGTCTCATATAGAGTCATTCTCGTTTATACAACTGTGATTTGATATAATTAGTCACAAATACCCTAGGCCCTAATTTGGGGGTGTGACAGAGAAATACCCCAAACTTATACACCAACACTTAGCCTTTAGTTAGGATTTAATTAGACACTTAAATTACTTGCAAAATGAGCTTGAATAATTCCCTTTGGAGCTCCAAACCTCACGGCCAAAACTGCAGCAGAATGCAGTTTTTTTTTGCACTTAAGTGTGACGACCCGGGAATTTCTGACTAAATTTAAACTTTATCTTTATATGTTTCCGACACGATAAGCAAAGTCTGTAATTTTTAACCTCAAAAGTTTTGGAACTATAGTCACGTAATCAATTACTCTCTGACTAATTCCGATGATTCACGAACCATTGTTTGTAAATAAAATTGTACATATATATATGTAAATATAAATATGTGTAGTAATTTAAAATTATAAAATATAATTTAAACATTGGAATTAGATATGTTAAATAAGATACAAAATAATTAAGTAAAATTTAAAATGAATATATAGACATATGAGATTTATTTATATTATTAAATAATATATATATAGTTAAATGATAAAGATTCAGTAAAAGTTACTATATAATATATTATATGATTATTAAATATTACATAATTAACAATATATTATTAAACAAATTAAATAAGATCTTATTACCTTCATTATTATTATTAATACTAATATTAATATTAATAATTAATATCAGTATTAGTTATACTGTTATAGATAATAGATATAGATAAGAAATCTAATGCAATTAAGTTGTTACCTTTACTAATATTAATATTACTTTCACTACTATTATTAGAATATGTAGTTAATATTAATAACAAAGTTATTATTAATATTTTGTATATTACATAAATATGAAATTGATACAACTGAATTGTTACATAACTACTATTAATATTAGTGTTATTAGTATTGTTGTTATCATTATTCATATCATAATTAGTAGTAAAATTATAATTTTAATTACTATAAATGGTTATGTATTATTATTATCTTTATTAAGATTATTAATATCATTAGTATTATAACTAATAATAAAATTTTAATTTTAGTATTTATGATTAATATTAGTATTATTATTGGATATTATTATTACCATTAATAATTAGTATTATTATTATTATAAATTATTATTGATATCATTTTTAGTATTATTTGATAATATTAACATTATTATTATTATTACTATTATTATTATTAATTCAATTATTAATAGGATTTTAATTAATTATAATTACTAATAATTAATATATTAATATACATTATATTATAGAACGTACTCATTTGGAATCAGGATCTGTTATCAGTAGCTCTCAATCTGTAGCATTATCTTGTTTCTGTCCCCTATTGTGATTCAATCAATAGAAAACATCCAAACTCAGTAGATAACGTAATCTGCTTATATTTTTTTCTTATTTAATTCCTGTTATATTTGTACTGGCTGTCGACTGATTCCATTATAAGATCGATTAATTCATTGTAATATTGGATCCATTCGAACTACCTTCCATTTCCAATATCAATTTCAACAACCCAATACTGTTAAATTAGTTAAATTAATAATTTTTTTTAAACAGACTGCAAAACCCGTTCTTCAACTTTTGAGCCAAATCACGATTCTGTGTCGCATTTAAAAATCTATAAATGGAGAATTGTTAGAAATCCGTCATTTAATCTATATATAAAGTTTCAGTTCTTAATTCATAAAATCAAAGTCGAATTTCGAAGTCAAAGATATATTTTCAAAAGTCAAAATAATAGTTCTTCTCAAAATTCGTTTTTAATTCGATGTTTCAGATTCAATTAGGTACACAGATAGTTTCTAAAGGGGTTTTGCAACCTATTTCATGAAGTAAGTTTTTGTTAAAATGATCTCTAATTAAAAATCAAGATTTTTTTTTCTGTATGCGTCGAGACTGCAGTAGCAGTTTTTATTTTTATTTTTTTTTATTTTTTTTTCTCGTTTTCCTTTTAATGCTAACATCTGACATCTGATTTCTATTATTTACAAATGTTTTAAAATATCTTAATTGGGACAATTTAAAACTGTCTTGGCCGATTTATATGTTTGAAGAGAAGATGAAAGGGAAACAGAAGTTAATAGGTTAAATAATATTTAGAAGAATTATAATCAGTAAAAATCGAATGGATCAGTTGGTTAAGGTTGTTTGTGTGTATCCGAGAGGTCTCGGGTTCGAGTCCGGGCAAGGGCAATTATATTCTTTTTGGAACCTATTCTTGTGAGGTAGTAGTCTTTTATTGTTATTGTTATTACTTCATTATTATTATAATTATTATTATTATTATCATTATTATTATTATTATTGTTGTTATCATTATTATTGATTATGGTTATTATTAAGATAAGTGTTATTAGTTACTAAGAATTAAAGTATAATTATTATTATTATTATCATTTATCTAATTAATAGTATTATCATTATTATTATTACTAATATTATCATTAAGTATTATTATTATTATTATTATCACTATATTATTATTATTATTACTAGTATTAGTATTAGTATTATTATTATTATTAATATTATGATGATTATTATTGTAATATTATGATTATCGTCATTAAGATGATTATGAACATATTAACAACATTCATGTTACAAAATTAATAATAAAAGTGATACGATAAAAATTATGAAAAATGGCCATAATTATTTGAATATAGGTACAATTATGAATACGATTACAAATTTAAGTTATAGAAACTGTAGTCATAAGTTTAGAAATTATAAGAAACTTAGGATAAATCTGATATGTATTATTAGCACTGATATTATTATCATTTACTAAAAGTATCATTTTAATTAAAATTATCAAAATTAGCATTTTTGTTAAGATTACAATATACATTAAAATAGATACTATTACTACTAATATTATTACTATTATTATTATCATTACTATTATCATTCTTGTCAATACTGGTATTATTACAAATAGATATTTTATACAACAATACATTACAATAATATTAATATTACGTATCATTATATGGTTATTATTAAAATGATAATTACTAAATTATATATATAAAATGTATCAGTTAATACACAAATATATATTGTTATCATATATAAAACCTTACATATATATGTATAATTTAAATAATGATAAATATTAACTATATAAAATATATAAATTAAATATATTAAAATGATCCAAATAACATGAAATATAACAAGTATATTATTAATAATAATATATATAAACTTGCTCGATTACGATTATATGTTTTAATAAATATACAATTGATATAGGTTCGTGAATCCGAGGCCAACCCTGCATTGTTCAATATAGTCATATGTATTTTTACTACAAAATACATTAGGTGAGTTTCATTTGATTCCCTTTTACTCTTTACATTTTTGGGACTGAGAATACATGCAAATACTTTATTAACTATTTTACAATATTTATATGCGTGAGTTTCATTAATCCCTTTTTAAATGCTTTTGCAATATATATATTTGGGGCTGAGAATACATGCGCTGTTTTTATAACTGTTTTAAGAAATAGACACAAGTAATTGAAACTACATTATATGGTTGAATGATCGAAACTGAGTATGCCCCTTTTTATTAAGTCTGATAATCTAAGAATTAGGGAACAGACACCGTAATTGACGCGAACTCTAAAGATAGATCTATCGGGCCCAACAAGCCCCATCCAAAGTACCGGATGCTTTAGTACTTCGAAATTTATATCGTGTTCGAAGGAGGATCCCGGAATGATGGGGATATTCTTATATGCATATTGTGAATGTCGGTTACCAGGTGTTCAATCCATATGAATGATATTTTTGTCTCTATGCATGGGACGTATGTTTATGAGAAATGGAAATATGAAATCTTGTGGTCTATTAAAATTATGAAATGATTATTTATGATAAACTAATGAACTCACCAACCTTTTGGTTGACAATTGAAAGCATGTTTATTCTCAGGTATGAAAGAAATCTTCCGCTGTGCATTTGCTCATTTTAGAAACATTACTTGGAGTCATTCATGGCATATTTCAAAAGACGTTGCATTCGAGTCGTCGAGTTCATCAAGATTATTATTAAGTCAATTATAGTTGGATATATTCTGAAATTGTATGCATGCCGTCAATTTTCGTTGTAAATAAAGAATGTCTTTTAAAATTGAATGCAATGTTTGTAAAATGTGTCATATAGAGGTCAAATACCTCGCGATGTAATCAACTATTGTGAATCGTTTATAATCGATATGGATTTCGTCCGGATGGATTAGGATGGGTCTTCACAGTTGGTATCAGAGCAGAGGTCTTAGCGAACCAGGTTTGCATTAGTGTGTCTAACTGATAAGTCGTTAGGATGCATTAGTAAGTCTGGACTTCGACCGTGTCTGCATGTCAAAAAGTTTTTCTTATCATTTTATGTCGAAAATTATCTGCTTATCATTCTTAGTCTAGACACGTCTTGCTGCATTGACTGCATGAATAGTGTATAGACAAAATTCATATCTTAGCGTATCTGACAATTCATATCTTAGCGTATCTGTTACTGTAGACCTTGCCTGATATCTCATAAATTTCTCCTTAATTTAAGGGATCCTGGTACTATATATATCTATGCAAATTATGCATTGAGAATACCATCCAACTATAAATTGCTGTCACTAAACTCTTCATACCAAAAATCTTTCCTGAGATCGCGTAAGATGGCCTCTACAAATCAACCAAGTTCCTCTGACTCCGAAGACAGCGTGACAGGAGCACACCAACCAATCAACTACCGTGATTACTGGAGAAAATGGGGGTGGGTTCGCGACATACTCACCCTATGGAGAAGGGAAGAAGGTACTCCATATCATGAATCGAATCTACCACCTAACCTTGGAGTACTTGGCCCGCTCACCGGCGAACCCGTTCGCAACACCGTTTATACCCTATTTGCAAGAATTTTTCATCTTGAATCTACCATTAATGGAACTAGAGAAGATATCCGACCACTACTTCACACTGATAATCAACCAGGGTTAGTAGAAGAAGTTAGAGAACTCCGAGCTCGAGTATTAACTTTAGAGAGCACGATATACAATTTGCAAGCACCAGCTGTATCACCAACACCGGTAACATCACCAGCCTCAGCACCAATGGGACCAGTACAACCAACAACCCAAGTTTAGACAATCCATGCCTCAACATCTCATTCTGTACCTCGAGTATAATCATCGTTCTACGAATCGTTCTACATCATTTATCTTCGTTCGACATTGGCGATTAGGTAATCTCTAATGTTTTAGAGATTATATATTCTTATTCTAACGGTAAATCAATTGAGTTTAATATCATATTGACTCATTAAATCCATAATTACATCTGAAGAAAATATATATGTATATATGTTTTCATAAAGATTGTAATTAAAATTTTTATTGTACAAACTGTTAATGGTAAAAATATTTTAACGGGTAGGTAATACCCGAGGAATATTTAGATTTTGCATTAATAAGTTACACTGTACATTCTTCGAATCTGATTCAACAGTCATTTACTATCCTACTTGCAACCACAGCTATACGAATCCGTTCATCACAGAATAACCATTTTCATTCAATTTCATATTTGGATTTTGACCTATCAGAATCTGACAAGTGGCATAATGAAGAAAATATTGGACAAAATAAAATTTGTTAGAAACAAACAAATTAACTATGAGAAATTTTGTTAAGAATCCACGCTAACAAAATCCTAGCTAACTGATTACATTTTATTTATCGCAATTTATTTTATCGCAATTTACATTCTCGCAATTTTATTTATCGTCATTAAATTTCTGTTATTTACTTTACGCACTTTATTTATCGTTATTTAATTTTCTGTTATATATTTTACGCACTTTAAATATCGGGACACGTATACAAGGTTTTGACATATCATATCGACGCATCTATATATATTATTTGGAATCACTATAGACACTCTATATGCAGTAATGATCGAGTTCTCTATACAGGGTTGAGGTTGATTCTACAATAATATATATAGTTTGAGTTGTGATCGAGTCTGAGACGTATACGGGTCACGACGCGTATTAATTAATAGGAATATTATATATTAAATTATATATGAATTATTGGACTGTCAACTGTGGACTATCGACCGTGGACTAATAACATTGGACAATTAAAATGAATTAAAATATTGATTATAACATATGAAACTAAACAATTCTTCAAGTTGCCACTTGATTTCGTCTTAAACAACATTTGTATCTTCACGATTACATTCTGCGTTCAAACCTTTCATGATTCTTGAAAACACCTCAATCGAGAGGATGAACCAACCGCACTTCATTTATGGAAGAAAATATTGATGCATATAGTAATGCACTTGAAAGACTCTCGGAAACTGAGTAAACGTTCAATACATAACTGTGCTAATTTTTTTAGTGTTATTATTACCCAAAATAACTTTGCAGTTCTTCTTCAAAATAGCCAAATTTTGTCACAGCTCCAGCAAGACAACTTCGACTTTTCGTACGAAATAACCTTATTATAACGTTGATATATACGCGTGCTCTTTTATTGTTACCAGGGAACCTTTCATATTCCATCATATTACCATCAGCGTTTAATCATCTAAAAACATAATTTTCCTGAAACCACCTCGGATTAATAACCGATGATTCAGATATCATAGCATTAAATGCAGAAGAAACAGAATAATGGTAGATGGTCTAAACGGCCAAAAGTTTGATGATAAAGAAAGGAGTGTTAGGAACGCTCGAAATTGGGTATTGAAAAATAGATTGAGCTACCCATAAAGGAGACCAAGGACAAATACAAGGACCAAACCCTATATTCAAAGGATTCAGGTAATTCTAGATCTGTTGAAATCTTTAGAGAATATCTTGCTCCGGAGTCATGTTAAAATCTTGCGGAAAATCTTTCTCCATCAACCATCGAACTTAGAAATTCCAAAATATCATCATCAATATCTTCGATATTTTTGAGGATATTTTCATAAATATTCTCGTCCGAAATTATATACCTCTTCGTGCTTCCTGTGTGTCATTATATTGGAAACATTCAATAGAAAAATTTAGTACCGAAAAGCAGATTATGCGAAACTATGAAGAAAGCCGTGGAAAAATCACAAAGAATAAGTTTGACTTCAAAGAATACAAATGATTCAATGTCTGCTAAAGTCTTTAGTGAATATCATGCTCCTTACTCTAAACCCTTGCGGACAATAGTTTCTATCATCCTCTGATCTTAGATATTCCGAGATATTATCGTATCTTTCATTTTAAATATCCTTGAAATTTCTGAATATATTTTCATAACTAATCTTATCTGAAATCATTAATCTCTTCGTGCTATCAGTGTTACATCATATAGAAACTGTTAGTTTCTATATTCTGTAAACTTTCAAATTTAAAATATGAATGTTTTTGAAGTAGTGTTGGGAACTGATGCATGAGTTAGTATAATATAATGACACTTGATCAACGTAATTATATTACAGTAAGTCATGCTGAGTTTCTAAATGGAATGTGATGATTCACAGATTACAACGTCATCATGTGCTATGTTACACGACTCTTACGTTCTGTCTAATCTATAAACATATCAAGAACATATTTTTCTTGATAGTTCTATCTTTCCTGGATATTCTGGTAATTTAACGAATCAAGATCGTGCTATTACCATTTCTATCTTAGAACATTAACTATGTTCATTTCGAAATTCATATCTACGAATTCTGGACCATTATTCGCTTGACTTAAAGTCGGGAAGAGAAAACAAAAGTATGAAGCTCCAATACATAGGGGAAAATATAAAGCCCAACAACAACACCGAAATTACAAACCGTGTATGTCGATGTTTATTGCAACATAAAGACACGGGAGAATTAAAAACACTATAACCCCAAGGGCGAAGTAGAAGAAAGCAGATTCCTCTTGTGAAAGTTGGAAAAGGAGTATGATTGTTGCGATAGAAAGGATAATGACAAGGATCGAAACTGGATTAAGCACTTTTAGAATCTTTTGGATGTATGAAACAAGAAGAAAAGTATAGGAATGGTGAAAATAATGGAACGGAAGAGTTTAATTTATAAAGGAAATATCAGACAGAGTAATCGAAGCAGATCATCGTATTTAATTAGAGAGATCTTAATTTCCTTATTCGCCGAAGAATCAGATCTTATAGATTTCCAAGATTTTCTTTTAAATCCCTTGAATTCCGGAATTCAACCCAGGCAACGTCAAAAGTTAAAACGAAACTTCATTTATTCATTTCACTTTATTGTGATAGCTTCATTCGTGCTCTTCGAATAATCGAATTATTTTTTCTGTATTAATCAATAATGATAAAACTCTATTTATCAACTCATATGCATCATGAAAACATTTTTATTGTTAACCATGACGACCATACTCAAATTTCAGGACGAAATTTCTTTAACGGGTAGGTACTGTGACGACCCGGGAATTTCTGACTAAATTTAAACTTTATCTTTATATGTTTCCGACACGATAAGCAAAGTCTGTAATTTTTAACCTCAAAAGTTTTGGAACTATAGTCACGTAATCAATTACTCTCTGACTAATTCCGATGATTCACGAACCATTGTTTGTAAATAAAATTGTACATATATATATGTAAATATAAATATGTGTAGTAATTTAAAATTATAAAATATAATTTAAACATTGGAATTAGATATGTTAAATAAGATACAAAATAATTAAGTAAAATTTAAAATGAATATATAGACATATGAGATTTATGTATATTATTAAATAATATATATATAGTTAAATGATAAAGATTCAGTAAAAGTTACTATATAATATATTATATGATTATTAAATATTACATAATTAACAATATATTATTAAACAAATTAAATAAGATTTTATTACTTTCATTATTATTATTAATACTAATATTAATATTAATAATTAATATCAGTATTAGTTATAATGTTATAGATAATAGATATAGATAAGAAATCTAATGCAATTAAGTTGTTACCTTTACTAATATTAATATTACTTTCACTACTATTATTAGAATATGTAGTTAATATTAATAACAAAGTTATTATTAATATTTTGTATATTACATAAATATGAAATTGATACAACTGAATTGTTACATAACTACTATTAATATTAGTGTTATTAGTATTGTTGTTATCATTATTCATATCATAATTAGTAGTAAGATTATAATTTTAATTACTATAAATGGTTATGTATTATTATTATCTTTATTAAGATTATTAATATCATTAGTATTATAACTAATAATAAAATTTTAATTTTAGTATTTAAGATTAATATTAGTATTATTATTGGATATTATTATTACCATTAATAATTAGTATTATTATTATTATAAATTATTATTGATATCATTTTTAGTATTATTTGATAATATTAACATTATTATTATTACTATTATTATTATTAATTCAATTATTAATAGGATTTTAATTAATTATAATTACTAATAATTAATATATTAATATACATTATATTATAGAACGTACTCATTTGGAATCAAGATCTGTTATCAGTAGCTCTCAATCTGTAGCATTATCTTGTTTCTGTCCCCTATTGTGATTCAATCAATAGAAAACATCCAAACTCAGTAGATAACGTAATCAGCTTTTATATATTTTTTTCTTATTTAATTCCTGTTATATTTGTACTGGCTGTCGACTGATTCCATTATAAGATCGACTAATTCATTGTAATATTGGATCCATTCGAACTACCTTCCATTTCCAATATCAATTTCAACAACCCAATACTGTTAAATTAGTTAAATTAATAATTTTGTTTAAACAGACTGCAAAACCCGTTCTTCAACTTTTGAGCCAAATCACGATTCTGTGTTGCATTTAAAATCTATAAATGGAGGATTGTTAGAAATCCTTCATTTAATCTATATATAAAGTTTCAGTTCTTAATTCATAAAATCAAAGTCGAATTTCGAAGTCAAAGATATATTTTCAAAAGTCAAAATAATAGTTCTTCTCAAAATTCGTTTTTAATTCGATGTTTCAGATTCAATTAGGTACACAGATAGTTTCTAAAGGGGTTTTGCAACCTATTTCATGAAGTAAGTTTTTGTTAAAACGATCTCTAATTAAAAATCAAGATTTTTGTTTTCTGTATGCGTCGAGACTGCAGTAGCAGTTTTTATTTTTATTTTTATTTTTATTTTTTTTCTCGTTTTCCTTTTAATGCTAACATCTGACATCTGATTTCTATTATTTACAAATGTTTTAAAATATCTTAATTGGGACAATTTAAAACTGTCTTGGCCGATTTATATGTTTGAAGAGAAGATGAAAGGGAAACAGAAGTTAATAGGTTAAATAATATATAGAAGAGTTATAATCAGTAAAAATTGAATGGATCAGTTGGTTAAGGTTGTTTGTGTGTATCCGAGAGGTCTCGGGTTCGAGTCCGGGCAAGGGCAATTATATTCTTTTTGGAACCTATTCTTGTGAGGTAGTAGTCATTTATTGTTATTGTTATTACTTCATTATTATTATAATTATTATTATTATTATCATTATTATTATTATTATTGTTGTTATCATTATTATTAATTATGGTTATTATTAAGATAAGTGTTATTAGTTCCTAAGAATTAAAGTATCATTATTATTATTATTATCATTTATCTAATTAATAGTATTATCATTATTATTATTACTAATATTATCATTAAGTATTATTATTATTATTATTATTACTAGTATTAGTATTAGTATTATTATTATTATTATTAATATTATTATGATTATTATTATAATATTATGATTATCGTCATTAAGATGATTATGAACCTATTAATAACATAATTATTTGAATATAGGTACAATTATGAATACGATTACAAATTTAAGTTATAGAAACTGTAGTCATAAGTTTAGAAATTATAAGAAACTTAGGATAAATCTAATATGTATTATTAGCACTGATATTATTATCATTTACTAAAAGTATCATTTTAATTAAAATTACCAAAATTAGCATTTTTATTAAGATTACCATATACATTAAAATAGATACTATTACTACTAATATTATTACTATTATTATTATCATTACTATTATCATTCTTGTCAATACTGGTATTATTACAAATAGATATTTTATACAACAATACATTACAATAATATTAATATTACGTATCATTATATGGTTATTATTAAAATGATAATTACTAAATTATATATATAAAATGTATCAGTTAATACACAAATATATATTGTTATCATATATAAAACCTTACATATATATGTATAATATAAATAATGATAAATATTAACTATATAAAATATATAAATTAAATATATTAAAAGGATCCAAATAACATGAAATATAACAAGTATATTATTAATAATAATATATAAACTTGCTCGATTACGATTATATGTTTTAATAAATATACAATTGATATAGGTTCGTGAATCCGAGGCCAACCTGCATTGTTCAATATAGTCATATGTATTTTTACTACAAAATACATTAGGTGAGTTTCATTTGATTCCCTTTTACTCTTTACATTTTTGGGACTGAGAATACATGCAAATACTTTATTAACTGTTTTACAATATTTATATGCGTGAGTTTCATTAATCCCTTTTAAAATGCTTTTGCAATATATATATTTGGGACTGAGAATACATGCGCTGTTTTTATAACTGTTTTACGAAATAGACACAAGTAATTGAAACTACATTATATGGTTGAATGATCGAAACTGAGTATGCCCCTTTTTATTAAGTCTGGTAATCTAAGAATTAGGGAACATACACCCTAATTGACGCGAACTCTAAAGATAGATCAATCGGGCCCAACAAGCCCCATCCAAAGTACCGGATGCTTTAGTACTTCGAAATTTATATCATGTTCGAAGGAGGATCCCGGAATGATGGGGATATTCTTATATGCATATTGTGAATGTCGGTTACCAGGTGTTCAATCCATATGAATGATATTTTTGTCTCTATGCATGGGACGTATGATTATGAGAAATGGAAGTATGAAATCTTGTGGTCTATTAAAATTATGAAATGATTATTTATGATAAACTAATGAACTCACCAACCTTTTGGTTGATAATTGAAAGCATGTTTATTCTCAGGTATGAAAGAAATCTTCCGCTGTGCATTTGCTCATTTTAGAAACATTACTTGGAGTCATTCATGGCATATTTCAAAAGACGTTGCATTCGAGTCGTCGAGTTCATCAAGATTATTATTAAGTCAATTATAGTTGGATATATTCTGAAATTGTATGCATGCCGTCAATTTTTGTTGTAAAGAAAGAATGTCTTTTAAAATTGAATGCAATGTTTGTAAAATGTGTCATATAGAGGTCAAATACCTCGCGATGTAATCAACTGTTGTGAATCGTTTATAATCGATATGGATTTCATCCGGATGGATTAGGACGGGTCTTCACATTAAGCTTGATATGTTTTCATGTGTGTATGGCTTTTAGTCAAGGAGCATGCTTATAGAAACTTGGAAAAGTATGGGCCATTCAATGAAGAATCTCTAGCATGTGTCTTGAACCTCCAATGCCACTACCAATGATCTTATTATAATATACTTTTATAAAAAAAAACTTAATTTATAAAATCAGTTTTTATAAAATATGATTTTATAAAACACATTTTATAAACTTGCATATTATTTGTTATGTATTTTTTATAAAACCAATTTTATAAAATGTAACATAACATAATTAATTATTTAACCTATAAATAATGAAATCCGTGTTATATAAGTTATTCCATAACTTATATAAACATATCAAGTAAAATTATTTAAGAAACCTTTTCTTAAAATTCAAGAGTCGCGTATTCAATCAATGATACAATTGTTAAGATCAAATACAAATAAAGTGTCGGTAAGTTTGTTATTGGGTATGACCCAACTTGGATCATAACACATTAGCTGCATTACTTTAATATGTCTCTCGGGCATACGAAATACCTTCAATCTCCCACTTGCACGAGAAACATAAGAAATTAATGCAAGCGATGGATACCACCTAACGACCGTCCATCACCCCCAATATGTCATGACTTTGTGCCATTCAATAACATCATCCCTTTCGAGTTTCCATCTCGAATATGAATAGGTGAATCTTTCATTCTATCCTTTTGTAACAACCCGAGTTTTTCCGTTAAAACTTCTGTTAAATACTTGACGATCGTTAGTTAAATCATACAATTTTCATACGCCAATTTTTTTTTCCAGAATAGTTAACAGTGGCTACGTGAAACTTTTTCGTATTTAAAGTAATTAAATGCATACTTGATCCTTAGTGGATTACTTGAATTAATATGTTATATTAATTAGTGAACTTAATTCGGTTGACGAATTAAACTAGAAACGATACGATTAAAGTTAATCGCCTAGAAAACTTTTCAGTTAACGGAACTCAGAAAAACGATAGAATAATTATTCTTAATAATTATTGAACTTATGAAAGAAATTTAATTTATTATTTACTTAATGAATTAAACACGGTGATTTTGTTTCAACGACTAGTTAACGTTCCGGAGATTCGGTACGGTTAATGACACTCGAAAGGAACCACGCGCGAACGAGCTTTTACACAAAACGAGCCCGAGACCGGAGCCCGAGGCCACATGGCCATGACCTCATATCTCATCATCCTTGATCCCATGAGTAGCCAATGCATGTTGACTATTAGTTTAGGCCCATGTTTGTTGACTTTTGGTTGTTTAGGACACTAACTATATTCTCTTAATTTCTAAGTAACAAGAGAACATATCCCATTCTTTTTCCTATCATTCATGCTCCATGATTGCAGCCCCATACACACCAAATAATCCCATACCTTCATCCCTACAATTCTCCATAAAGTTTGATCTCTTGTTTTTGCTTCTTTGATCAATATTGTTGCTTGCATTGTTCTCTACGCATTTGTATAAACGATTTTGTAATCAAAGGTATAAACATATAAACTCTAATCTCTAAAATCAGATTGTTATTAAGGTTTCATGGATTAGGTTATCTATTGCTCAAGTCTTGATGTTTGATGAATACTAGATGCGATAAATTGCTCGTCTTGATTGTTTTATGCGAAAACCGAATTTGTATTTGATGTGTACAGTAATTTTAATTTTTCAATTGTATGATATTAAATTATAATTAGATTCCTTGCGAAAAACTATTGATTTTAGGCTTTGGATTCACTTGATTTCATTTCCGGATGATCAAGTTATGGCCAATTGAAATTAACGTTGTGTTTTTATGATTGATCAGAAATCTGGGTTTGATATACCATGAATTGGATTGTGAAATTTAAACCATTGGATAGGTAATTTAAAAACACTCAGTTTACAATAGGATATCATGTCGTTTGCTTATGTAAAACCTGAGATATGCTTGAATTAGTGTAAAAGTAGTTTTATACAGCACTTGCATGAAAACGACCTTGTATGATAAAATGTGTTAGCTTCTGTGATTAAATCTTTGCATATTTGAAATCTACACAAATATTACTTCATCTTTCATGTAGATATCATAGGCTAATTGAATCTATATCTTCGGCTAATTGCTTGCGAATGTGACTAGCGAAACTAGAATCGAATCTGTAAAATTGCTCTCTGTTTTATACTATGTGGATTGTGTTTATTGAATGAGCATGTAAGCTTTGGGAATATGAATTTTAACATGATATGTGACTTATTATTAGCTTATGTCAATCTCTGAAACCTTAGGCATTGGGCACAATAGGGCCATACTTTATGTAAATTCTGATTTGAGCTGAAAAACTGAATGTTCAATTTGCATGAATAAACTGTACAAATTGGCTAAACCAAAATTGCTCGATTTTTGATATGTGTTAGTTTAACTTGTTTGTGAACTATTACCACTGGTCTTGTATCGATTGCATGTTCATAACTCTGGTTATATCTAAAACCAAATCAGTGCGCGGTCAGAAACTGACTTGGTGAACCCCAAATGTACCCCTTCTGATTCCTGACTTTTTATTATCGTATGAGACCTTGGCTGGACTTTTTGGAATCAATTTTGAGTATAATTATGATCTGGAGTTTTCCATGTTTACTTGAATTCTGTACTATGAGATAATATGCTAAGTTTGCTACATGTACATGAACTTTGTGCACAACAATAAACTGAAATTGTGAAATTGACCAATTATGATCTAAAACGTGTTGTTTGACTTAGGTTTGATATGTTGACCAACATTTGACATGAACCTACTGATGTTGACTTTAGTTGACTACTTTGACCAAGTTTGACTTTCGGTTTGACTTCGGTTGACTTTGTTTGACTTGCATGAATTAGTTGACTGTATGTTGACTTCTACTTTGAAACGCGTCGATTCGAGCAATAAGACAACTTATACTATGAAACCACACTTGTTTAAGACATATTTATTGACCAACCTAAATAAATATACTTAGGTTGCATTACTCGGCTATAAACCGTACAAGTAAATTGTCCAATTTTCAATCCGAGCTTTATTCAAAGGTGAGTCTACAGTCCCGTTTTTTACATGTTTTCAGGGATGAGAATACACGCTGTTATACTTACATTATCAAATGCTTTTTGTATTGACACGAGTACTATATCTGCATATTGAGTTTCTACACAAAGCCTCTAGCTTGAATACTTTAAATACCATCGGTGAAGGCACAATTTAGATGGACAGATCCGTTAGGTTGACAACCTCACCCGCTATAAAAATTTTGGTGCATTTACTTTGAACATAATACATTCGTACAAGTGTATAACATTTTTATGAGGTAAAGGCAGGTATAGTGGATTCTATACTTGGGTCATTGCTAGTATTCAGGTGCTCATAGATTATGCAAACGTTTCGTAACTTGGAGTTGTACTTGTAAAATCTCGTGGTCAAGGAAACTAAACTATATTTCTGATAACTGTTTTTCAGATACTATACAACGTTATTTAAAACTGTGGTTTACGAACAAATGAGATAAAACTTGACATGGTATTGTCTACGAATATTTGAAACTTGACATGGTATTGTCTACAAATGATTGGAACTTGACATGGTAGTGTCAACAAACTTTTGAAATGGGACACGGAGTTGTCTAACTTTTTGGTTCAAACCTTGGTGGTCTTCCACTAATAACCATTTTCAAAATGTATTTCTTAAACATACTGTATTGTGAAGGTTTTTCGTATGCCCGAGAGACATATTAAATTAATGTGGCTAATATGTTTTGATCCAAGTCGGGTCATACCCAATAACAAGCTTACCGACACCTTATTTGTATTTGATCTTAGCGATTGGATCATTGATTAAATACGCGACACTTGAACTTTAAGAAAAATAGTTTTCTTAAATATTACTTGATGTGTGTGTGTATATATATATATATATATATATATATATATATATATATATATATATATATATATATATATATATTATGGAATAATTTATATAATTTGGATTTAATTATTTATAGGTTAAAAAATTAATAAATTTATGTTACATTTTATATAAATGGGTTTTATATAATAAAAATGTACATATAAATTATATAGAAGTTTTATAAATTAGTTTTTATAAAATCTAACTTCTATAAAACTAATAATATAAAACAAAATGGGAAGTGGCATTGGAGCCTTAAACTAGCATGCATTTGACTAGGCTTTAAATGGTTACTTCCACATATTCCATGGGTATATGTTCCAAGACTTCTTGGAGAAAAACACACATTCAAAAATACATAAAAAAAACTGCAAAACAGTCTCCAAAATACTGCATTCAGGCTGTGAGCCTTTGGAGCACAAGAGGAGTTCATAATTTGATTTTGCAAGTTTATTTCAAGTGTCAAATAAATCCTAACCAAAAGCAAGGGTGTTGGGGTTAAAAGCTTGGGGTATTTCTACTTGAGGTTTCATCTTTTGGAACTCCATTCATCATCATCTTCATCACTCACTACCAAGCTTGGAATAGGTATAAACACCTTACTTTCTTGTAGTTTGCAAGTATATTTCATAACTTGATTCTAATTGGGATTTAACTTTAATTGGTAAAGATTAACAAGTTACAAATCGGGTTTTACATGCTTCCGCTAAGTTTGATTCTTATTATGTTTTAAGCATTTTGAAACTTGTTAAATCCCAACAATGGTATCTAGAGCCGAAGTTGTTGAAATATGCTTCAAGATGATTATTTAACTCACTATATATTTTGCATTTTATGTACATGCATGATTGTAAAATGCAAATATATAGTGAGTTAAATAATCATCTCGAAGCATATTTCAACAACTTCGTCTCTAGATACCATTGTTGGGATTTAACAAGTTTCAAAATGCTTAAAACATAATAAGAATCAAACTTAGCGGAAGCATGTAAAACCCGATTTGTAACTTGTTAAATCCCAACATATTGTTTACCTAAAACCTGTATATTCACTCAACATTATTGTTGATCCGTTTTGCGTGTTTTATTCTCAGGTATTAATTGCTTCCGCTGTAGAATATTGCTGTTACGTAGAAGTCAAGCCAAGCACTAGGACCAGAGTTAACATTCCGTTAAAGGGATTTTTGACGGGGTGTTAAAGATGGTATCAGAGCTTTGGCTATAGGGAACTAGGATACATTAGTGTATCTAACCGTAGGGCGCATTAGTGAAGTCTAGTCTATAGCCGTGTGTCTTGGATGACTTTTATACACCATACATGCACTATTTGCTTCACAATACGACATGTAGGGATACACATTACATCACGTACATATACACCCTATACCCATATGATATGGACTTGAACTAAACGTTATACTACGAATCACATACGTACACGCGACGAGAGATTTAACTAAATTAAGTTGATTACGCCATCTTGAACTTATGGAGTTATGTCGAATGGAAATGTGAGATAGCGTAATGTAATGACCGGGATTACATTACGGTAACTCATATAGAAGTTCCGACATTGCAAAATAAGGAATTGGGAGCGAGTCAAGTAGGTTACTTGGATAAATACCGTTTAGAACATAAACCTTTTAATTTCAAATATGAGTAGAAATTTACACCGTACAATTTAATTGTTATTATAATCTATAAGGAGCGTGTAATCACGTCACAATTCGTCACTACCCGACACTGTCCATCACCCCTGATTTCTACTTGGCACTACGAAGACACTGCCTGCACATACTCATCATCTTATACCACTACTCCTTGCTATTTATCGTTGGTTACTACTACTCAACGCCGCCTCTCACCACTAGTCGCGACCGATCACTACTTCTCACTGCTTATCATTTTTGATCCACCGACATCTTACTGCAATTATTGTACCAATTACATATAGGCTAATCCTGTCTCTATCATACTTATTATATTAGATTTTGTCTGATATATTTCCTAAATTTCCTCCGTAAATTACGGAAATCTTTTTGCTATATACACGTATTCAAGGAGACAAACATAGCATTCAACACTCAATTCATATCAAACCCTATTCCAAACACATAATATGGATTTCTCACCTGATTCCTCGAGCTCCATGGACAGCGTAACCGGAACGAACGAACCTATTAGCCATCATCTTTTCTAGATGAATTGGGGGTGAGTTCGTAGTCGACTTAATCAATGGAGGCGAGAAGAAGGCGATCCCTTCCACCAACCGAATTCACCTCTTGGTGAAGAACCTAAAGCACTTACCGGCGAACCAATCCGGAACACCATTTTCACCCTCATTTCCAGGATATCCCGCCACGAATATCTAATATCCAGAATTCTAGATCTTATTCATCTACTTGTCCGAACCGCCAATCATCCCGGAATAGTAGAAGAAGTCAACGAGCTTCGCGCTCGAGTAGTGGCTCTGGAGAATATGGTGTGAAATCTAAGAGCATCAGTAGCACCAGCAGCATAGCCAGCACCACCAGTACCATCAACATTACCACCAACAGCATCAGCTTCACCAACAACAACATCCGCATCCCATACCTCAACATCACACTCGATACTTTGGATATCAACATCATACACCCCATAGATGCCAAGGAATATTAGTAATTATGAGTTAAGACATATTGACTCATTCTTCCTGGAAAAAAAAATTATATATGTATAGTTTATATATATATGGTTTGGAACAATAATAAATCTTTTCGTACTAAACTATTACGTGTGAATCTTAACTAGTATGTACTATTTGGTTAAATCATATCACTAATATGCTATGATGTACATCCTTCGTTAATGACTTAACAATCATTAATCACTGCATCAGCACAATAAACTCCATTTCATAATAAACTAAGTGTATTATTCAAATACATGTTTGATTTTTCACTTCTATTTTCGATGTACTCGAAACTTTCTAGAAAACATTATTCGTGCCTTGTAAATTTCACAAGAACTTCACAAGCATCAATATCATATACCGAGGTATATCAATAAACAATGAACGATGAAGTATTGATTCATAACTTCATTAGCGAAATATTTCGCGACAATTATGAAATCTCTAAGGTTTTGGAGATTATCTTCAATCGTAAATCAAATGAGTTTAATATTATATTAACTCATTAAATCCATGATTACATCTGAAGAGTATATACGAATATATATCTTCATAAAGATTGTAATTTAAAACTCTTCTGTACAAACTGTAAATTGTAAAAATATTTAACGGGTAGGTAAAACCCGAGAAATATTTATATCTCACATTAATATGTTACATTATACATTCTTCAAATTCTGATTCAATAATCAGTAACTATACTAATTACACTCACAAGATATGTGTATCCGCTCACTAAAGAACAACTACTACATATGCTGATTTTGACGTATCGGAATCTAAGTAAAGCTTTAGCAAGTGTTATCTTCCTAAAGATCACTACATTCATGAATTATATTCATTTGTATTCTATGGTGAATTATCACATCAAACCATTGAAATTATCATTCATTACTTTTGAAATCAACAACGCCTATTCGTCAACCATTAGATCCGTTAACGATTACAATCAGCGTTTAATCATCTAAAAATAAAATCTCTTGAAACCATCTCGGATTGATAACCAACGATTCAGATTCGTTAACCTTGAGAATGCTGACGAAGCAGCAAAAGCTATAGATGGTCTTAATGGCCAAAAGTTTGATGATAAAGAATAACGTATTGAAAAAGGCTCAGATTTGGAACTGAAAAACGGATTGAGCTAACCATGAAGGAGACCAAGGACAAATACAAGGACCAAACCCTATATTCAAAGAATCCAGGTAATTCTGGATCCGATGACATCTTTAGAGAATATCTTGCTCCGAAGTCATGCTGGATTTCTAATGGAAGATGATGATTCACAGACCTTACAATCATCATGAACCATGTTACATAACTCTTTCATTCTATTTAACTTCTAAACATATCATGGAAATATATTTCTTGATGATTCGGTCTTTTTCGGATATTCTGGTAATTTGGCAAATCAAATTGTGCTATTACCTTTCCTTTCTACTTTGTATATTATGATCATTCGAAACTCCATACCAACGAATTCTGGACCATTACTTACTTGATTTAAAGTCGAGAAGAGAAAACAAGGTGAAAACGGATACTATGATGATGAACAACGAATGTTTCTGCATTATCACCAGCCATTGATCTGTATTATTTGACCATGTATAGAAGAACAAGTTGAAGATCTTCTTGGATAAAAAGCATGAGTCTTCGAAAAATAGGTCAGAATATAAAAGACAACAAACATGGAAGATCATGAACCATTTATATCAATAAGTATTGAAAAACAGAGGAGTGGTAGAATTAAAAATAATGTCACCCCTAGTGCATTATAGAAGAACAGAGATTCTTCTGGTGGTAGACTAAAAAGAAGAATGACTGTATACACAGTCAAAATAGTAACGAAAATCAAGAGCGGTTGAAGCATCTTCACAAAATTTTCGAAAATAGAATTTTGAAAGTAAGAAGATTGAGGTTGAGAAAATAAGGACGCAGAGATGATTAATTTATATCAAAACTTTTTACCATAGCAACGCGTCAGCCGATTAAGATAATCGTATTAAATCAAAAAGAAAAGGATTCTAATTTCCTTAATTACCGGATCCAAATCTCACATATTTCAAACAATTATATTCAAATCCCTTAAATTTAGGAGATTCAATAGTGATTACATCGAAAAGTCAAGGCGGACAACTATTACTTCAATACATCCGTTAGTGACATATTTAGTCGTATTTTTACACGTAACCGAATCATTTCATTCATATTCTTGATGATAAGAAATTCCATACACTTAACTCGTATTCATTATGAAACCGAACGGACCTTAGAAGTCCATCCGTATAGAGATCTCGAAAGATTATTTAATCTTATCATATTATTTGACGAAACATTCGTATATGAACAAATTCTTTTATTAAAAGAATGTATGAAGGCTTACGTCTGGAAAGACAAACTATTCAAGCCAAGTATAAACTTTATTTGCAAACTTAGCTATAAAATTCAAGCTCACGTTGAAACGTGGATTTCTAATGATACGAAAATATTTTATTTTCATCAATAACTGCCATCATCCAAATTTCGGGACGAAATCTTCAATAACAGGTGGGTAATGTATCAACCCGAGTTTTTCCGTTAAAACTTCCGGTAAATACTTGACGATCGTTAGTTAAATCATACAATTTTCATACGCCAATTTTTTTTCCCAGAATAGTTAACAGTGGCTACGTGAAACTTTTTCGTATTTAAAGTAATTAAATGCATACTTGATCCTTAGTGGATTACTTGAATTAATATGTTATATTAATTAGTGAACTTAATTCGGTTGACGAACTAAACTAGAAACGATACGATTAAAGTTAATCGCCTAGAAAACTTTTCAGTTAACGGAACTCAGAAAAATGATAGAATAATTATTCTTAATAATTATTGAACTTATGAAAGAAATTTAATTTATTATTTACTTAATGAATTAAACACGGTGATTTTGTTTCAATGACTAGTTAACGTTCCGGAGATTCGGTACGGTTAATGGCACTCGAAACGAACCACGCGCGAACGAGCTTTTACACAAAACGAGCCCGAGACCCGAGCCCGAGGCCACATGGCCATGACCTCATACCTCATCATCCTTGGTCTCATGAGTAGCCAATGCATGTTGACTATTAGTTTAGGCCATGTTTGTTGACTTTTGGTTGTTTAGGACAATAACTATATTCTCTTAATTTCTAAGTAACAAGAGAACATATCCCATTCTTTTTCCTATCATTCTTGCTCCATGATTGCAGCCCCATACACACCAAATAATCCCATACCTTCATCCCTACAATTTTCCATCAAGTTTTGATCTCTTGTTTTTGCTTCTTTGATCAATATTGTTGCTTGCATCGTTCTCTACGCGTTTGTATAAACGATTTTGTGATCAAAGGTATAAACACATAAACTCTAATCTCTAAAATCAGATTGTTATTAAGGTTTCATGGATTAGGTTGTCTATTGCTCAAGTCTTGATGTTTGCTGAATACTAGATGCGATAAATTGCTCATCTTGATTGTTTTATGCGAAAACCGAATTTGTATTTGATGTGTACAGTAATTTTAATTTTTCAATTGTATGATATTATATTATAATTAGATTCCTTGCGAAAAACTATTGATTTTAGGCTTTGGATTCGCTTGATTTCATTTCCGGATGATCAAGTTATGGCCAATTGAAATTAACGTTGTGTTTTTGTGATTGATCAGAAATCTGGGTTTGATAGACCACGAATTGGATTGTGAAATTTAAACCATTTGATAGGTAATTTAAAAACACTAAGTTTACACTAGGATATCATGTCGTTTGCTTATGTAAAACCCGAGATATGCTTGAATTAGTGTAAAAGTAGTTTTATACAGCACTTGCGTGAAAATGACCTTGTATGATAAAATGTGTTAGCTTCTGTGATTAAAGCTTTGAATATTTGAAATCTACACAAAAATTAATTCGTCTTTCATGTAGATATCATAGGCTAATTGTATCTAGATCTTCGGCTAATCGCGTGCGAATGTGACTAGCGAAACTTGAATCGAATCTGTAAATTGCTCTCTGTTTTATACTCTGTGAATTGTGTTTATTGAATGAGCATGTAAGCTTTGGGAATATGAATTTTAACATGATATGTGACTTATTGTTAGCTTATGTCAATCTCTGAAACCTTATGCATTGGGCACAATAGGGCCATACTTTATGTAAATTCTGATTTGAGCTGAAAAACTGAATGTTCAATTTGCATGAATAAACTGTACAAATTGGCTAAACCAAAATTTCTCGATTTTTGATATGTGTTAGTTTAACTTGTTTGTGAACTATGGCCAGTGGTCTTGTATCGATTGCATGTTCCTAACTCCGGTTATAGCTAAAACCAAATCAGTGCGCGGTCAGAAACTGACTTGGTGAACCCCAAATGTACCCCTTCTGATTCCTGACTTTTAATTATCGTATGAGACCCTGGCCAGACTTTTTGGAATCAATTTTGAGTATAATTATGATCTGGATTTTTCCATGTTTACTTGAATTTTGTACTATGAGATAATATGCTAAGTTTGCTACATGTACATGAACTTTGTGCACAACAATAAACTGAAATTGTGAAATTGACCAATTATGATCTAAAACGTGTTGTTTGACTTAGGTTTGATATGTTGACAAACATTTGACATGAAACTACTGAAGTTGACTTTAGTTGACTACTTTGACCAAATTTGACTTTCGGTCTGACTTCGGTTGACTTTGTTTGACTTGCATGAATTAGTTGACTGTATGTTGACTTCTACTTTGAAACGCGTCGATTCGAGCAATAAGACAACTTATACTATGAAACCACACTTGTTTAAGACATATTTATTGACCAACCTAAATACATATACTTAGGTTGCATTACTCGGCTATAAACCGTACAAGTAAATTGTCCAATTTTCAATCCGAGCTTTATTCAAAGGTGAGTCTACAGTCCCGCTTTTTACATATTTTCAGGGATGAGAATACACGCTGTTATACTTACATTATCAAATGCTTTTTGTATTGACACGAGTACTATATATGCATGTTGAGTTTGTACACAAAGCCTCTAGCTTGAATACTTTAAATACCATCGGTGTAGGCACAATTTAGATGGACGGATCCGTTAGGTTGACAACCTCACCCGCTATAAAAACTGTGGTGCATTTACTTTGAACATAATACATTCGTACAATTGTATAACATTTTTATGAGGTAAAGGCAGGTATAGTGGATTCTATACTTGGGTCATTGCTAGTATTCAGGTGCTCATAGATTATGCAAACGTTTCGCAACTTGGAGTTGTACTTGTAAAATCTCGTGGTCAAGGAAACTAAACTATATTTCTGATAACTGTTTTTCAGATACTATACAACGTTATTTAAAACTGTGGTTTACAAACAAATGAGATAAAACTTGACATGGTATTGTCTACGAATATTTGAAACTTGACATGGTATTGTCTACAAATGATTGAAACTTGACATGGTAGTGTCAACAAACTTTTGAAATGGGACACAGAGTTGTCTAACTTTTTGGTTCAAACCTTGGTGGTCTTCCACTAATAACCGTTTTCGAAATGTATTTCTTAAACATACTGTATTGTTTACCTAAAACCTGTATATTCACTCAACATTGTTGTTGATCCGTTTTGCTTGTTTTATTCTCAGGTATTAATTGCTTCCACTGTAGAATATTGATGTTATGTAGAAGTCAAGCCAAGCACTGGGACCAGAGTTAACATTCCGTTAAAGGGATTTTTGACGGGGTGTTAAACCTTTCGTCCTAGATGTTATGTTAAATCCAAGAGACACAGAGTGATCACTCTCTTTTAGATTTAACTTTATCAGGCCTTAGACATCTGAGTCTCAACGAATAAGAGGGACAAATTCCATCTTGATTACATATGTCCTAGATATATACTTTGCATTACACCTGAGCTCTTCCTTATGAACTACCATATTTCAGAATAGTGAAGGAAAGAATCAAGGCACAATACTTGGTAAATATCTGAACCCAATATGTATCTTAGGTCAGAGGATACAATGATATTCGCCTTTACTCAAGATTACATGTGATCAACCACAAAGGCTCCATTTAGTAAATCTTGAGGGCGGGTCTTCCAATATTTGTATCCCACAAATATCTATGAACCTTAGTTGCAACCTTGCCCCACATTCATCCCGTGAATGTATACCAATCCAAGTTCATAATAGTCTAAACCTCACACTTGTTCCCACAAATGTGATCGACTACGGAATTTAGAATAATAGCTTATTCGTGGATAAAATATGCAAAATAGGAACCTGACTCAAGATTAATAAATTAACACCATAATTATATTAATGAGTTTGAACAATTTCATTCCGTTACAATACTTAAAACAGATCATGACCAATCACTAGAATATCGAAGCCCTAAAGCACAAACATGTCCTGCATGTTTTGATCCATGTAAGAGCTTCGTGAGTGGATCCGCTATGTTAAGATATGTGTGAACTTTGCGAATACATATCTTTCCCTTTTCAACTTCATCCCTTATGTAGTTGAATCTCCGCTCAATGTGACGGGTCTTTTGGTGAGCACGAGGTTCTTTGATTTGAGCAATCGCACCCTCGTTGTCACAAAAGATCTCAAGAGGGTCCTGAATGGAAGGGACTACTCCTAAGCCGTCGATGAATTTCTTCATCCATGCAGCTTCCTGAGCTGCCAATGATGCGCATTCTGTAGTGGATAAAGCAACAACATCCTGTTTTGAACTCTTCCAAGAGACCGCACCTCCATTTAACGTGAAGACATAACCGGATTGTGATCGAGAATCATCTCGATCAGTTTTGAAAATCGCATCCACGTAACCTTTTACAGCGAGTTCCTCCTCACCATACCCATGTATCAGAAACATATCCTTAGTCCTCCTAAGGTATTTCAATATACTTTTGACAGCAATCCAATGACTATTTCCTGGGTTATTCTGGTATCTACTTGTCAGGCTAAGAGCGCATGACACATCCGGTCTAGTGCATATCATTGCATACATGATTGACCCAATGGCAGACGCATATGGGACTTTCTTCATTCTCTCCTATTCATCTTTCGTGGTGGGGTACTGAGATGAACTGAGAAGTGTTCCCTTTTGAATAGGTACCAAACCTTTCTTAGTGTTCTCCATCTTGAACCTTTTCAAGATCTTTTCAATGTATGCACTTTGATTCAAACCTATCAGTTTCTTGGATCTATCCCTGTAGATCCCAATCCCTAAAACGTATTGTGCTTCTCCAAGATCCTTAATGGAGAAGCATTTACTTAGCCAAGTTTTAACACCTTGCATTTTCGGAATATCGTTCCCAAATAATAATATATCCTCCACATATAATACAAGGAACATTATAGTGCTCCCACTAGCTTTCTTGTATACACAGGTTTCATCACAATTTTTAATGAAGCCAAATTTCTTGGCCTCCTCATTAAATCGATGATTCCACATTCTAGATGCTTGTTTCAATCCATAGATTGACTTCTTTAACTTGCATACCTTTTTAGGATATTTCGGATCAACAAAACCTTCAGGCTGAACCAAATAGACATCTTCCTCAAGATGTCCATTTAGGAAAGCGGTTTTGACATCCGTTTGCCATATTTCATAATCATAATGAGCAGCAATGGCAAGTAATATCCTAATAGACTTTAGCATTGCCACATGCAAAAAAGTTTCATCATAGTCAACCCCTTGAGTTTGAGTGAAACCTTTTGCTACAAGTCTAGCTTTATATGTATCCAAGTTTCCATGTATGTCGGTTTTCATTTTGAAAAGCCATTTACAATCAACTAGCCTAGAGCCAGGAGGTTGCGCAACAAGTTCCCAAACTTGGTTGTCATACATGGATTGCATCTCAGCGTTCATGGCTTCCTGCCATTTATCTTTATCAATCCTTGATAAAGCATCTTGGTAGTTTGTTGGTTCATCCAAATCAACCACATAGCAACCATCCATGAGAAACCCATATCTCTCAGGAGGATTACTAATCCTACCAGATCTGCGAATGTCTTGTGTATTTTGATCATCCATTTGATCATTCTCAACATTTTTATGTTGAGTGCTAGTGTCAACCAATTGTGTATCATCTGCTTGATCTTGAACCTCTTCAAGATCTATATTCCTTTCACTATTTCCTTCCATTAGGAACTTAGTTTCAAGGAATTCAGCCTTTCGAGTAACAAATACATTTTTCTCGGTTGGATCATAGAAATAGTATCCCATATCATCCTTGGGATATCCTATGAAGATATACTTCGTGGATCGAGCATTCAACTTATTAGGGACGTAACGCTTAGGATAAGCTTCACATCCCCATACCTTTAAGTATGATAGGGATGGAGGTTTTCCAAACCACATCTCATGAGGAGTTCGTTCCACTTTCTTGGTTGGGGCCATATTTAGAATACGAGATGCGGAGCATAGACAATAACCCCAGAATGATAGAGGTAACGAGCTTCTAGCCATCATAGATCAAACCATATCCATTAAGGTTCAGTTCCTCCTTTCGAACACACCATTAAGCTGTGGTGTCCCGGGTGGAGTAAGTTGCGAGATAATCCCACAACTTCTAAGATGATCTTGGAACGCATCGCTTAGGTATTCACCTCCTCTATCGGTACGAAGTACCTTGATTGTCTTATTGAGTTGATTTTGTACTTCGTTTTGATATTCCTTGAATGCTTCAAAAGTTTCATCCTTATGTCTTAACAAGTAGACATATCCGAAACGACTAAAGTCATCAATGAAAGTAACGAAGTATTTTTCACCTTTCCTAGTCATGGGCTTAAAAGGTCCACATACATCCGAATTTATTAATCCTAATAAGTCTTTAGCCCTTTCATAGGTCCCTTTGAAAGGTGCTTTAGTCATTTTGCCTTATCAACAAGATTCACATACATCAAACGAGTCTAGTTCATTTGATTTCAAAAGTCCATTCTTTTGAAATGTATGCATTCGATTCTTGTTTATGTGACCAAGGCGGCAATGCCATAAGTAGGAATCACTCAAATCCCTTTTGAGTTTCTTGGTGTTTTCATGGAACATTGAGCTATTGTATGATGTGTCATCATGAACCAATTCATAAATACCATTCGAAGGCGAAGCCTTGAAATAGAACACATTATCTAAAGAAACATGGATATCATCATTAATAAAATTAAGATTAAAACCATATTGTTTCAAACGGGATACAGAAATAATGTTTCGTGATAAATCGGGTGCATACAAAACATTTTTCAAAGTAAGCTCCAAACCACTTGGAAGCTTTAAAACAAAGTCTCCTTGAGCTTTCACTTGCACCCTTGCTCCATTTCCCATGAAGAGACTTGTTGTTCCCGCATCTTCATCACTTCTTTTGAACCCCTGCAAAGAATTGCAAATGTGAGTTCCACATCCTGTGTCTAACACCCATGTATTAGAAGAAGTAATACTAAGCTCAATGTATACCATATATACATTACCTGAGGTTTGCCCTGCATCCCTCTTTTCCTTCAACTCCTTTAGGTAGACCGGGCAGTTGCGTTTGCAGTGACCCATTTCACCGCAACCAAAACACGGATCTTCCTTGGGGTTAGCCTTTCCGGCAACCTTTTGCTTCTTGTTGTTGATGTTTGGGGTAACCATCTTCCCCTTTCCTTTTCCCTTGCCTTGGAAGGCGAGTCCTTTCCTCTTAGCCGCCTTCGGCTTGGAAGTGTTATTGTTTTTGGACCCGCCTTCATTGATCGTAAATGTAGTGACCCGAACTTTTCCATGTTTATATATATTAATTGAGATTGATATTTACATGATTAAATGTTTCCAACATGTTAAGCAATCAAACTAGTTAAGACTAGATTAATGGAAATATGTTTCATATAGACAATTGACCACCCAAGTTGACCGGTGATTCACGAACGTTAAAACTTGTAAAAACTATATGATGACATATATATGGATATATATATAGTTAACATGTTATTATGATAAGTAAACATATCATTAAGTATATTAACAATGAACTACATATGTAAAAACAAGACTACTAACTTAATGATTTTTTAAACGAGACATATATGTGACGATTATCGTTGTAAAGACATTTAATGTATATATATCATATTAAGAGATATTCATACATGATAATATCATGATAATATAATAATTTAAAATCTCATTTGATATTATAAACATTGGGTTAACAATATTTAACAAGATCGTTAACCTAAAGGTTTCAAAACAACACTTACATGTAACGACTAACGATGACTTAACGACTCAGTTAAAATGTATATACATGTAGTGTTTTAATATGTATTTATACACTTTTGAAAGACTTCAATACACTTATCAAAATACTTCTACTTAACAAAAATTCTTACAATTACATCCTCGTTCAGTTTCATCAACAATTCTACTCGTATGCACCCGTATTCGTACTCGTACAATACAGAGCTTTTAGATGTATGTACTATTGGTATATACACTCCAATGATCAGCTCTTAGCAGCCCATATGAGTTACCTAACACATGTGGGAACCATCATTTGGCAACTAGCATGAAATATCTCATAAAATTACAAAAATATGAGTAATCATTCATGACTTATTTACATGAAAACAAAATTAAATATCCTTTATATCTAATCCATACACCAACGACCAAAAACACCTACAAACACTTTCATTCTTCAATTTTCTTCATCTAATTGATCTCTCTCAAGTTCTATCTTCAAGTTCTAAGTGTTCTTCATAAATTCTACAAGTTCTAGTTACATAAAATCAAGAATACTTTCAAGTTTGCTAGCTCACTTCCAATCTTGTAAGGTGATCATCCAACCTCAAGAAATCTTTGTTTCTTACATTAGGTTATCATTCTAATACAAGTTAATAATCATATTCAAACTTTGGTTCAATTTCTATAACTATAACAATCTTATTTCAAGTGATGATCTTATTTGAACTTGTTTTCGTGTCATGATTCTGCTTCAAGAACTTCGAGCCATCCAAGGATCCGTTGAAGCTAGATCCATTTTTTTCTTTTCCAGTAGGTTTATCCAAGGAACTTAAGGTAGTAATGATGTTCATAACATCATTCAATTCATACATATAAAGCTATCTTATTCGAAGGTTTAAACTTGTAATCACTAGAACATAGTTTAGTTAATTCTAAACTTGTTCGCAAACTAAAGTTAATCCTTCTAACTTGACTTTTAAAATCAACTAAACACATGTTCTATATCTATATGATATGCTAACTTAATGATTTAAAGCCTGAAAACACGAAAAACACTGTAAAACCGAATTTACGCCGTCGTAGTAACACCGCGGGCTGTTTTGGGTTAGTTAATTAAAAACTATGATAAACTTTGATTTAAAAGTTGTTCTTCTGAGAAAATGATTTTTCTTATGAACATGAAACTATATCCAAAAATCATGGTTAAACTCAAAGTGTAAGTATGTTTTCTAAAATGGTCATCTAGACGTCGTTCTTTCGACTGAAATGACTACCTTTACAAAAACGACTTGTAACTTATATTTCCGACTATAAACCTATACTTTTTTTGTTTAGATTCATAAAATAGAGTTCAATATGAAGCCATAGCAATTTGATTCACTCAAAACGGATTTAAAATGAAGAAGTTATGGGTAAAAAAGATTGGATAATTTTTCTCGTTTTAGCTACGTGAAAATTGGTAACAAATCTATTCCAACCATAACTTAATCAACTTGTATTGTATATTATGTAATCTTGAGATACCATAGACACGTATACAATGTTTCGACCTATCATGTCGACACATCTATATATATTTCGGAACAACCATAGACACTCTATATGTGAATGTTGGAGTTAGCTATACAGGGTTGAGGTTGATTCCAAAATATATATAGTTTGAGTTGTGATCAATACTGAGATACGTATACACTGGGTTGTGGATTGATTCAAGATAATATTTATCGATTTATTTCTGTACATCTAACTGTGGACAACTAGTTGTAGGTTACTAACGAGGAAAGCCGACTTAATAAACTTAAAACATCAAAATGTATTAAAAGTGTTGTAAATATATTTTGAACATACTTTGATATATTTGTACATATTTGTTATAGGTTCGTGAATCGACCAGTGGCCAAGTCTTACTTCCCGACGAAGTAAAAATCTGTGAAAGTGAGTTATAGTCCCACTTTTAAAATCTAATATTTTTGGGATGAGAATACATGCAGGTTTTATAAATGATTTACAAAATAGACACAAGTACATGAAACAACATTCTATGGTTGAATTATCCAAATCGAATATACCCCTTTTTATTAAGTCTGGTAATCTAAGAATTAGGGAACAGACACCCTAATTGACGCGAATCCTAAAGATAGATCTATTGGGCCTAACAAACCCCATCCAAAGTACCGGATGTTTTAGTACTTCGAAATTTATTTCATATCCGAAGGGTGTCCCGGAATGATGGGGATATTCTTATATATGCATCTTGTTAATGTCGATTACCAGGTGTTCACCATATGAATAATTTTTATCTCTATGTATGGGATGTATATTGAAATATGAAATCTTGTGGTCTATTGTTACGATTTGATATATATAGGTTAAACCTATAACTCACCAACATTTTTGTTGACGTTTTAAGCATGTTTATTCTCAGGTGATTATTAAGAGCTTCCGCTGTCGCATACTTAAATAAGGACGAGATTTGGAGTCCATGCTTGTATGATATTGTGTAAAAACTGCATTCAAGAAACTTATTTTGTTGTAACATATTTGTATTGTAAACCATTATGTAATGGTCGTGTGTAAACAGGATATTTTAGATTATCATTATTTGATAATCTACGTAAAGCTTTTTAAACCTTTATTGATGAAATAAAGGTTATGGTTTGTTTTAAAATGAATGCAGTCTTTGAAAAACGTCTCATATAGAGGTCAAAACCTCGCAACGAAATCAATTAATATGGAACGTTTTTAATCAATAAGAACGGGACATTTCAGTAAACACGGGTGAAGCCCTTTTACCCATGCTTGCTTCTGCCGTCTTAAGCATGGCGTGTAATTCTCCAATGCTCTTATCCCATCCATTCATATTGCAATTCATTACAAATGTGTCAAACCTCTTTGACAAGGAATTTAGGATAAGGTCCGTGGCTAATTCATTACACACGTTGCAATTTAGACTGTTTGCTGGATCAATTAGGCTTTTCATCTTAAGGACATAAGTTGAAACGGATTGGGAGTCGTCCATCTGACATGCATGAAGCGCTCAGACCGTTTCAAAGCACTCGACACGAGCTTGTTGAAGGAACATCTCCTTCAACTGTGTGATCATGTCGTATGCACTATGATGCTCAAAATCCTTTTGGAGTTCGGGTATCATAGTCCCAAGCATTAGGCAAGAAACTTACAATGAATCGGTGCAATATTTCTCCCAATAAGCCATGCCTTCCGTATCATCCTCGTCCGGTTGATCGGGAATGGGGTCTTCCAACACATACGCCCTATCCTCAAGTTTGAGGACAATTCTTAGATTGCGGAACCAATCCATGAAGTTCGTATGGTTGAGTTTTTCCTTTTCGAGGATTGACCTCAACGATAGGTTGTTAAAGTTGATAGGTGCGTTTGGAATGTTGTTGTTGTTATTGGCGGCCATCTACAAAATTTAACAAAGTTGTTTAAGTATTAATTTTAATTAACAATCAATAACCTTTAAATCCAATTGATATTTATTAAATTTTAGAATCCAACAGTAAACCAAATTTCGGTTAGGTGACCTTTATCCCGTCATTTGATTTAGCTAGGTAGTCATTGCATGACAATTGCAATCCTCTTGCAACTTCTAAGTTATGGGATCATGCAATCCTTTTGCATGACATATTTATCCCATCAACGCCTATTTGTTTCTCATGCTTCGGTGACCCTAAGTTCATGATTCCCAAATCAAGTCGTTCTACTTGTGTAAACGTGTAAATTTAACATACAAGTGGTTAGGTGACCTTTGTCCCACAAGTGTGCGAAATTCACCTTAATCATATTAGTTTGCTCATAACGGTTAGGTGACCTTTATCCCATTATGAGTTCCCTAATATTTTTAAGTGTTGCACAAAAGGATGGCGTTTAACTTGTTTACCTTGTTAATAAGGGATTTTAAGTTTTCATTAATTCTAGTTTGAGAAAACAATCATGCCATACACCAACATGCATTTAGTGTATGGTTCATTTGAAATCCATTTTCAAGTCTTGTAATTTTAGCCAATTACTTGATATAAACCATTTTATATATATGATCCTTATCATGTTCTTAACAACCGATTATTAATGTCCTTTTAGCCATTTTTAATTTTACCATTTAAATTGACGTTTTTCATGTCGTTAATAATGAAAGGACCCGTTCATATACATTATAAACGATTCACAATAGTTGATTACATCGCGAGGTATTTGACCTCTATATGATACATTTTACAAACATTGCATTCGTTTTTAAAAGACAAACTTTCTTTACAACGAAAATTGATGGTATGCACACCATTTCATAATACATCCAACTATAATTGACTTAATAATAATCTTGATGAACTCAATGACTTGAATGCAACGTCTTTCAAAATATGCCATGAATGACTCCAAGTAATATCCTTAAAATGAGCTAATGCACAGCGGAAGATTTCTTTAATACCTGAGAATAAACATGCTTTAAAGTGTCAACCAAAAGGTTGGTGAGTTCATAGGTTTATCATAACAATCATTTCAATATATTAATAGACCACAAGATTTCCGTTTATAAATATATGTACACTCGCAAGTGCATAAAAGTATTCTATAAGTTGTAGGCACCCGGTAACAAGCCTTAACATTCATGTTTTACCCTCTGAAGTACACCAGATCTGGTGTGTTTAAAATAACCTCGAAGTACTAAAGCATCCCATAGTCAGGATGGGGTTTGTCAGGCCCAATAGATCTATCTTTAGGATTCGCGCCTACCATACATAGACAAGTAGTTTAATGTTACCAAGCTAAGGGTATATTTCTGGTTTAAACCCACGTAGAATTAGTTTTAGTACTTGTGCCTATTTCGTAAAACATTTATAAAAGCAACGCATGTATTCTCAGTCCCAAAAATATATATAAAAGGGAGCAAATGAAACTCACAATACTGTATTTTGTAGTAAACATACATATGACGTCATTGAACAAGTGCAATGTTGGCCTTGGATTCACGAACGTATCAATGCTGAGACTCAATATTGCAGAAAAAGTATGTAGATGCAACGGAGATGATAAACACTAGTTTACCTCACGAGCAATACTCCCGAACCATACCCATAACCTCCATAGCTTTAACCCATAATTTTCTTAGCTCTATCCCGCTCGAAAAACAATTTCAAAATCACTCGGACAGCACTCCTTCGTAATATTTTATGTATACTGATAATATCTTGAAATAATACGGAGTAAATATATATATGTAAATTGATTGAGGAAGTTTAGAGAAAATATTTGCAAGTTTCTATCAAATAATGAAACCTATTGAATTCTATTTATAACAGATTTCTGAATTATTAAAGTGAATTATTAAAGTATGAATTATTAAAGTGAATTATTAAAGTATGAATTATTAAAGTGAATTATTAAATTATGAATTATTAAAGTGAATTATTAAAGTATGAATTATTAAAGTGAATTATTAAAGTATGAATTATTAAAGTGAATTATTAAAGTATGAATTATTAAAGTGAATTATTAAAGTTAAGGTAAAGTAAAAATAAAGTAAAGGTAAAGTTTAAGTATAGTAAAAGTATAAAACTATGTACGTATAATACGCGTATAAATATATATAATATTAATTTAAATTGTTATATATATTTAATAAAATAAAATATAAATATCGTTATCTTTATCATACTGGTTAAGTAATGAGTTGTTAAAAGTGGTTCTAGATATTTATAAAAGTTATATACGTTTTAATAATAAAGTTCTTTTTAAACTGAAAACGTTTTTGTACGTTTGAAACTAAATCAAATAAATATGATAATTTTGTTTTCCAAAACTAAATATATTTAAGAAGTATTTTGTTTAAAGGTTAAAATAATGGAAATCGTTATATCATAAAACGTTTTAGAAAAGTAAAATCATATATTTTCATAATAGGTTTCAAGTTTTTAAATTACAGTTTGTTGGTGAAGCATGCGATAAAGTTCAAAGGTTAAATAAACGTATGAAATAATCTTAATGAAAAATGTCGAGTTACTTAACTTGTCGATATCCAACATCTAAGTTATTTACACTCCACGTTCTTACTTATAATTCACTTTACCATTTTCTGAATGTCGTCAAAAAGAATAGATTTCTTAAATCACAGTGGACCTTATAACATAGACCCGTAATCATATCACAATGTATCTGATAAATCAATCATTTGATATTATCTTCTAATTCCATCGATAAACATATTGAAACAAATACGTTCATGTAAAGTATTATACGTTTAATACTTTATTAATATTTTTAAGTTATAATATATATATATATACATATATATACAAATTTATTTATATATAACGGTTCGTGAATCGTAGGAATTTGGTCGAGGTTATAATGAATGTATGAACACAATTTAAAATTCTTGAGATTTAACTTAACAAACTTTGCTTATCGTGTCGGAATAATATAAAGATAAAGTTTAAATTTGATCGAAAATTTCCGGATCGTCACAGTACCTACCCGTTAAAGAAATTTCGTCCCGAAATTTGAGTAAGGTCGTCATGGTTAACCATAAAACTGTTTTCATGACGAATATGAGTTGATAAATAGAGTTTCATCATTACTGAGTAATGTAGATAAAACGATTCGATTATGTGAAGCGTACGAGGGTAGCTGTCACAACAGTTTGAGATAGAAATTTAACTTTTGACGTAGTCACGGTGGATTTCTGGAATTCAAGGGATTTAAAGAAATCTTTAAAATCTGAATAAAATTTGATTCTTCGGAGATTAAGGAATAGGATCGTCTTTGGTTAAATGCGATAATCTGTTTTGATTGCTCTGTCGGATATTTCATTATAAATCCACCCTCTTTATTTCCTTTATATTTTGGAGTTCCATCCTTTTGTTTTCTCTTCTCGACTTTAAGTCAGCGAATAATGGTTCAGAATTCGTAAGTATGGAGTTTCGAACGAACATGACTAATGTTCTAAGAAGAAATTGTAAAGCACGATCTTGATTGGTTAAATTACCAGAATTCAAGAGAAAAGACAGAATTATCAAGAAATTATGTTCTTGATATGTTTAGAGATTAGATAGAATGTAAGAGTCGCGTAACATGGCACATGATGACGTTATGGTCTGTGAATCATCATGTTTCATTAGAAACTCAGCATGACTTACTGTAATATAATCACGTTGATCAAGTGTCATTATATTATACTAACTCATGCTTCAGTTCCCAACACTACTTCGAAAACATTCATACTTCAAACTTGAAGATTTCAGATTTTAGAAACTAAATAGTTTCCTTTATGATATAACACTGATATCGCGAAGAGATAAATGATTTCGGACAAGAATACTTATGAAAATATCCTCAGAAATATCGAAGATATTTATGATGATATTTTTGGAATTTCTAAGATCGAAGGTTGATGAAGAAAGATTTTCCGCAAGATTTTAACATGACTTCGAAGCAGGATATTCTCTAAATATTTCATCGGATCCAGAATTACATGGATTCTTTGAATATAGGGTTTGGTCCTTGTATTTGTCCTTGGTCTCCTTCATGGTTAGCTCAATCTGTTTTTCAGTACCAAATTTTCTATCGAGCGTTCCCAACATTCCATTCTTTATTATCAAACTTTTGGCCGTTTAGACCATCTACGATTTTGCTGTTTTCTCTGCATTTAATGCTACCATATATAGGTCATCGGTTATCAATCCGAGGTGGTTTCAAGAGAATTGTGTTTTTAGATGATTAAAAGTTGATGGTAATATGGTGGAATATAAAAGGTTCCCCGGTAACAATAAAGAGCACGCATATATATCAAAATTATGATATGGTTGTTTCGAACGAAAAGTCGAAGTTGATTTGCTGGAGCTGTGACAAAATTTGCTACTTTGAAAAGGAATTGCAAAGTGATTTTCGGTAATAACAACGCCCAGGGAGCTAGCACAGATACGTGTTAAATTTTTACTCAGGTTTCGAGTGTTTTCAGGTGCATAACTATATGCATCGATCTTTTCTTCCGTAGATGAAGTGCGGTTGGTTTATCCTATCGATTGAGGTGTTTTCAAGAATCATGAAAGATTTGAATGCAGATTGTAATCGTCAAGATACAAATGAAGTTTAGGATGAAATCAAGTGGCAAACTTGAAGAATTGTTTAGTTTCATATGTTATAATCAATATTTTAATTCATTATAATTGTCCAATGTTATTAGTCCACAGTCGATAGTCCACAATTAACAGTCCAATAATTCATATATAGTTTAATATATAATATTCGAATTAATTAATACGTATCGTGACCCGTATACATGTCTCAGACTCGATCACAACTCAAAGTATATATATTATTGTAGAATCAACCTCAACCCTGTATAGGTAACTCCAGCATTACTGCATATAGAGTGTCTATGGTTATTCCAAATAATATATATATATATATATATATATATATATATATATATATATATATATATATATATATATATATATATATATATATATATATATATATATATATATGCGCGTCGATATGATATGTCAAAACCTTGTATACGTGTCTCGATATTTAAAATGCGTAAAAATAAATAACAGAAATTAAATGACGATAAATAAAATTGCAAGAATATAAATTACGATAAATAAATTGTGATAAATAAAATGTAATCAGTTAGCTAGGAACAGTTAGCTAGGAACAGTTAGCGTGAATTCTTAACAAAATTTCTCATAGTTAATTTGTTTGTTTCTAACAAATTTTATTGTGTCCAATGTTTTCTTCATTATGCCACTTGTTGGATTCTGATAGGTCAAAATCCAAATATAAAATTGGATGAAAATGATTATTCAGCGGTGAACGGATACGTATATCGGTGGTTGTAAGTAGGATAGTAAATGACTGTTGAATCAGATTCGAAAAATGTACAATGTAACTTATTAATGTGAAATCTAAATATTCCTCAGGTATTACCTACCCGTTAAGATATTTTCACCATTAACAGTTTGTACGAAAGAATTTTTAATTACAATCTTTATGAAAAAATATATATATACCTATATATTTTCTTCGGATGTAATCATGGATTTAATGAGTCAATATGATATTAAACTCATTTGATTTACCGTTAGAACAAGAATATATAATCTCTAAAACATTAGAGATTACATAATCGCTATGTCGAATGAAAATAAATGATGTAGAACGTCATGTAGAACAATGATTATACTCGAGGTACAAAATGAGATATCGAAGCTGGTGACGCGGATGTTGTTGTTGGTGGTACTAGTGCTGTTGGTGCTGAGGCTGGTGATGTTACTGGTGTTGGTGATACTGCAGGTGCTTGCAAATTGTGTACCATGCTCTCTAAAGTTAACACTCGAGCTCCGAGTTCTTTAACTTCTTCTACTAACCCTGGTTGGTTATCGGTGTGAGGTAAAGGTCGAATATCTTCTCTAGTTCCGTTAATGGTAGTCTCAAGACAAAAAATTCTTGCAAAAAGGGTATAAACGGTGTTGCGAACGGGTTCACCGGTTAGCGGGTCAAGTACTACAAGGTTAGGTGGTAGATTTGGTTCATGAAATGGAGTACCTTCTTCCCTTCTCCATAGGGTGAGTATATTGCGAACCCACCCCCATTTTCTCCAGTAATCACGGTAGTTGATTGGTTGGTGTGCTCCTGTCACGCTGTCTTCGAAGTCAGAGGAACTTGGTCGATTCGTAGAGGCCATCTTAAGCGATCACAGAAAAGATTTTTGGTATGAAGAGTTTAGTGACAGAAATTTATAGTTGGATGGTATTCTCAATGCATAATGTGCATAGATATATATAGTACCAGGATCCCTTAAATTACGGAGAAATTTACGAGAGATATCAGGCAAGGTCTACAGTAACAGATACGCTAAGATATGAATTTTGTCTATACACTTATTCATGCAATCAATGCAGTAAAAGGTGTCTAGACTAAGAATAATGAGCAGGTAATTTCCTAAAGATAATAAGCAGATGATTTCCGACAAAAATGATAAGCGAAACTTTTGACATGCAGACACGGTCGAAGTCCAGACTCACTAATGCATCCTAACGACTATCAGTTAGACACACTAATGCAGACCTGGTTCGCTAAGACCACCGCTCTGATACCAACTGAAAGTTGGGGACGCATCCCACTCAGTGCCTTCCCAGCTAACCGCCTGGTGACCACTGAGCGTACCTCAGACACTGATTTTACGGCCCACCTCTCGGCAGTACAGCCAACCCTAATAGGGACCGCGAGGAGTAAGAGCCAATGCTTCGTCACAGGTAACACTGTGAGAACCCCCTCTACGATTAACCCGCTAATAAACGGCATTAAACCAGCTCTGATACCAACTGAAAGGACCCGTTCATATACATTATAAACGATTCACAATAGTTGATTACATCGCGAGGTATTTGACCTCTATATGATACATTTTACAAACATTGCATTCGTTTTTAAAAGACAAACTTTCTTTACAATGAAAATTGACGGTATGCACACCATTTCATAATACATCCAACTATAATTGACTTAATAATAATCTTGATGAACTCAATGACTTGAATGCAACGTCTTTTAAAATATGCCATGAATGACTCCAAGTAATATCCTTAAAATGAGCTAATGCACAACGGAAGATTTCTTTAATACCTGAGAATAAACATGCTTTAAAGTGTCAACCAAAAGGTTGGTGAGTTCATAGGTTTATCATAACAATCATTTCAATATATTAATAGACCACAAGATTTCCGTTTATAAATATATGTACACTCGCAAGTGTATAAAAGTATTCTATAAGTTGTAGGCACCCGGTAACAAGCCTTAACGTTTATGTTTTACCCTCTGAAGTACACCAGATCAGGTGTGTTTAAAATAACCTCGAAGTACTAAAGCATCCCATAGTCAGGATGGGGTTTGTCAGGCCCAATAGATCTATCTTTAGGATTCGCGCCTACCGTACATAGACAAGTAGTTTAATGTTACCAAGCTAAGGGTATATTTCTAGTTTAAACCCACGTAGAATTAGTTTTAGTACTTGTGCCTATTTCGTAAAACATTTATAAAAACAGCGCATGTATTCTCAGTCCCAAAAATATATATAAAAGGGAGGAAATGAAACTCACAATACTGTATTTTGTAGTAAAAATACATATGACATCATTGAACAAGTGCAATGTTGGCCTTGGATTCACGAACGTATCAATGCTGAGACTCAATATTGCAGAAAAAGTATGTAGACGCAACGGAGATGATAAACACTAGTTTGACTCACGAGCAATACTCCCGAACCATACCCATAACCTCCATAGCTTTAACCCATAATTTCCTTAGCTCTATCCTGCTCGAAAAACAATTTCGAAATCACTCGGACAGCACTCCGTCGTAATATTTTATGTATACTGATAATATCTTGAAATAATACGGAGTAAATATATATATGTAAATTAATTGAGGAAGTTTAGAGAAAATATTTGCAAGTTTCTATCAAATAATGAAACCTATTGAATTCTATTTATAACAGATTTCTGAATTATTAAAGTGAATTATTAAAGTATGAATTATTAAAGTGAATTATTAAAGTATGAATTATTAAAGTGAATTATTAAATTATGAATTATTAAAGTGAATTATTAAAGTATGAATTATTAAAGTGAATTATTAAAGTATGAATTATTAAAGTGAATTATTAAAGTATGAATTATTAAAGTGAATTATTAAAGTTAAGGTAAAGTAAAAATAAAGTAAAGGTAAAGTTTAAGTATAGTAAAAGTATAAAACTATGTACGTATAATACGCGTATAAATATATATAATATTAATTTAAATTGTTATATATATTTAATAAAATAAAATATAAATATCGTTATCTTTATCATACTGGTTGAGTAATGAGTTGTTAAAAGTGGTTCTAGATATTTATAAAAGTTATATACGTTTTAATAATAAAGTTCTTTTTAAACTGAAAACGTTTTTGTACGTTTGAAACTAAATCAAATAAATATGATAATTTTGTTTTCCAAAACTAAATATATTTAAGAAGTATTTTGTTTAAAGGTTAAAATAATGGAAATCGTTATATCATAAAACGTTTTAGAAAAGTAAAATCATATATTTTCATAATAGGTTTCAAGTTTTTAAATTACAGTCTGTTGGTGAAGCATGCGATAAAGTTCAAAGGTTAAATAAATGTATGAAATAATCTTAATGAAAAATGTCGATTTACTTAACTTGTCGATATCCAACATCTAAGTTATTTACACTCCACGTTCTTACTTATAAATCACTTTACCATTTTCTGAATGTCGTCAAAAAGAATAGATTTCTTAAATCACAGTGGACCTTATAACATAGACCCGTAATCATATCACAATGTATCTGATAAATCAATCATTTGATATTATCTTCTAATTCCATCGATAAACATATTGAAACAAATACGTTCATGTAAAGTATTATACGTTTAATACTTTATTAATATTTTTAAGTTATAATATATATATACACATATATATACATATTTATTTATATATAACGGTTCGTGAATCGTCGGAATTTGGTCGAGGTTATAATGAATGTATGAACACAATTTAAAATTCTTGAGATTTAACTTAACAAACTTTGCTTATCGTGTCGGAATAATATAAAGATAAAGTTTAAATTTGATCGAAAATTTCCGGATCGTCACAGTACATACCCGTTAAAGAAATTTCGTCCCGAAATTTGAGTAAGGTCGTCATGGTTAACCATAAAACTGTTTTCATGACGAATATGAGTTGATAAATAGAGTTTCATCATTACTGAGTAATGTAGATAAAACGATTCGATTATGTGAAGCGTACGAGGGTAGCTGTCACAACAGTTTGAGATAGAAATTTATCTTTTGACGTAGTCACGGTGGATTTCTGGAATTCAAGGGATTTAAAGAAATCTGAATAAAATTTGATTCTTCGGAGATTAAGGAATAGGATCGTCTTTGGTTAAATGCGATAATCTGTTTTGATTGCTCTGTCGGATATTTCATTATAAATCCACCCTCTTTATTTCCTTTATATTTTGGAGTTCCATCCTTTTGTTTTCTCTTCTCGACTTTAAGTCAGCGAATAATGGTTCAGAATTCGTAAGTATGGAGTTTCGAACGAACATGACTAATGTTCTAAGGAAGAAATTGTAAAGCACGATCTTGATTGGTTAAATTACCAGAATTCAAGAGAAAAGACAGAATTATCAAGAAATTATGTTCTTGATATGTTTAGAGATTAGATAGAATGTAAGAGTCGCGTAACATGGCACATGATGACGTTATGGTCTGTGAATCATCATGTTTCATTAGAAACTCAGCATGACTTACTGTAATATAATCACGTTGATCAAGTGTCATTATATTATACTAACTCATGCTTCAGTTCCCAACACTACTTCGAAAACATTCATACTTCAAACTTGAAGATTTCAGATTTTAGAAACTAAATAGTTTCCTTTATGATATAACACTGATATCGCGAAGAGATAAATGATTTCGGACAAGAATACTTATGAAAATATCCTCAGAAATATCGAAGATATTTATGATGATATTTTTGGAATTTCTAAGATCGAAGGTTGATGAAGAAAGATTTTCCGCAAGATTTTAACATGACTTCGAAGCAGGATATTCTCTAAATATTTCATCGGATCCAGAATTACATGGATTCTTTGAATATAGGGTTTGGTCCTTGTATTTGTCCTTGGTCTCCTTCATGGTTAGCTCAATCTGTTTTTCAGTACCAAATTTTCTATCGAGCGTTCCCAACATTCCATTCTTTATTATCAAACTTTTGGCCGTTTAGACCATCTACGATTTTGCTGTTTTCTCTGCATTTAATGCTACCATATATAGGTCATCGGTTATCAATCCGAGGTGGTTTCAAGAGAATTGTGTTTTTAGATGATTAAACGTTGATGGTAATATGGTGGAATATAAAAGGTTCCCCGGTAACAATAAAGAGCACGCATATATATCAAAATTATGATATGGTTGTTTCGAACGAAAAGTCGAAGTTGATTTGCTGGAGCTGTGACAAAATTTGCTACTTTGAAAAGGAATTGCAAAGTGATTTTCGGTAATAACAACGCCCAGGGAGCTAGCACAGATACGTGTTAAATGTTTACTCAGGTTTCGAGTGTTTTCAGGTGCATAACTATATGCATCGATCTTTTCTTCCGTAGATGAAGTGCGGTTGGTTTATCCTATCGATTGAGGTGTTTTCAAGAATCATGAAAGATTTGAATGCAGATTGTAATCGTCAAGATACAAATGAAGTTTAGGATGAAATCAAGTGGCAAACTTGAAGAATTGTTTAGTTTCATATGTTATAATCAATATTTTAATTCATTATAATTGTCCAATGTTATTAGTCCACAGTCGATAGTCCACAATTAACAGTCCAATAATTCATATATAGTTTAATATATAATATTCGAATTAATTAATACGTATCGTGACCCGTATACATGTCTCAGACTCGATCACAACTCAAAGTATATATATTATTGTAGAATCAACCTCAACCCTGTATAGGTAACTCCAGCATTACTGCATATAGAGTGTTTATGGTTATTCTAAATAATATATATATATATATATATATATATATATATATATATATATATATATATATATATATATATATATATATATATGCGTCGATATGATATGTCAAAACCTTGTATACGTGTCTCGATATTTAAAATGCGTAAAAATAAATAACAGAAATTAAATGACGATAAATAAAATTGCAAGAATATAAATTACGATAAATAAATTGTGATAAATAAAATGTAATCAGTTAGCTAGGAACAGTTAGCGTGAATTCTTAACAAAATTTCTCATAGTTAATTTGTTTGTTTCTAACAAATTTTATTGTGTCCAATGTTTTCTTCATTATGCCACTTGTTGGATTCTGATAGGTCAAAATCCAAATATAAAATTGGATGAAAATGATTATTCAGCGGTGAACGGATACGTATATCGGTGGTTGTAAGTAGGATAGTAAATGACTGTTGAATCAGATTCGAAAAATGTACAATGTAACTTACTAATGTGAAATCTAAATATTCCTCAGGTATTACCTACCCGTTAAGATATTTTCACCATTAACAGTTTGTACGAAAGAATTTTTAATTACAATCTTTATGAAAAAATATATATATACCTATGTATTTTCTTCGGATGTAATCATGGATTTAATGAGTCAATATGATATTAAACTCATTTGATTTACCGTTAGAACAAGAATATATAATCTCTAAAACATTAGAGATTACATAATCGCTATGTCGAATGAAAATAAATGATGTAGAACGTCATGTAGAACAATGATTATACTCGAGGTACAAAATGAGATATCGAAGCTGGTGACGCGGATGTTGTTGTTGGTGGTACTAGTGCTGTTGGTGCTGAGGCTGGTGATGTTACTGGTGTTGGTGATACTGCAGGTGCTTGCAAATTGTGTACCATGCTCTCTAAAGTTAACACTCGAGCTCCGAGTTCTTTAACTTCTTCTACTAACCCTGGTTGGTTATCGGTGTGAGGTAAAGGTCGGATATCTTCTCTAGTTCTGTTAATGGTAGTCTCAAGACAAAAAATTCTTGCAAAAAGGGTATAAACGGTGTTGCGAACGGGTTCGCCGGTTAGCGGGTCAAGTACTCCAAGGTTAGGTGGTAGATTTGGTTCATGAAATGGAGTACCTTCTTCCCTTCTCCATAGGGTGAGTATATTACGAACCCACCCCCATTTTCTCCAGTAATCACGGTAGTTGATTGGTTGGTGTGCTCCTGTCACGCTGTCTTCGAAGTCAGAGGAACTTGGTCGATTCGTAGAGGCCATCTTAAGCGATCACAGAAAAGATTTTTGGTATAAAGAGTTTAGTGACAGAAATTTATAGTTGGATGGTATTCTCAATGCATAATGTGCATAGATATATATAGTACCAGGATCCCTTAAATTACGGAGAAATTTACGAGAGATATCAGGCAAGGTCTACAGTAACAGATACGCTAAGATATGAATTTTGTCTATACACTTATTCATGCAATCAATGCAGTAAAAGGTGTCTAGACTAAGAATAATGAGCAGGTAATTTCCTAAAGATAATAAGCAGATGATTTCCGACAAAAATGATAAGCGAAACTTTTGACATGCAGACACGGTCGAAGTCCAGACTCACTAATGCATCCTAACGACTATCAGTTAGACACACTAATGCAGACCTGGTTCGCTAAGACCACCGCTCTGATACCAACTGAAAGTTGGGGACGCATCCCACTCAGTGCCTTCCCAGCTAACCGCCTGGTGACCACTGAGCGTACCTCTGACACTGATTTTACGGCCCACCTCTCGGCAGTACAGCCAACCCTAATAGGGACCGCGAGGAGTAAGAGCCAATGCTTCGTCACAGGTAACACTGTGAGAACCCCCTCTACGATTAACCCGCTAATAAACGGCATTAAACCAGCTCTGATACCAACTGAAAGGACCCGTTCATATACATTATAAACGATTCACAATAGTTGATTACATCGCGAGGTATTTGACCTCTATATGATACATTTTACAAACATTGCATTCGTTTTTAAAAGACAAACTTTCTTTACAACGAAAATTGACGGTATGCACACCATTTCATAATACATCCAACTATAATTGACTTAATAATAATCTTGATGAACTCAATGACTTGAATGCAACGTCTTTTAAAATATGCCATGAATGACTCCAAGTAATATCCTTAAAATGAGCTAATGCACAGCGGAAGATTTCTTTAATACCTGAGAATAAACATGCTTTAAAGTGTCAACCAAAAGGTTGGTGAGTTCATAGGTTTATCATAACAATCATTTCAATATATTAATAGACCACAAGATTTCCGTTTATAAATATATGTACACTCGCAAGTGTATAAAAGTATTCTATAAGTTGTAGGCACCCGGTAACAAGCCTTAACGTTCATGTTTTACCCTCTGAAGTACACCAGATCAGGTGTGTTTAAAATAACCTCGAAGTACTAAAGCATCCCATAGTCAGGATAGGGTTTGTCCGGCCCAATAGATCTATCTTTATGATTCGCGCCTACCGTACATAGACAAGTAGTTTAATGTTACCAAGCTAAGGGTATATTTCTGGTTTAAACCCACGTAGAATTAGTTTTAGTACTTGTGCCTATTTCGTAAAATATTTATAAAAACAGCGCATGTATTCTCAGTCCCAAAAATATATATAAAAGGGAGCAAATGAAACTCACAATACTATATTTTGTAGTAAAAATACATATGACGTCATTGAACAAGTGCAATGTTGGCCTTGGATTCACGAACGTATCAATGCTGAGACTCAATATTGCAGAAAAAGTATGTAGACGCAACGGAGATGATAAACACTAGTTTGACTCACGAGCAATACTCCCGAACCATACCCATAACCTCCCTAGCTTTAACCCATAATTTCCTTAGCTCTATCCTGCTCGAAAAACAATTTCGAAATCACTCGGACAGCACTCCGTCATAATATTTTATGTATACTGATAATATCTTGAAATAATACGGAGTAAATATATATATGTAAATTGATTGAGGAAGTTTAGAGAAAATATTTGCAAGTTTCTATCAAATAATGAAACCTATTGAATTCTATTTATAACAGATTTCTGAATTATTAAAGTAAATTATTAAAGTATGAATTATTAAAGTGAATTATTAAAGTATGAATTATTAAAGTGAATTATTAAATTATGAATTATTAAAGTGAATTATTAAAGTATGAATTATTAAAGTGAATTATTAAAGTATGAATTATTAAAGTGAATTATTAAAGTATGAATTATTAAAGTGAATTATTAAAGTATGAATTATTAAAGTTAAGGTAAAGTAAAAATAAAGTAAAGGTAAAGTTTAAGTATAGTAAAAGTATAAAACTATGTACGTATAATACGCGTATAAATATATATAATATTAATTTAAATTGTTATATATATTTAATAAAATAAAATATAAATATCTTTATCATACTGGTTAAGTAATGAGTTGTTAAAAGTGGTTCTAGATATTTATAAAAGTTATATACGTTTTAATAATAAAGTTCTTTTTAAACTGAAAACGTTTTTGTACGTTTGAAACTAAATCAAATAAATATGATAATTTTGTTTTCCAAAACTAAATATATTTAAGAAGCATTTTGTTTAAAGGTTAAAATAATGGAAATCGTTATATCATAAAACATTTTAGAAAAGTAAAATCATATATTTTCATAATAGGTTTCAAGTTTTTAAATTACAGTCTGTTGGTGAAGCATGCGATAAAGTTCAAAGGTTAAATAAACGTATGAAATAATCTTAATGAAAAATGTCGAGTTACTTAACTTGTCGATATCCAACATCTAAGTTATTTACACTCCACGTTCTTACTTATAAATCACTTTACCATTTTCCGAATGTCGTCGAAAAGAATAGATTTCTTAAATCACAGTGGACCTTATAACATAGACCCGTAATCATATCACAATGTATCTGATAAATCAATCATTTGATATTATCTTCTAATTCCATCGATAAACATATTGAAACAAATACGTTCATGTAAAGTATTATACGTTTAATACTTTATTAATATTTTTAAGTTATAATATATATATATATACATATATATACATATTTATTTATATATAACGGTTCGTGAATCGTCGGAATTTGGTCGAGGTTATAATGAATGTATGAACACAATTTAAAATTCTTGAGATTTAACTTAACAAACTTTGCTTATCGTGTAGGAATAATATAAAGATAAAGTTTAAATTTGATCAGAAATTTCCGGATCGTCACAAATAATGTTTTAATTTAACCAATTAAATTGCCATTTTCTAGTTGTTGACTTGTGTGATTAACTTGTAGCATACAAACATACAATCCACATAATCATACAAAACAACCACGCATGTAAAATCATATGTTCACAATCAAGCCATTTTGGTGGACATTTGTTTAGCCGAAAACAAATGCCACCGGTAAAGGGGTTATAACACAAAGTAGGAGATTTTAAATCTCCCACTTAATCTTGCATCCAAATGCTTCATCATGTGTTCTTCAAGTCTTCATCATCTTCATCATTTTACAAAATATATCCTAATACATTTTGTCTAAAAAAATGAAAATACAACCTAATCTATTTTACATACCAAATATAAAATAAATTACATAACCAAATGAATAATTATTACAAACCAAATTGAATAAATTATTACAAACCAAATGAATGAATAAATCAACCAAACGAACATCCATTCAAACACAAGGTCGTGGCTATGATTGTGAACAACAAATATGACCAAAATGGAACAACCCAAAACCCATTTTGGGTGTCCAAGAATTCGGCCAAACCAATCAACCCTCCAAACCCGAAAACTTTTTGTAATCTACTTTCATGCATGTTTATAGATTACAAAATTCATGGGTTTATAAACCATATAAGAAGCATATTCCAAAGACCTCGGCTCTAGATACCATTGATGGAATTCAACATACCAACAAGTTCATAATGTTAACTTGATCATAAAACCCTTTCATGTAAAGTTATAACAAGCGGAAGCATGATTATTAAGAAAACAAGTTTATATGTTTAACCATTTAAATTGAATTCCATGTAAATATCAAGTCTTGAAATATGCTTACATATAACAAAAAGTAAGTAAGAGTTATACCTCCTCAAGCTAGTTGAGGGTTATTTCAAAGTTGCAAGATGAAGATGGAGATGAAGAAGAATGGAGCTTCAAAATAATGAAACCTCAAGGAGAAATACCCCAAACTTATACACCAACACTTAGCCTTTAGTTAGGATTTAATTAGACACTCAAATTACTTGCAAAATGAGCTTGAATAATTCCCTTTGGAGCTCCAAACCTCACGGCCAAAACTGCAGCAGAATGCAGTTTTTTTTTTTTTGCACTTAAGCTTGATATGTTCTCATGTGTGTATGGCTTTTAGTCAAGGAGAATGCTTATAGTAACTTGGAAAAGTATGGGCCATTCAATGAACAATCTCTAGCATGTGTCTTGAACCTCCAATGCCACTACCAATGATCTTATTATAATATACTTTTATAAAAAAAACTGAATTTATAAAATCAGTTTTTATAAAACATGATTTTATAAAACACATTTTATAAACTTGTATATTATTTGTTATGTATATTTTATAAAATCAATTTTATAAAATGTAACATAACTTAATTAATTATTTAACCTATAAATAATTAAATCCTTGTTATATAAGTTATTCCATAACTTATATAAACATATCAAGTAAAATTATTTAAGTAACCTTTTCGTAAAATTCAAGTGTCGCGTATTCAATCAATGATACAATTGTTAAGATCAAATACAAATAAAGTGTCGGTAAGTTTGTTATTGGGTATGACCCGACTTGGATCATAACACATTAGCCGCATTACTTTAGTATGTCTCTCGGACATACGAAATACCTTCACTAACAAACTCGATAAGACACACTAATGCAAAATTCTGGTTCTCTAAGACCAACGCTGATACCAACTGAAATTTCCCGTTCATATTGATTATAAACGTTCCATATTAATTGATTTCGTTGCGAGGTTTTGACCTCTATATGAGACATTTTTCAAAGACTGCATTCATTTTTAAAACAACCATAACCTTTATTTTATCAATAAAGGTTTTAAAAAAAAACATTACGTAGATTATCAAATAATGATAATCTAAAATATACTGATTACACACGACCATTACATAATGGTTTACAATAGAAATATATTACATCGACATATGTTTCTTGAATGCAGTTTTTACACAATATCATACAAACATGGACTTCAAATCTTGTCCTTATTTTAGTATGCAACAGCGGAAGCTCTTAATATTCACCTGAGAATAAACATGCTATAAACGTCAATAAAAATGTTGGTGAGTTATAGGTTTAACCTATATATATCAAATCGTAACAATAGACCACAAGATTTCATATTTCAATACACATCCCATACATAGAGATAAAAATCATTCATATGGTGAACACCTGGTAACCGACATTAACAAGATACATATGTAAGAATATCCCCATCATTCCGGGACACCCTTCGGATATGATATAAATTTCAAAGTACTAAAGCATCCGGTACTTTGGATGGGGTTTGTTAGGCCCAATAGATCTATCTTTAGGATTCGCGTCAATTAGGGTGTATGTTCCCTAATTCTTAGATTACCAGACTTAATAAAAAGGGACATATTCGATTTCGATAATTCAACCATAGAATGTAGTTTCACGTACTTGTGTCTATTTTGTAAATCATTTATAAAACCTGCATGTATTCTCATCCCAAAAATATTAGATTTTAAAAGTGGGACTATAACTCACTTTCACAGATTTTTACTTCGTCGAAAAGTAAGACTTGGCCACTGGTCGATTCACGAACCTATAACAAATATGTACATATATATCAAAGTATGTTCAAAATATATTTACAACACTCTTAATACATTTTGATGTTTTAAGTTTATTAAGTCAGCTGTCCTCGTTAGTAACCTACAACTAGTTGTCCAACGTTAGATGTACAGAAAAAAATTGATATATATTATCTTGAATCAATCCACGACTCAATGTATACACGTCTCAGGCTAGATCACAACTCAAAGTATATATATTTTTGGAATCAACCTCAACCCTGTATAGCTAACTCCCACATTACTGCATATAGAGTGTCTATGGTTGTTCCAAATAATACATATAGACATGGGTCGATATGATATGTCAAAACATTTGCATACGTGTCTATGGTATCCCAAGATTACATAATAAATTAGAATACATGTATAATACAATATAAGTTAGCTAGGATATGATTAATATAGATTTGTTACCAATTTTCACGTTGCTACAACAAGAAAAATTATCCAATCTTGTTTTACCCATAACTTCTTCATTTTAAATCCGTTTTGAGTGAATCAAATTGCTATGGTTTCATATTGAACTCTATTTTATGAATCTAAATAGAACAAGTATAGTTTTATAGTCGGAAATATAAGTTACAAGTCATTTTTGTAAAGGTAGTCATTTCAGTCGAAAGAACGACGTCTAGATGACCATTTTAGAAAACATACTTCCACTTTGAGTTTAATCATGATTTTTGGATATAGTTTCATGTTCATAAGAAAAATAATTTTCCCAGAAGAATAACTTTTAAATCAAAGTTTATCATAGTTTTTAATTAACTAACCCAAAACAGCCCGCGATGTTACTACGACGGCGTATGCCCGGTTTTACAGTGTTCTTCGTGTTTCCAGGTTTTAAATCATTAAGTTAGCATATCCTATAGATATAGAACATGTGTTTAGTTGATTTTAAAAGTCAAGTTAGAAGGATTAACTTTTGTTTGCGAACAAGTTTAGAATTAACTAAACTATGTTCTAGTGATTACAAGTTTAAACCTTCGAATAAGATAGCTTTATATGTATGAATCGAATGATGTTATGAACATCATTACTACCTCAAGTTTTCTAGATAAAGCTACTGAAAATGAGAAAAATGGATCTAGCTTCAAAGGATCCTTGGATGGCTTGAAAGTTCTTGAAGCAGGTTCTTGAAGCAGAATCATGACACGAAAACAAGTTCAAGTAAGATTTCCACTCGAAATAAGATTGTTATAGTTATAGAAATTGAATCAAAGTTTGAATATGAGTATTACCTTGTATTATAAAGATATCTTACTGTAAATAAGAAAGATTTATTGAGGTTGGATGATCACTCTACAAGATTGGAAGTAAGTTAGCAAACTTGGAAGTATTCTTAATTTTATGAAACTAGAACTGGTAGAATTTATGAAGAACACTTAGAACTTGAAGATAGAACTTAAGAGAGATCAATTAGATAAAGAAAATTGAAGAATGAAAGTGTTTGTAGGTGTTTTTGGTCGTTGGTGTATGGATTAGATATAAATGATATGTAATTTTGTTTTCATGTAAATAAGTCATGAATGATTACTCATATTTTTGTAATTTTATGAGATATTTCATGCTAGTTTCCAAATGATGGTTCCCACATGTGTTAGGTGACTCACATAGGCTGCTAAGAGCAGATAATTGGAGTGTATATACCAATTGTACATACATCTAAAAGCTGTGTATTGTACGAGTACGAATACGGGTGCATACGAGTAGAATTGTTGATGAAACTGAACGAGGATGTAATTGTAAGCATTTTTGTTAAGTAGAAGTATTTTGATAAGTGTCTTGAAGTCTTTCAAAAGTGTATGAATACATATTAAAACACTACATGTATATACATTTTAACTGAGTCGTTAAGTCATCGTTAATCGTTACATGTAAGTGTTGTTTTGAAACCTTTAGGTTAACGATCTTGTTAAATGTTGTTAACCCAATGTTTATAATATAAAATGAGATTTTAAATTATTATATTTTCATGATATTATGATGTATGAATATCTCTTAATATGATATATATACATTAAATGTCGTTACAACGATAATCGTTACATATATGTCTCGTTTCAAAATCATTAAGTTAGTAGTCTTGCTTTTACATATGTAGTTCGTTGTTAATATACTTAATGATATGTTTACTTATCATAATATCATGTTAGCTATATATATATATATCCATATATATGTCATCATATAGTTTTTACAAGTTTTAACGTTCGTGAATCACCGGTCAACTTGGGTGGTCAATTGTCTATATGAAACCTATTTCAATTAATCAAGTCTTAACAAGTTTGATTGCTTAACATGTTGGAAACACTTAATCATGTAAATAACAATTTCATTTATTATATATATAAACATGAAAAAGTTCGGGTCACTACAAATACTGAAACAGGAACCTTCATGAGTTCATTGGCATTTGGAATCAGTAGAGACAAATCTTCTGAATTCGGGCATACACGTTTGGAATGATGAACTGCACCACTTGGACCTACAAAAACAATAAATATGGAGTATAAAAAACAAAACATCAATATTCAACTAAAAGGCCGTCGGATGAAGTTAATACCTTCGTCATGTAACCTTTTATGGTTACCTAGCCCTCTAGTACCGGGAGTTTGGTATAGTGAAGGTAGTGTGTCAGAATGACTGGCCGGTGAACTGGAATGGTTACCGGAATTGGTGGCCAGATTGGGTGCATAAGGTTTCAACTTCATCTATAATGTCAGAATCAGAACAACACATAAATGATACATAAAGAAAGTAACTAGGGTTACATAGTGTAATGCAAAATATAAGAGTATGAAATATACCTTTTTTGGTCAAGAACAGGTCTTCGCAGAGAAGATGAAGAGGGTTGAATGATTTAAAATGGAAAAGATTATGAGATACAAAAAATCCAAAAGGCTATTTATAGAGAAAATACGGGAGTCAAAAAGTAACATGTGTATAATAGTAGCCGTACACGTGTATTAATCTTAAGATAAAATGCTTTGCTAAGATGTCCGGTGCACGTTAGCATCAACAGGCGGTTGCATAATTACAATCATTGCCTTTTTAGAAAACAGTGACAGTTGTCACCTCGGGTGTAGGAAATGCAGCCGAAAAGACAGGTTGATGACTGCACACATACATTGCATTTAATGCTTATACAGTATCCGGTTACGCATAAATATTAAAATAACCTTGTACACTGTCCGGTTATATTTAGAATCCAACTAGGATTTTTGAGCAACATCATTAAGCATGCTAATTTGGATTAAAGGTGTTGTTGTGGTTCATTAGGTGTACATTTTTCTTACTAGTTCTACGTCATACACTAATTTTCATTGTATATAATTTCGAACTGGGGGACTTAATGATACGCATATCCGCAGGACAATGCGGATGCACATCCAAAGCCCTAAGCCGCACACAAAACTGTCATGTCAGAGATATGACACGGGTATAGCCGCACTCTATCCGCCTATACCATCTGATGCGAGTTTCGTATACTTGCGTAAGGGTCCAGTACATTCTAGAAGAATGTACGGTATAATCAATTCGGATTCTTTTCCTTAAATAACGAAAGTTAGTTGGGACAAGATCACATTTAATTAGGGAAGAGATTCTACCGAAACCCTAATTCATGAGCCTATAAATACAAAGCTCATAAACCCTAATACATACATTCATTCGTTTACTCATACATAAACCACAGCATACAAATATCCATCGTACGAATAAAGCTTCTTACGATCTTAAAGACTTTCAGGTATGTCTCGAACTATAAAACCTTCATGTCTTTGGGCCACTCAACCTCGTATGCTAGGTTGTTGGTGGACTCTCGACCGGCCACCCTGTCCGAATCGAAACGATACCGATATGGGTTATCCACGACTACGCGTCGGAGGTCCGAATGTTGTTAGTCCTTAAACCCCATTATGCACTTAAGCGTAGGTTCACCTTGACCTCGTGAAAATATGCTTGATCAGATACCAAGAGCATAATCTCGAGGATCTACCAAATCCCCAATCTACGTCCAATATCCAATAGCTACCCCATCGAGCCCAAGTGCTCCTACGCATCCAGTCTAACGACTAACTAGCTTCACAATCACAATACCTGTAAAAAGGTAAACAATGAGAGGGGTAAGCATAAAGCTTAGTGAGTGCAATAGTTATACATATACATATATAACCTACTTACTTTCAACCACTTACACAATACTGCATACAAACTTGTAACTCAAATAGCATGTCATCATACTAACAAGTTGTATAATATCACAAAACTGCATTAGCATATACTCAACACAATATATATATATATATATATATATATATATATATATATATATATATATATATATATATATATATATATATATATATATATATATATATATATATATATATATAATATATATATATATATATATATATATATATATATATATATATATATATATATATATATAATAAGCTAAACAATCAACAAACCCCCATATGGTTAACTATAAACGCTATGGTGTTACCGGCTCGATAGTTCACACCATACGTATTTGAGTCATACTCTTTTATAGTGCTACCGGCTCGTGGTTCACACTTTGTTTTATAGTGCTATCGGCTCAATGGTTCACACTTGATGGTACCCCTCTCGATGGTTCACATCATGATTTTATAGTGCTACCGGCTCTTTGGTTCACACTTCGGCGCTACCGGCTCGATGGTTCACGCCTCATTATAGTGCTACCGGCTCGATGGTTCACACTTTGTTTTATAGCGCTACCGGCTCGTGGTTCACACTTGATGCTACCAGCTTGATGGTTCACATCATAATTTTATAGTGCTACCGGATCGATGGTTCACACTTTGACACTCGTCACATACATGTTATGGCACTACCGGCTCGTTGGTTCATAACTTAACATTCACAAATAAATACGCCATATACACATACGTATAATTACTCCACTCACCTCGACATGTCCGCACAAATCATGTATGTAAATCGCCTCCAAACGCAACCGAGCAAACCTTTTACCTATATTACGCATATAGATATACAAACAATCAACATACATCCTCTACAAGAGAATTCGACGCCAAAGCCCTTAACCAAGGATTTATACCTACCTCCACAAATCCGCTCATTTAGACACCTAAAGTGGACTTCACCAATTACCACTATGGGTGGTAATTCCGACCCATTCAAAAAGGTACAAACTAACCCTTATTGCACTTGACCTTGCAAAACCAACCCATAAGTGCAACTTGGCCCAAATTGCACTTAACCACCAAAACAAGTCAAGTTTGACCCAATATCACCATTACTAGTGATTCCGTCATAAAATCACCAATTTAACACTTAACACAAAAGTTAACTTCCAATTGACCAAATTAGGTTTAACTTACATTGACTTGTCAATTTACACCCAAAACCACAACACGTGCAATATTGACCCATATTGCGTTTGACTACGTTTGACTTGTGTTAAAACATCACTTTCACTTCTCATGAGCGGTTACTTCCAAAAATGCCATTTAACACTTAAAACAAGCATTTGAACACCCATTTGACCAAAATTAGTGTCATTACCAAATTCGACCCAATTCACTTTACCCATTTTGTCACAAGTCACAAAAACGCCCAAAATCACTAACGGCTAGTGATTATATTTTTAAAACATCAATTAGCACTTAAACCAAGTATTTACATACTTGATTCACCAAAAATCAAGAACACTTGACCCATTTCAACAAGAAACCCATTTTGACATAAATTAGGGTTTACACCTAAAATCAAGGCAGCACAACACCAAAATCACTAGTGAACAAGTGTTCTAAGGTTTGAACCAACACATGCAAGGCCCAAAATTACAATTTCATCAATTAAAACTCTAAGTCACCAATTTAGGTTTACTTACATGAATCTTACCCAAAAACCACCAAAATCACAAGAAATGGGGTTTATAACCCTAACTAGCACAATCCCAAACCCCAAATCCAAATCAAAGTAATGAAAATTGAATCTAAGGTTTACCTCAACTCTAAAATCGAGCTAGTAACAAGAAACATCAAGGAGAACCAAAACCCGCTTCCAATTTGGGCAAAAATCACCATTTCCATCACTAACTCAAGCTTCCTCTCTCTCTCTCTAGGGTTTGGTTGGTGAGAATGAGGATGAAAATGAAGATAAGATCTGATCTTGGGACTTAAAACCGTCCATAAGTGAAAAGACCAAATTACCCTCTTCAATTTTACAAAATTACAAAAATAACAAAAGTCCCGTCGTGGACCGCCGGTCCAAAGTGGACCGCCGGTCCAATTCTGAGCTGTTGACAAAAAAACCTTGTGCTGGACCGTCGGGCCAAACTGGACCGCCGGTCCAGTTTGCTCCTGTTTTTCTTTTGAACTGAGGTTGGACCGCCGGGCCAATCTAGACCGCCGGTCCACCCAGCCTTTGGAAATTCGAGTGTTACAACTCTCCCCCACTTAAAATGGATCACGTTCCAGTGATCCGCACCACGCACCATTAAGAAAGTAATCTAATACTCGCACACCTGCCATCCGCAATTCGGAACCAAATTTAACGATCCTACAAGTACATCTAAAATTTCGAAGTCGAAAACACCCATAGAACTCACCATACATTAACATAAGCTCGAACTCACTGATTACCCATGCTACCACCGACAGTACACCATACATCCAACATTCGAGTCATTTGCTGAGGGAACACAGAAAGCCCCATGTTACCCTACACTTTCCTCTCAGGCTCCGACCCGCAACCAAGCATGTTCAATTCTGAGTCATCCATTGTGATCCACTAGGTTTACCACGACGTGAACCAAGCCTTGCATTAATCCAAATCGAAAAGGATTCATGCCGTGATAATACTCCACACTCCAACAACTCATTTACGACCCACTCAACCGGTCGCAAAACCGCTTATGCACAAGCATTGATCTTCCACAACTACCACCGGTAGATGAAAATTTGACAAGTCGATGCCAACGGGCAACCGCCACGCTCCTCCAATGAGCACTCCTTACGGTGACACCCCAATACTTAGCACAAGGCTACCATCGTAATGGGATTCCACCGATGGCGACAAGTCATACCAACAACGGTCAAACATAAATGTTCTCCATTTAAGAACCAACTTCCTTCGTCACCACAACTGGATTATTCCTTCAAAGAAGAAATTTTGGTATCACCAAATAACCACACTAGGGATACAAAATTTCCCATCAATCGATCCGCACATGACCATCAGTCTCTGGATTAATCCAGGATGACAAAAATACACCACGCGTTAGACAAAACATCAACACTCGACACATGGTTTCTCTCCTAAACCCTACAGAATATTCACCAGCGCAGGGTGAATCCACCTACCTACCGTCAATTAAGGATGGCCTCGACATTACACTGTAACCAACGGGTCACATCACTAGGGAACGCACCCTCGTAAACAAACAACATCCGCGTGTCTCCATGTGAGATGATCGGACCGGCACTCCCCGCCTCACAATCATCCATAAAGTGGAATAATCTACTGACAATTTTCACGACTACGTTTCCCGAAAGGGAAAATACAATATTCAACTGAAATCGAACCCGTACTTACTCAACAGTACTATCCGGGTTTCACACCAACCCAAAATTACATCACGAGAGCACCCGCATGATAGTTTCATTCTCTTATTCTGGGATCTCAAACTTCACATTTGGTCTCATACCATACATTGGTACTACACGAACACCTTACGTGAGAAGACTTACACTTCATTCGATCCCATAATCGCAATCTTCACGCATAGCATTCTGGAATTGTAGCTCACAATCGTAAAGCTCGATCTCGAGTCGACATTAACAATCCGTCAATCTTCCTCGTTAGAAACCCCGAATACCTATTGAGGCTTAGCACGGTACACTCTGTCACTTCACTATACATAACACCACCGGAGCTTCCTCGAGCAGCAGTAAAAACTCCCCCACTTAGGATTTAGCTCCACATTCTCACCGCCAAGATGATAACATCCCGCGGAATTGTCATTCCATGACACATATGACCATTCTCATCGTTGGTCTTACACACCAAATCACCGCAAATTCACTTTAGGCTCTCAGAGCCTTCATACACAATCACTTGAGATGTCGTACACGCGATAACCCCGCACCTTCGTACCACAAATCACAACTAACAGCCCTTTACTGTTCGCAAAGCGAACTCCACCAAAGTCCCACGTGCGCCTCTAAGCGTAGGCATATGCCACTCCGCTTAATCAGTCATGCATCTCAGTCGAGATCACCCGACCTTCCACCCAACAAACCTTTATCAATAATTGCTCACTCTCATGGAGAAGAGTGATCAATCCGACACAATAATTACGTCAACCGCAATATCAACACTTCATCATGACCTACGGTGTAACCGACCATTAAGTATATCACCGGCTCGCCGGTCATCTTTACCCATCCATCACTTAAAAGCAACAAGATTCGATCGTCTGTCACTTCATAAGAAGTATTCACCGCAATGTTCTTAAACTTTGACTTTCACAACTGCCGATTTACTATCGCCCGTCGTTCACTATTATAATCCCCGCTGCTTCTAAGGGTATCTCACGGTCACCTGATGTGCAGCGGGGTAGTATATAAAATAGTTTATATTTTACTAGGAAAAACTATTAAATACGATACAATTTTACACAAGATATTTATTTATTTATAGAATGGATATACTTAAACCTTGCTACAACACTTATAGGCAGTGTACCTAATCGTACAGTAGTGTAGTTTTTAGTAAGTCCGGTTCGTTCCACAGGGAAATCTTTAAACAAAGCTCAACGCTATATTAGTTTATTTTTATAAAAATACAAATATATATATATAAGTAATATTATTATTATAAAGGGGGGTTTTTACCGTTTAATGACCGGTTTGTCGATTTTAAAACTTTAGTCGCAGTTAAAACCTAATGTAAAATATAAAATAAATACAAGACTTAAATTAAAGAGTAAAGTAAATAACGATAATGAAATTGCGAATAATAAAAATGCGATAAAATAAAATTGGGATAATTAAAAAGTACGATAATTAAAAGTGCAATTAAATATAAAATAAAGGAAATTAAATATGAAATAAAAGAATTATGCTTATTTAAACTTCCGTAATCATGATGTTTGACGTGTTGATTTTAGTTTTATGCCCATGGATTAATTGTCCTTTGTCCTGGATTATTTAATATGTCCGTCTGGTTTTTGTCCATAACAGTCCATCAGTCATAAATATAAAGTGCGAGTGTCCTCATCAAATTATTCTTATACCCGAAGTTAAATATTCCAACTAATTGGGGATTCGAATTGTAACAAGGTTCTAATACTTTGTTTAATGAATACACCAGGTTATCGACTGCGTGTAAACCAAGGTTTTACTACTTTGTTAACAATTACACCAATTACCCTTGAATGTAATTTCACCCCTGTTTTAATTATTCTAGTGGCTATTAATCCATTCCCGTGTCCGGTTAAATGAACGATTATTCGTACATATAAATACCCCGCCCATCGTGTCCGATCGAGTGTATATGGTAATTTATAGGGACGCCCAATTGTAAATCTTTATATTAACATTAACAAACTTTCATTTAGTTAAACAAATATAAAGCCCATTAATAGCCCATAGTCTAATTTCCACAAGTGTCGTTCTTTTGTCCAAACCCCAATTATGGTACAAAGCCCAATTACCCAATTTTAGTAATTAGCCCAACATCATGATTACTTCGTTTTAAATAAGCATAATAATAACTTAGCTACGAGACATTAATATAAAAAGGTTGAACATAACTTACAATGATTAAAAATAGCGTAGCGTTACACGGACAGAATTTCGACTTACACCCTTACAACATTCGCTAACATACCCTTATTATTAGAATTAAAATTAAAATTAAAATTAAAATATAAATTATATATATATATTACGTATATATTGAGAGAGAGATAGAAATAGAATATGAAATTTGATCAGAATTCGGTTTGCTTTATAGCCAGAGTTGAATTTTGGGGCTCCGCGACTCGCGGCAAAAACCTCTTCAAACTCCGCGAGTCGCGGAGATAGTATTTACAGCTCAGTCCTTGGAGTTTTCTCTGCCGACGGTTTTTTATATATAAATATAATATATATATAATTAATATAATTAATTATATATTATATTATATTTATATACATAGTTAACTTGTAATTTTTAGTCCGTTGCGTCGAGCGTTAAGAGTTGACTCTGGTCCCGGTTCCGGATTTTCGAACGTCCTTGCGTACAATTTTATATTTTGTACTTTGCGTTTTGAATCTTGTACTTTTGTAATTTCGAGACGTTTCTTATCAATAATTGGAACCTTTTTGATTGTCTTTTGTACTTTTGAGCTTTTTGGTCGTTTGCGTCTTCAATTCGTCGAATCTGTCTTTTGTCTTCACCTTTTATTATTTCAACGAATATCACTTGTAAATAGAACAATTGCAACTAAAAGCTTGTCTTTCTTGAGGAATAATGCTATGAAATATATGTTCGTTTTTAGCATTATCATCACCCTAAGCACAAAGTTATCACACCATCACCGGAGTTGAACATTACACTAGTAGGTATAAGGGGGCACCTGACGCAGTGTCATGTAGACTCCCAACGCAATTTACCGAGATTTAGAACTCGATCTTTGGGTTCCATACACCCGATGGCACCCGTCTCTCCGTAATAATGACCCGAAGTCATACCTACCGATAAACGTTACTGTTTATTATCTTATCGAAAATTCCTAGCGATCTTACGCTACCCACAATTTCCACAAGCTAAAACGATATAGCCTAATGAAACCTTTCATCCAACACTAAAGAGATGCTTGGAAACACCAAGTCTTACATCCTTCCGCACCTCGATAAAACCACTACTACAAGGGATATCCCGTTAGGAATGTTACCCTATAATCCATAACACACTAACGAAATCATCGTCATACGGGTCCCACTCTCATGAGTTTAATGACCCAAAGACTCCCCGATTCGCCAATTCCAAGGCAACTCATAACTAGAATCCTTACACGGTCCTCTATCCACACACTCTACCGAGTGCAACCCCAAACTACAATCATTAGACTTGTCGCATTCCATTATGGAATTTAAGTCCTCGATGCACACACACGCATACAATAATCGGTCATTCAAGTTACGATGGGTAACTACAACCAATGACAAATCTCAACAGTGCACCCACTACCTAGGGTGACTATGCATGCGCCGAACTCGTGAGTTGGCTCGCTCACTTAACTAACCGAAACCACCGTAACAATTTCCGGCTCACAACGAATCCGATGTGACAACAAGCACATCACTCGAGACCCCTATATCCTAGGAACTAATAAAAGATTCCTAACTCATCCCGTTCTACCCCAACCATGTCATGCTTCCTCCGCTCGGTACTTGTCATGTCATGCTTGGTGTCAAGATACACTTTCGTAATAATGGTGATCAATCACTATTACAAATGCGTACCTTGCCATTTTCACATGGTCACGCAAAGTACTTTACCCGGACTTACACAACATTCACACAAGATAACACGCGATAACTCCTAGTACTCGAATGACCAAAGTCCTTACCGTGAGCTTGATCACTCAAACCGCCAAACATGCGGATCTCTCCAATAGATTTCTCTCTATGACACCGCACCAATAGATACCTATATATATACACCAATATACAATATAATAATAAACGTACACAAGTACACCACAATAACAAGTCAACCTACAACCTAGGTGACTATCACTAAAACAACATCCAAGTTCGCCTACTTACAAGAGGCACTAGCTATATAAGGCACTAATTTACACGCGAAATAAGGCCCCACATCAAACAAACACAAGTCCTAGTTATTCACCTACTCTAAGGTACTAATAACTCTCAATCCGACCCGTCTTCCTACACGTCCCGCAAATAACGCACCACTGTCAATAAGTCTAAGACTAGGCACCTACCCCAAGGTCACCTAATTCCCTTAGACTATGCTCTGATACCACTTGTAACAACCCCAATCGGTTTAACCAAAAATGGAGTACATTTTTTTTTATATAAGATAGGTCCCAATAACATCCAAGATAAACCATTTCAAAATAGTTATCCGTATACAATTTATCATAATAACACGTTAGACATTTTATCTCGACTCATGGTTTACAAATGACACCATACATCCTTACGAGAATGTGTCTCACATACAAAGTTTGACCCGACACGACCAAACAATGCGACCTCGAAACATTTATTCAACACCACGGTTAAGACACAATAGCCCAACTCGATACCAAGATCATAATCTCGAGGATCTACCAAATCCCCAATCTATGTCCAATATCCAATAGCTAACCCCATCGAGCCCAAGTGCTCCTACGCATCCAGTCTAACAACTAACTAGCTTCACAATCACAATACCTGTAAAAAGGTAAACAACGAGAGGGGTAAGCATAAAGCTTAGTGAGTGCAATAGTTATACATATACATATATAACCTACTTACTTGCAACCACTTACACAATACCGCATACAAACTTGTAACTCAAATAGAATGTCATCATACTCGTAATACTAACAAGTTGTACAATATCACAAAACCGCATATACTCAACACAATATATATATATATATATATATATATATATATATATATATATATATATATATATATATATATATATATATATATATATATATATATATATATATATATAATATGCTAAACAATCAACAAACCCCCATTTGGTTAACCATAAACGCTATAGTGCTACCAGCTCGATGGTTCACACCATACGCATTTGAGTCATACTGTTTTATAGTTGTAACAACCCTGCTTTTTTCGTTACTTTCGTTAACCTTCCGTTAGTTTATTTAACGGAGATTATTTAACTTTTGTGCGTTTACGTGTAATAAATGCGTACTTGATCTTCGGAGGGTTATAATAATTAATATGGGTTGATATTAATTCAAATAAATATTTCGGATAATGAAATACGATAAAAACGATACGCTTTTGATAACTACCTTTTGAGCAACGAAATGCTCGGGTTTATTTTAATAATTAATTTTATTGATTATTAACTTTTTAAAATATTTAATTTTTTGGGTTTTTAATAAATTAAACGATTGGTTGCGTTTAACGATCGGGTTAGCGTTCCGGGCCTTCGGTACGACTAAACGACACTTGAAACGAGCCACGATTACACGGAATTGCATAACACGAGCCCAGGAGTACCCCATGGGGCCCCATTCGGCCGACCACCCCCTCCCCACCCTTTTATGTTAAATTTTGACAACTTGAGGGGCTTATATGCTAATTGTTTAAACTAGGGTTAGTATAAATAGAAGTATTAACCTAAAATTAGATAAAACCCTCACAATTAAAAAGATGCAGACGATCCTTCTCCCCTCCCTCCCCATCGTCGACCATCATCACCATCACCATACCTTCAATTTTCAATTTTTGATCAAACCTCAAGAACAAACGTTGCAATTCTCGATCTCCTCTACGCGTTGGTATAATTCTTTTAACGATTTAAGGTATATTTACATGAACCCTAATTTGTAAAATCTGATTTTTAATAGAGTTTCATATTTATGTTGTCAATTGTTCAAGTCTATACGCGTACGTGTTAATTGTAATCATTATATTGATTGTTTGATGCGTTAGGGATTAACAACGAATTTGTTTTTGCTTGATCAGAAAAATTAAGTTTTTCAAATATTAATTATTATGTTATATTCAGATTCCTTGCAAAAAACTATTGAGTTTAGGCTTTGGATGCGCTCGATTTCATTTCCGTATGATTAAGTTATGTCAATTTGAATTATCGTTGTGTTTTTGTTGCTTGATCAGAAATCTGGTATTGATAGACAACGAATTGGCATGTGAAACTTATACCAGTGGAAATATAATTTAAAAACACTCAATTTAGACTAGGATATCATGTCGTTTTCTTATGTATAGCCCGAGATATGCTTGAATTAGTTTAAAAGTAGTTTTATACAGTACTTGCATGAAAATAACCTTGTATCATAAAATGTGTTAACTTTTGTGATTAAAGCTTTACATATTGAAAATGTAGACAAAAATTAATTCACTTTTCATTTAGATATGATAGGCTAATTGTATCTAGATCTTCGGATAATCGCGTGCGAATGTGACTAACTAAATGAGAATCGTATATGTAACTTGCTCACTGTTTTGTACTCTGTGGATTGTGTTTATTGTATGAGCATGTATGCTTTTGGAAAATGAAACTTAACATGATATATGACTTATTTTTAGTTTATGTCAATCTCTGAAACCTTATGCATTGGGCACAATAGAGCCATACTTTATGTAAATTCTGATTTGTGCTGAAAACTGAATATTCAAATTGCACGAATAAACTGTACATATTGGCTAAACAAAAGTTGCTATATTTTGGATATGTGTTACTGTGACTTGTATTTTAAATATAGACACTGGTCTTGTATCAATTTCATGTTCCTAACTCCGGTTATAGCCAAAACGAAATCAGTGCGCGGTCAGAAACTGACTGGGCATACCCCAAATGTACCCCTTCCGATTCCTGACTTTTAATTATCGTATGAGACCCTGGCCAGAATTTTTGAAATCTATTTTAAGTATATTTATGATCTGGAGTTTGCCATGTTTACGTGAATTTTGTATTATGAGATATTGTGCTAAGTATGCTACGTGTTCATGAACTTTGTGCACAACGATAAACTGAAATTGTGAAAATGATTATTCATGACCTGAAACGTATTGTTTGACTTAGGTTTGACATGTTGACCAACAATTGAAATGAACCTACTGATGTTTACCTTAGTTGACCACATTGACCTAGTTTGACTTTCGGTTTGACTTCGATTGACTTTATTTGACTTGCATGATATAGTTGACTTTTACTTTGAAACGCGTCGAGTCGAGCAATAAGACAACGTATACTATGAAACCACTCTTATTTAACATACATATATTGACCAACCTAAATACGTATACTTAGGTTGCCTTACTCAGCAGTAAACCGTACAAGTTTTTGTCAGTCATCCAAGCTTATTCAAAGGTGAGTCTACAGTCCCGCTTTTTACATATTTTCAGGGATGAGAATACACGCAGTTGTATTTAATTTATCAAATGCTTTTGTATTGACACGAGTACTATATATGTGTACTGAGTTTGTTCACAAAGCCTCTAGCTTGAATACTTTTAATACCATCGGTGTAAGCACGATTTAGATAGGCGAATTCGTTTGGTTGACAACCTCACCCGCTATAAAAACTGTGGTGCATTTATTTTGAACATTAGATACGCTCGAACAAGTGTATAACATTTTAGGAGGTAAAGGCGGGTATAGTGGCTTCTATACTCGGGTCATTGCTAGTATTCAGGTGCTCAGATTATGCAAACGTTAAAATCTCGTGGTCAAGGAAACTAAACTATTTTTTTGATAACTGTTTTTCAGATACTGTTACATTACTTTAAACCTGTAGATTCACCAACATTATTGTTGACCTGTTTTTGCGTGTTTTTATTCTCAGGTCCTCAAGAGGTAGGCTTCCGCTATGTTTGCTGCATGTCTGGCCGTGGAGTCAGCATTTGTCTTATTAAACATTATTTACTTTCGCATTTAAAACTTTTATAACTATTTAAATACCGTTGGTTTGTGGTTACGATCACAACAGTGTTTCTATTTTGGGATTATTGACTTATGTTTTTGAAAGTCAACTTTTAATAAAATTAAATGCGATTTTTTTAAACGTCTCATATAGAGGGCGTAACTGTTAACTGTGATATCTGGATTAACACGCTGTCAGATAGAAATTTGGCGGGGTATTATAGTTGGTGTCAGAGCCAATGGTTCGTAGGGAAACTAGGACTTGCATTAGAGTGTCTTATATGGTCATTAGGACACCTTGAAGAGTCTAGACTACGACCAGGACTTAGTCATTACATGAGTACTTTGTGACTAACATTATTTACATGGCTAATCTGTTCGTTTGTGTTCTTGCATTATGTGCTAGATGTCACAGGATTCAGGAAACAATAGAAACGACTCAAGTTTGGCTGAGGTGAATGCACCTGCTCCTGCCCCAGCACCAGCACCTGCTCCGCATCAGATACCCAATCATCCGGTGAACCTTTATGCATTGGATTTGATTCATACTAACCGCAACAGGGATGTAGTTGATCGTGTTAACGCTTTGAGTGAGATTGCTAGGACATACCCACACCCCGATGATCTTGATAGGTTAGACGAAAGGTTCATATGTATAAATACTTATACGTATGAGGCCGAAGCGAGGTTCTTTGAAGTGACGAGATTGATAGCAGCCTTGACTGCCAGGGTTGCTGCGTTGGAGGCGGAACATGATAGGTCGAGGAATGATGGACCTGCCTCCTGAACCCGACAGAAGAGGAAGTGAAGGGTCATTGACCATGAATTTCTTTTCCACCCAACATTCTTTCTTTAATCGGTTATATAAGACTTACCAGGTGTTATAAACCGGGCTACTAGTACATTATGTTTATTGTTTGGGTTACTACTTTTGGATATTGTTTATCACTTATGGATTTTATTTATAATAATGGTGGTTTATGCTATTAATAACTATTATCTTTTATTGCATGTGGTATTATTCTATATTTAGTAACTTTGTATGACCAAAATACTTGTGTTATGTTATACTACTACTATTGCCATTAATGTTACTACTTAGTGCTACTGCTACTACTACCACTAGTGTCACTACTACCATTACTATCACTGGTGATGCAACTAAAACTACTAACACTACTATCACTACTAATACTACTTTCATTACCTCTCACTACTAGCGAATCTTTTCGTACTATTATTTACTAGTCTTCAACACTCGTTGCTAGTATATTTTTAATAACTCTATTTTTCATTGATCTTACTTCGATGTATCGTTTATGTAGAAGGAGACCATGTTTACTTTAGAAATACTCGAGGCTCAAGTTGAAGAACTCGTTAAACAACGTGTGACGGAAGCTCTTATAGCTGCATGTTTTGATTGCATGATTGAGAAATACTATCCCAGACGAGAGCGGATAATGTGGGAAAATGAACTTCTGAACTTAAGGGTCGTTGGAACTAACATTGCTAGTTACACTAACCGGTTCCGAGAGCTATCGTTGCTTTGCCAAATTGAGTCCCATCAGCGGATAGAGCAATCGAGAGGTACATGTCGGGATTGCCGATGGAGGTGTTTGGCTTTGTTCTTTCCCATCAACCAAAGACAGTACTCGGAGTTATCAACATGGCGATTAACAGGATGAAACAAATTAGCCGAATGGAAGGAACAGAGATACCTGCTAAAGGAAATGAAGCTAATGGGAAAAGGAAACGGTGTGAGGAGTATGTGGGAAATCTCATACAGAACCGACTTGAGAAACAAGGGATGCTCCGTAACTTCGAGAAAGGATCTTCATCCAACATTAATTACAAGGGAAAACTACCATTGTGTGGAAAATGTGGAAAGCACGACCGTGGGGGATGCAAAATGCTTGTTTGCATCAAGTGTCAAAAGAAGGGTCACCTGGCCCTAGATTGTAAGGTCAACACCAATAAGAATGGGTGTTTTATGTGTGGCGAAGTAGGCCATTACGTGAAGGACTGCCCGAGAAAAAGGAAAGATGGATCCACTCAGGAAACTGCAACCACCCATCACCCCGGTGGGACATGCAATGACATTAACTCAGTTAAAGGTATGTTCTCGCCCAGCTATTTTAATGTTTATGTTTTGTTTGATACTGGCGCTGATAGAAGTTTTATATCTAAAGATATTTGTCACAATGTTAAGAAATCTTTTTCTTCCTTAGATAATGTGTATTCCATAGAACTAGGGAGTGGTAATTTGATGAGAGCTGATAAGATTTATCGTGATTGTACTTTGATGTTAGAAAGTAAGCCTTTTAGCATTGATGTGATACCTATTAAACTGGGAAGTTTTGACCTTGTGGTTGGAATGGACTGGTTAGCTGATAACAAAGCCGAGGTGGTCTATGACCTAAAGGCAATTCGTATTCCTATTGCTGACGGAGAACCTATGATGATTTATGGTGAAAAGAATGGCTCGCAATTACATCTCATTAACTGCTTGAAAGTCCAGAAGTATGTGAGAAAGGGATGTATCGCGTTTATGGCTCACGTAAGCCAGATTGTACCTGAAGAAAGGAGACCCGAAGACGTTCCTGTAGTTAAGGAATTTCTGGAAGTTTTTCTGGAGGAATTACCTGGTCTCCCACCGCATCGAGAAGTTGAGTTTCAGATAGACTTAGTTCCAGGAGCGGCACCAGTGGCTCTCACACCGTACAGACTTGCACCCTCAGAACTTCAAGAGTTGTCTAGTCAATTGCAAGAGTTGTTAGACAAGGGATTTATTCTACCGTGTTCTTCACCTTGGGGAGCTCCGGTCTTGTTTGTTAAAAAGAAAGATGGGTCGATGAGATTGTGTATCGATTACAGAGAATTGAACAAGTTGACAATCAAGAATCGGTATCCGCTACCGAGGATTGATGACTTATTTGATCAGCTACAAGGATCTAGTTGTTATTCAAAGATTGATTTGAGATCCGGGTATCACCAATTGAGAGTCAAAGAAGCTGATGTCCCGAAGACAGCGTTCAAACACGTTATGGACATTATGAGTTTACAGTGATGCCGTTTGGTTTGACGAACGCACCAGCAGTGTTCATGCATCTCATGAACCGTGTGTGTAAGCCATACCTAGATAAATTCGTCATTGTGTTTATTGAAGATATATTGGTGTACTCCAAGAACAAAGAAGAGCACGAACATCATCTACGTCCGATTCTGACTAAACTTAGAAATGAGCAGTTGTATGCGAAGTTCTCTAAGTGTGACTTTTGGTTACTAGAAGTATAATTTCTTGGCCATGTTGTAGGGGCCAATGGAATACAGGTCGATCCAGCAAAGATTGAGTCGGTTAAGAATTGGGAAACTCCAAAGACGCCAACTCAGGTTAGGCAATTTTTGGGTCTAGCTGGTTACTACCGGAGATTCATCGAAGGGTTCTCTAAGATCGCCCGACCATTGACCTCGTTGACTCATAAGGGCAAGAAGTATGAGTGGTCAGAACCGTTAGAGTCCGCATTTCAGTTGCTGAAAGAGAAGTTAACAACTGTACCGGTATTGTCTCTACCCGAGGGAAGTGAAGATTTTGTTATTTATTGTGATGCCTCACGTCAAGGAATGGGTTGCGTGCTTATGCAACGAAATAAAGTTATTGCTTATGGATCGCGACAGTTAAAGATTCACGAGCAGAACTACACTACGCACGACCTTGAACTAGGAGTTGTTGTCTTTACACTTAAAATGTGGAGACACTACCTGTATGGAACCAAATTTACTATCTTCACTGACCATAAGATTTTACAGCACATATTCAGTTAGAAACAACTCAACATGCGACAACGACATTGGATGGAACTACTTAATGATTATAACTGCGAACTTCAATACCATGCGGGCAAGGCAATGTTGTGGCGGAAGCTTTAAGCAGAAAAGAGCGAGAGAGACCTCTTAGAGTTAAAGCTCTTAACATAGTTGTCCGTACGAATCTCACATCACAAATCCGCGAAGCACAAAAAGAAGCAGTGAAACAAGAAGATGTCGACGTTGAATTTCTTAGAGGAATGGATAAGAAATTTGACATCAAAGAGGACGAAACACGGTACTTTGTTAATCGAATCTGGATACCAAAATTTGGTGGATTGAGAAAACTAGTCTTGGAGGAAGCACACAAGTCAAGGTACTCAATTAATCCAGGATCAGATAAAATGTACCAGGATTTGAAGGCATTCTATTGGTGGCCAAATTTGAAAGCTGATATTGCTACCTATGTCGGTAAGTGCTTGACTTGTGCTAAAGTCAAGGCTGAGCATCAGAAGCCATCAGGATTATTAACTCAACCAGAGATTCCCAGTGGAAGTGGGAAGGTATTACCATGGACTTCATCACGAAACTGCCGAGAACGGCGGGAGGTCACGATGCTATTTGGGTTATCTTGGATCATCTCAGTAAGTCTGCACACTTTCTACTGATAAGAGAAACCGATAAAATGGAGAAGTTGGCTCAGATCTACATTAAGGAAGTCGTCTCTAGGCATGGAGTGCCAATATCCATTATATCCGATCGCGACAGCAGATTCACTTCCAGATTTTGGCAGTCATTATAGAAAGAACTGGAGACTCGTTTAGATATGAATACAGTATATCACCCCCAGACAGATGGCCAGAGCGAATGAACTATTCAGAATTTTGAGGACATGTTGAGGGCATGTGTCATTGATTTCGGTAACGAATGGGATAAGTATTTACCACTAGCTGAGTTCTCGTACAATAACAACTACCATGCGAGCATTAAGGCTGCACCTTTCGAAGCACTGTACGGAAGGAAGTGTAGATCTCCCGTCTGTTGGAGCGAGTTGGGAGATAGTCAGTTGACAGGCCCTGAAATTATTCAGGAGACAACTGAGAAAGTTCTACAGATTCAGGAACAATTAAGAACGGCTCGAAGTCGTCAAAAGAGTTACGTTGATGTTAGACGGAAGGACATAGAATTCCAAGTTGGTGATAAAGTTATGCTTAAAGTATCACCTTGGAAGGGTGTTGTACGATTTGGAAAACGAGGTAAACTGAGTCCTAGATATGTTGGACCGTTCGAGATAACTGAAAGAGTTGGACTGGTAGCTTACAGATTGGAACTACCACAAGCACTCAGCGGTATTCATGATGTTTTTCATGTATCCAATCCAAAGAAGTGCCTAGCAGAGGAGAATTTGATTATTCCTTTAGAGACTCTACGCATCGACGACAAACTTCATTTTATTGAGGAACCTGTTGAAATTTTGGGCCGGGAGGTCAAACAATTGAAACAAAGCAGAATTCCTATCGTTAAAGTTCGGTGGAACGCGAGAAGAGGACAAGAGTTCACGTGGGAGCGTGAAGACCAAATGAGGCTGAAATACCCGCAACTGTTTCCCGAGGAAACTACTTCAGAGGACGATCACAAAAATTTCGGGATGAAATTTTTAATAACAGGTGGGTAATGTAACAACCCTACTTTTTCCGTTACTTTCGTTAACCTTCCGTTAGTTTATTTAACGGCGATTATTTAACTTTTGTGCGTTTACGTGTAATAAATGCATACTTGATCTTTGAAGGGTTATAATAATTAATATGGGTTGATATTAATTCAAATAAATATTTCGGAAAATGAAATACGATAAAAACGATACGCTTTTGATAACTACCTTTTGAGCAATGAAACGCTCGGGTTTATTTTAATAAAAATAATTTTATTGATTATTAACTTTTTAAAATATTTAATTTATTGGGTTTTTAATAAATTAAACGATTGGTTGCGTTTAACGATCGGGTTAGCATTCCGAGCTTTCGGTACGACTAAACGACACTTGAAACGAGCCACGATTACACGGAATTGCATAACACTAGCCCGGGAGTACCCCATGGGGCCCCATTCAGCCGACCACCCCCTCCCCACCCTTTTATGTTGAATTTTGACAACTTGAGGGGCTTATGTGCTAATTGTTTAAACTACGGTTAGTATAAATAGAAGTATTAACCTAAAATTAGATAAAACCCTCACAATTAAAAAGCTGCAGTCAATCCTTCTCCCCTCCCTCCCCATCGTCGACCATCATCACCATCACCATACCTTCAATTTTCAATTTTTGATCTAACCTCAAGAACAAACGTTGCAATTCTCGATCTCCTCTACGCGTTGGTATAATTCTTTTAGCAATCTAAGGTATATTTACATGAACCCTAATTTGTAAAATCTAATTTTTAATAGAGTTTCATAGTTATGTTGTCAATTGCTCAAGTCTATACGCGTACGTGTTAATTGTAATCGTTATATTGATTGTTTGATGCGCTAGGGTTCAAAAACGAATTTGTTTTTGCTTGATCAGAAAAATTAAGTTTTTCAAATGTTAATTATTATATTATATTCAGATTCCTTACGAAAAACTATTGAGTTTAGGCTTTGGATTCGCTCGATTTCGTTTCCGTATGATTAAGTTATGTCAATTTGAATTATCGTTGTGTTTTTGTTGCTTGATCAGAAATCTGGTATTGATAGACAATGAATTGGCATGTGAAACTTATACCACTGGAAATATAATTTAAAGACACTCAATTTAGACTAGGATATCATGTCGTTTGCTTATGTATAGCCCGATATATGCTTGAATTAGTGTAAAAGTAGTTTTATACAGCACTTGCATGAAAATAACCTTGTATAATAAAATGTGTTAACTTCTTTGATTAAAGCTTTGCATATTTGAAATTTAGATAAAAAGTAATTCACTTTTCATGTTGATATCATAGGCTAATTGTATCTAGATCTTCGGATAATCGCGTGCGAATGTGACTAACTAAATGGGAATCGAATCTGTAAATTGCTCACTGTTTTGTACTTTGTGGATTGTGTTTATTGCATGAGCATGTATGCTTCTGGAAAATGAAACTTAACATATATATGACTTATTGTTACTTTAAGTCAATCTCTGAAACCTTATGCATTGGGCACAACAGAGCCATACTTTATGTAAATTCTGATTTGAGCTGAAAACTGAATATTCAACTTGCACGAATAAACTGTACAAATTGGCTAAACAAAAGTTTCTAGATTTTGGATATGTGTTACTTTGACTTGTCTTTGAACTATAGCCACTGGTCTTGTATCAATTGCATGTTCCTAACTCCGGTTTTAGCCAAAACAAAATCAGTGCGCGGTCAGAAACTGACTGGGCAAATCCAAAATGTACCCCTTCTGATTCCTGACTTTTAATTATTGTATGAGACCCTGGCCAGAATTTTTGGAATCGATTTTAAGTATATTTATGATCTGGAGTTTTCCATGTTTACGTGAATTTTGTATTATGAGATATTGTGCCAAGTATGCTACGTGTTCATGAACTTTGTGCACAACGATAAACTGAAATTGTGAAAATGATTATTCATGACCTGAAACGTATTGTTTGACTTAGGTTTGACATGTTGACCAACAATTGACATGAACCTACTGATGTTGACTTTAGTTGACCACATTGACCAAGTTTGACTTTCGGTTTGTGTAATACCCCAAATTTCAAGATATTTGTCTAGTAATTAATAAGTAACTTTTATTAAAGTTTTATATGTATGATTTAAGAATAAATGTAAAAGAAATTATAAGTTAAGTAAATAACTTTAGTTAGTCAAGGGGTCTTGGGTGTAAAATGTCCAAGTGTTTGGGACTACAAGGGTGAAGTTTTAGGGTCTTGAGCGACCAACGGTAATTAAGTTTCAAACTTAATCCAATGCAGATTTTTAAGGTCTATTTGCTCATTTTTTGACAAAAAAAAAAAAAATGAAGTATAGAGAGAGTGAGAGAGTGACGAGTAGGAGGAAGAAAGGGAGGAAGTGGGTCTTTGATTTCCTTCAAATTGAAGCTTGAAACTTGTGGGTTTATGCAATTAACGATGAACTAAGCTCAAGGGTGTAGAGATTTTAGGGAAAACATCTTCCTATTTCACCTCAAGATCTTGGTAAGAACCTTAAACTTGATTATTTTGTTTTCTTATGAATTGTGATCATATATGTAAGTGGATATTGTGATTAGTTTATGCATCATGCATAAGTATCATGGATGAACTAGGGTTTGTGATCGGATGAACTAAACATCATGATTGTTAGTGTCTTGAAATAAAGATGATGATGATGTTAGCTAGTGAAATGGGGCGATTTTAATAAGTGTAAAAGATTGCATGCCATGTGTTTGTTAAAATGCCTAAGAAAAGAACTAGTAATGTTTTTGAGGTTACTAGCCATGTATGATGATTAAATTGAGTCAAGAATCATCCTTAATAGTGTTATTAGTACATGTATGTAACTTGATTTTGTTGGAAATGCTTTTGTGTTGATTTGAGTTTGTGTAAAGTATTATTGTTTGGAATTTTGGGCATGTTGTAAGTGTCCATGTTATTAGTGAGTTATTTAGACATGAGTTACCACTTGTAGTGTAGTGGTTCAAGTTCCTTTCTTGAGTCAAAATAGGTCAAAAGCTTAATTGGGTTAAAATTAAGCTAGTAGCCACTTTGATGCTTAATGGCGTTATGAGAGGATTTATGTGTTAAGCAAGTTATTAATGTGAGTAGCATTGTGATTAAGAGCTAATCAAGGGAAGGAAAGCGGCCAAGTGTGCAAAAGAGGCCAAGATGAGTTTCATAGGTAAAGTTATATATTAATTAATGTGTAAATTATATTCGATATTATTATGTGTTGCTCGTTATGTTCATGAGTATTATGACTAAATGGAACAAGTATCTTGTTTATGGAAGATTTATAAATAGAGATTTTGATAAAGTTGATTATGTTAGTTTACGTTACGATTGATAATGACTAGTTATTAATGAATAAGTGTAACAGACTGAAACTCGGGCTAGTTGTAAGTTGCCTATTTTGCCCTTAGGGTTTATGCTTAGTCTTAGGTGCTTTTATTTTAATTATTTTATTAGTGTTTTATTATAATTGTGTTGTGACCAGTTTGTGACAAGGGTCCCAGAACAGGTTTGTTTATTTAATTTGGACCTCGTTTGGGCTACCTAATCTTGTGCGAAAGATTTTAGATAACTGGTAAATACCCGTGTGTGATGGGGTATTATTTTTTAACACATAAGAGTGTAATATCTGGATGTTTCCATCCATTTCACCTAATTTCCCAAAACTGGAACGTAACTAAACTCTTTCACTCTCAAAACCCTAATCAAATCCAAGTAAGAAATTAGATCAAGTAGCTTAAGTGACTAATTTCTTGTATCCTTGTGATCATCTAATCAGATTTGTTTACTTGAATCCTTGCTTTGATTCTTGATTAATTGAGTTTTTGTGTTCTTGAATAAAAGTGTGATTTTAAGCTTGAATCTTCATTTTTGGTGTTTGTTATGCTTAATTGATGTTAGAAATAGGTTGTATATATGTTTAGTAGCTTCCATGTGCTTAAAAACGGATCAAAAACACTCAAAAATCGAGTTTTGGGCGAAAAAATCACGAAATCAGCGAATGTGTTCGAACCAGTTGCTACAGTATTTTGCTACAGTACCGAGTTGCTACAGTGCCCGAGTTGCTACAGTGCCTGAGATGCTACAGTGTCACTATTTGCTACAGTACTGAGTTGCTACAGTGCCTGAGGTGCTACATTGCCGAGTTGCTACAGTGCCACTATTTGCTACAGTACCTTTTATGGAATTGGAACGGGCGTAACTTTCAAAACGTAACTCCGTTTTTGATGAATAAACTATCGTTAGAATCGTAATAAAGAATACTTTTCAATGGTGAACTTTTAAGAAACTAGATCAAACTGTTTTTGGGTCGGAAAAGGAGTTTTAGTGTGTATGTCGTGTTTTGCACGCACCTGTATGCCGTTATTGAGTGGAGTCATGATGTAGACTCATAAAATTATGAATATATGGTGTTATGACCTAGTTAATTGTATGAAATGATTATATTATTTATTGGATATGTATATTAACTTTGTTTGTGTTGTTCTCAGGTTATAAGGACAAGGAGGAAGCTCAGAAATAATAACTGAGCAGTTGCTGGTAATTGGTGAGTGGGTCTATCTACGGATAGAGTTTAAGTAGCATATCATGCTACTGTGGTTGACTCTTTTACCATGCATAGTGTAGGAATTACTATGATAGAATAATATCGTTTGCCTGATGTTGTATGTGAATTATGTGTACACTGTGTGAATGGCACCAGTCGGGCCTAGGGAGACTGGGGACTCGAGACCGTGCCTAGGAGAGGTTAGAGTCCGTATGAGGTCAACCGTGCCTAGGGGAGGTTGGGTCCATAGGCTACTGATTGTGGAGTATAGTGTGAATGATGCATCCCCTGCATCTGGATAACTATACTATGAATTGAGTAGCAGGGACTATCGGTAGACTCAGGCCCGATCAGCTGAGAGTCGTGTGCTCGTACAAGCCGCCGATCCTCGTATTGTCTTATTGTATGCTAGTTGGTAGTTAGCAAGTGTTGTTGTTAGTATATAGCTTGTGTGTGGCTTAAGCTATATCTGTTAGATAGATTTCATTCACTTAGCGGTGCGCTAATCCCCCACATGTTTCCCCCTTTTGCAGGTTTAGGTACTGCTAGTCGGGATGGGTGCTGTTGCAGAAGACATGTTTGACAACCCAACTCTGATGTGGTCTTTTGTATAAATAATGTTTTGTGATAACGTAACACCGTTGTGTAAACTTAAACTTAATTACTCAGATTAATGTAATGACGCGACTTATAGTGTGTTTGTTAATAAAGTCTTCCGCTGTGTTTAAAAAAAAAAAAAAATTGCCGGTGTTACAAGTTGGTATCAGAGCATGGTTTGGCAGCAAATACGTGCGCGTATTTTGTTCCCAAACCCTGAGGCAAGTCAAACATGTCTGTGGGAGTGGGGGCTAAGTGAAAATAGGATATACGTGTGTTAGTTGTGATTGAACTAACTGTTATCTACTAAGCTTTTGTGTGAGCTGTTTTGTAGCACAGGTATGGCTGATAGAAACGCAACTGGCCCATATAACCCCGGAACATTCAGAGCACCAGAAGAAGGTGTTGAGTCAGATGATGATCAGAGGAGTTACATCCTTCAGTTAGAAAGCAAGCTAAAAGAGGCCGAGGACAAAATTAATGAGCTTGAATTGGCGAGGCATTCTGGAAATGATGATACACCACCTGGATTCCCAACCGCGCAATCCCAAACGATACCTAATGTGCCCCAGAACCAGTTTCAGAATCAAATACCTAACCAATATTATATGCCACCACAAAACACCTTTACTTATCAAAATCCCATGATGATGAATCCATACCAAATGCAAATGTTCCATCAACCTTACATGCAACCACCCAAAAGATGTACGTATAAGAACTTCTGTGATTGCAAACCCTCCGAGTTCTCTGGAAGTACTGATCCGACTGTAACTCTCAATTGGTTGCGAGAAGTTGAAAGGGTATTTGAAGCGTGTCAGTGTGAACCCGAGCTGAAGGTAACATATGCTAGTACACTGTTGAAAGGTAGGGCTATGATTTGGTGGGATTCTTTGATTTCTAGTATACCAAAAGAGCAAGTGAGTATGATCACATGGGAGCAGTTTCATGGGAAGGTGTGTGAACAATATTGTAATCCATTTGATATGAACCGAATCAAGACTGAGTTTCTTGAAATGAAGATGACACCTCAAATGACGATCGATGAGGTAGTAGAGAAGTTTATGGATAAACTGAGGTTTGTACAACAATGGGTGCCAGACGAAGCGTCTCGTATCCAGCATTTTGTTAATATCATTCTGCCTGAGTACAGAACTTTTGTTAGAACAGCTACATCATTGTCTCAAGCTGTTGTGATGGCTAAGATGGTAGAAAGTGATGTTCAGGCTGCCAGAAACAGAATGTTTGGTAATGTGCTACAACAAGGTGGACAAGTATCTGGTCAATCAGGATCTAAATTTAAGAAGTCTAATGGGTTTAAATCGAAGGGTAAAAGTGGTCAGAGTAGTACTGGATCTGGATCAGGTAAAGGGAATTGGTGTCACACGTGTCGATCTTCTCACAGTGGTCAGTGTTCTGAGGCTACAAGAAGATGCTTAAAGTGTGGTGTTGTTGGGCATGAGTCTTCAGCATGCCCGTATCCGAATAGTGTGTGTTGGAGTTGTCACAAACCCAGGCATCGTGCAATTAGTTGTCCGTCGAAGAGTGGTAGTTCCAGGGCAGGGTCAGGGGCGCGTTCAGCATCAGCTGGAGGGTCAACTGCCTCGAGTGGGCAGAAGAGGAAGAACCCTCCAACAGCAGAGGCTAGAGCTTTTCAGATGTCGGTGGAAAATGTTGTGGCAACCGACGAAGTAATCACCGGTATGTTTCTAATCAACTCAATACCTGCTCGCGTATTGTTTGATTGTGGTGCCAATAAGTGTTTTATGTCCCTAGATTTCTGTGCTAAGTTGAATTTACCAGCTACTGTGTTACCCAAGCCGGTTAGTGTAGAAGTAGCTGATGGTAAGACCACACCCGTCACAACCTATGTGACTGGGGTTTGTATAGAGATCGAAGGGAAGTCTTTCCCGGTGACTTGTTTAGTGTTACCTATTCCTAGCTTTGATGTAGTACTAGGAATGGATTGGTTGAGCTCGCTTAGGGCTAATATTAAGTGTGATAGGAAAATAATTACCTTTCGTTCGACCGATGGAACCCGTGTTGTGGCCCGAGGGGAGCGGGGTGGGTATAATTTTTCGTTGATAACCATGATGAAAGCGAAAAAGTCGATGGCAAACGGTTGTGAATCAATTCTTGCATATGTGATTGGTGCGAAGAAAGAAAAGAAAACAGTGGCCGATATTCCGATAGTATCAGAATTTCCCGAAGTGTTCCCAGATGAGTTACCAGGTCTGCCGCCGGTAAGGGAAGTTGAATATAAGATTGAATTGGTTCCTGGAACAACTCCAGTTGCAAAAGCTCCATACCGATTAGCGCCATCTGAAATCTGTGAAATGATGTCACAGATTCAAGAACTATTAGATCGTGGGTTTATCCGACCGAGTTCTTCACCGTGGGGTGCTCCGGTATTGTTTGTTAAAAAGAAAGATGGGTCAATGCGTATGTGTATTGATTATCGTGAATTGAACAAAAGGACAGTGAAGAATAAGTATCCGTTACCTCGAATAGACGATTTGTTCGATCAGTTACAGGGTGCTTCATTCTTTTCTAAGATAGAATTACGATCCGGATATCATCAGGTTCGTGTTGCTGAATCAGATATACCGAAAACAGCGTTCAGAACAAGGTATGGTCATTATGAATTTCTTGTCATGCCGTTTGGGTTGACGAATGCGCCAGCAATCTTCATGGATCTAATGAATAGAGTGTGTCGCCCGTTCTTAGATAAGTTTGTGATTGTGTTTATAGATGATATACTAGTGTATTCAAAGACCGAAAGTGAACATGCTGAACATCTGAGACAGGTTTTGAACATGTTGAAACGTGAACAACTATTTGCAAAATTTTCAAAGTGTGAATTTTGGTTACGTGAAGTGCAGTTTTTGGGTCATGTGATTTGTGCCGAAGGTATAAAAGTTGATCCGACAAAGATAGAAGCGGTAATGAATTGGAATTCTCCGAACACTCCGACTGAGATTAAGAGTTTTCTGGGATTAGCCGGTTATTATCGCAGATTTATCAAGGATTTCTCGAAAATAGCGGGTCCGTTGACTAAGTTGACTCGTAAAGATGTAGCCTTTCGATGGACTGATGAACAGGAAAAGGCTTTTCAGATTTTGAAACAGCTACTGTGTCAGGCACCAGTGTTAGCTTTACCAGAAGGTTCAGACAACTTCGTGGTATACTGTGATGCATCATATGCTGGGTTGGGTTGTGTATTAATGCAAAGAGATAAAGTAATCGCCTACGCCTTGCGACAGTTGAAAGTTCATGAGAAGAATTATCCAGTGCATGATCTTGAAATGGCTGCAGTAGTGTTTGCTTTGAAACTGTGGAGACACTATTTGTATGGAACCCATTGTGTTATATGTACAGATCACAAGAGTTTGCAGTATATCTTCTCACAGAAAGAATTGAATATGCGTCAGAGACGATGGCAAGAGTTGATCAAAGATTATGATTGTGAAATTAAATACCATCCGGGTAAGGCAAATGTGGTTGCAGATGCGCTAAGTCGTAAAAAGTCAAGTGAAAATGTGAAATTTCTTCGTTTGAATATAACTTCAGATTTGATTAACAGCTTAAAAACCATTCAGGCCTGTGCTTTAGAGGACGAACATATTAAATCTGAACAAATGACCAAACGAAAAGTGGACTTAATTGATGACTCACGTGGACTAAAGACCTTAAACAATCGTGTTTGGGTGCCTAAGCTTGGAGATTTGAGGGATTTAATCATGACGGAAGCTCACAAATCCAGATTGACAGTACATTCGGGTAGTAATAAGATGTATCATGATTTGAAAACAGTGTATTGGTGGCCAACAATGAAATCAGATATCGCCCGTTATGTCGAAAAGTGTCATATATGTGCTCAAGTGAAGGCCGAACATCAAAAAACTTATGGTTCGTTACGTCAGTTACAGATTCCAGAGTGGAAATGGGAACATATAACGATGGATTTTGTGACCAAATTACCTCGAACTCAGAAAAGACATGATATGATTTGGGTAATAGTGGATCGCCTAACTAAAAGTGCTCATTTTCTTGCTACTCGTGAAACAGCTTCGTTAAATGAGTTAGCCGAATTGTATATAAACGAGATAGTTAGTCAACATGGTGTGCCATTATCGATCGTTTCAGACAGAGATTCCAGATTTGTGTCGAATTTTTGGAATAGTCTTCAACAGAATTTGGGTACATGTGTGAATTTAAGTACAGCTTATCATCCTCAGACAGACGGTCAGAGTGAAAGAACGATACAGACTTTGGAGGATATGTTAAGGGCTTGTGTGTTAGAATACGGTGGTTCGTGGGATACACATTTGCCGTTGGTCGAATTTGCGTATAATAATTCATATCATTCGAGTATAGGGATGCCGCCCTATGAAATGTTATACGGTCGTCGTTGCAGAACTCCGACTTGTTGGTTAGAAGCCGGGGAGAAACAGTTTGCATGTCCCGAAATTGTTCAAATGACAGCCGAAAAAGTTGCAATTGCGAGAGAAAAGTTGAAAGCCGCTAGAGATAGGCAGAAAATGTATGCTGATCCGCATAGACGTCCGGTAACCTTTAATGTGGGTGAACGAGTGTATCTGAAAGTTTCGCCGTGGAAAGGGGTTATCAGATTCGGTAAACGTGGTAAGTTAGCACCGAGATTTATTGGTCCGTTTCCGATCAGTGAAGTGTTGAATGATCAGACTGTGGTGTTAGATCTTCCGCCAGAGTTAGCTGGTATTCATAATACATTCAACGTATGTTATCTTCGTAAGTGTAAAGACGAGGATGAAACACAACTTCTTCCTTTAGAAGATTTAAGGGTCGATTTGAATAAGAAATTGGTGGAAGAGCCGGTCCGTGTGGTTGACCAAAAGGTGACTAAGCTGAGAAAGAAAGAGATTCCGATGGTGTTGATTGAGTGGAAACACAGTTTGGGTTCTAATTTTACATGGGAGACAGAAGAGTTGATGAGAAATCGCTACCCTCGTTTGTTTGACCAAGACCAGATTTCGAGGACGGAATCTTCTTAAGGGGGGTGGATTTGTAACAGACTGAAACTCGGGCTAGTTGTAAGTTGCCTATTTTGCCCTTAGGGTTTATGCTTAGTCTTAGGTGCTTTTATTTTAATTATTTTATTAGTGTTTTATTATAATTGTGTTGTGACCAGTTTGTGACAAGGGTCCCAGAACAGGTTTGTTTATTTAATTTGGACCTCGTTTGGGCTACCTAATCTTGTGCGAAAGATTTTAGATAACTGGTAAATACCCGTGTGTGATGGGGTATTATTTTTTAACACATAAGAGTGTAATATCTGGATGTTTCCATCCATTTCACCTAATTTCCCAAAACTGGAACGTAACTAAACTCTTTCACTCTCAAAACCCTAATCAAATCCAAGTAAGAAATTAGATCAAGTAGCTTAAGTGACTAATTTCTTGTATCCTTGTGATCATCTAATCAGATTTGTTTACTTGAATCCTTGCTTTGATTCTTGATTAATTGAGTTTTTGTGTTCTTGAATAAAAGTGTGATTTTAAGCTTGAATCTTCATTTTTGGTGTTTGTTATGCTTAATTGATGTTAGAAATAGGTTGTATATATGTTTAGTAGCTTCCATGTGCTTAAAAACGGATCAAAAACACTCAAAAATCGAGTTTTGGGCGAAAAAATCACGAAATCAGCGAATGTGTTCGAACCAGTTGCTACAGTATTTTGCTACAGTACCGAGTTGCTACAGTGCCCGAGTTGCTACAGTGCCTGAGATGCTACAGTGTCACTATTTGCTACAGTACTGAGTTGCTACAGTGCCTGAGGTGCTACATTGCCGAGTTGCTACAGTGCCACTATTTGCTACAGTACCTTTTATGGAATTGGAACGGGCGTAACTTTCAAAACGTAACTCCGTTTTTGATGAATAAACTATCGTTAGAATCGTAATAAAGAATACTTTTCAATGGTGAACTTTTAAGAAACTAGATCAAACTGTTTTTGGGTCGGAAAAGGAGTTTTAGTGTGTATGTCGTGTTTTGCACGCACCTGTATGCCGTTATTGAGTGGAGTCATGATGTAGACTCATAAAATTATGAATATATGGTGTTATGACCTAGTTAATTGTATGAAATGATTATATTATTTATTGGATATGTATATTAACTTTGTTTGTGTTGTTCTCAGGTTATAAGGACAAGGAGGAAGCTCAGAAATAATAACTGAGCAGTTGCTGGTAATTGGTGAGTGGGTCTATCTACGGATAGAGTTTAAGTAGCATATCATGCTACTGTGGTTGACTCTTTTACCATGCATAGTGTAGGAATTACTATGATAGAATAATATCGTTTGCCTGATGTTGTATGTGAATTATGTGTACACTGTGTGAATGGCACCAGTCGGGCCTAGGGAGACTGGGGACTCGAGACCGTGCCTAGGAGAGGTTAGAGTCCGTATGAGGTCAACCGTGCCTAGGGGAGGTTGGGTCCATAGGCTACTGATTGTGGAGTATAGTGTGAATGATGCATCCCCTGCATCTGGATAACTATACTATGAATTGAGTAGCAGGGACTATCGGTAGACTCAGGCCCGATCAGCTGAGAGTCGTGTGCTCGTACAAGCCGCCGATCCTCGTATTGTCTTATTGTATGCTAGTTGGTAGTTAGCAAGTGTTGTTGTTAGTATATAGCTTGTGTGTGGCTTAAGCTATATCTGTTAGATAGATTTCATTCACTTAGCGGTGCGCTAATCCCCCACATGTTTCCCCCTTTTGCAGGTTTAGGTACTGCTAGTCGGGATGGGTGCTGTTGCAGAAGACATGTTTGACAACCCAACTCTGATGTGGTCTTTTGTATAAATAATGTTTTGTGATAACGTAACACCGTTGTGTAAACTTAAACTTAATTACTCAGATTAATGTAATGACGCGACTTATAGTGTGTTTGTTAATAAAGTCTTCCGCTGTGTTTAAAAAAAAAAAAAATTGCCGGTGTTACAATAAGGTAGATGATATTAAATGTTGTTGTATTAAATTCGCTAATACGAATTACAAGATGTTAAGTGAGTCGATCAAGGAATATGTCGTAAGAAATTTTGGGTGGAGTGATGGATGTGAGTTTATGATGAACCAATAGAGAAGGATTCTTTCTAGAGCAAGCCGGACATGTGGATCAAAAAGGTAAGTGGGGATGTACTTATACTTAATCAAGTAAGCGAGGTAAGTATCATGCTTATGATGATTTATGCTTATTGTAATGCTTTCTCTTATGAATGTGTTATGTTGTAGATATGTGATGTTTTGATGCCTTAGTTGTTACATGTAGGTAGTGCCATGGAGCATGGGTGAAAGAGAAATAATTTACAATTTTTATAAAAAAAAAAAAGAATTGCTACCACGCAAGCGCGACGTTTATGAAAATATGATTTAAAGAATAAACAAGTTTATCGTTAGTCATTTTTGATGGAATTCAACACAACAACAAGTTCATAATGTTTAAATAATCACAAAACCAATTTTATGAGTGTTAAGACAAGCGGAAGCATTATTTCATTTATGAACAAGTGTATATGTTAAACCAATTTTAATTGAATTCCATGTGGTCATCAAGTCTTGAAATAATACTTACAAATAAGAACAAGAAGAGAATATTCATACCTCCTCAAGCTAGTTGAGGGTTGTTGACAAGGTTGCAAGATGATGAAGAAGATGATGCAAAATGAGCTTCTAACTTGAAGCCTCAAGTGTGTAATACCCACAAGCAATAACCCCAACACCTTTGTAATTAGTTAGGATTTGAATGACACAAGTAATGAGCTTGTATAAACCAAATTAGGACTTCCCTTATGCCCAAAACAGGCCACGGCAGCCAGCACACTTCCAGCAGAATTTTGTGCAGTTTTTTAGCTCTTTTGATATGTTTGAATGCATGTGTGTTTGGAATACTAAGTCCCCTTGATCTTAGTTAAGCATGGGTAGCAAGTATTAAACAAATGCATGCTTATTCTAACTCCCATGCCACTCACATTGCCATAATATAATATACCTTTTATAAAAAAAAAACTGATTTTACAAAATCAGTTTTTATAAAACTTGATTTCATAAAATACATTTTATAAACTTGTATATATATTATTTGTTATGTATATTTTATAAAACCAATTTTATAAAATGTATCATAACTTGATTAATTATTTAACCTATAAATAATTAAATCCTTGTTATATAAGTTGTTTCATAACTTATATAAACATATCAAGTAATATTCTTTTAAGAAACCTTTTCCTTAAAATTCAAGTGTCGCGTATTTAATCAACGAACCAATCGTTAAGATCATATACGTATATGGTGTTGGTAAGCTTGTTATTGGGTATGACCCGACTTGGATCATAACACATTAGCCACATTAATTTAATATGTCTCTCGGGCATACGAAAAACCTACAATCTCCCACTTGCACGAGAAACATAAGAAATTAATGCAAGTGACGGATACCACCTAACGACCGTCCATCACCCCCAATATGTTATGACTTTGTGCCATTCAATAACATCATCCCTTTCGAGTCCCCATCTCGAATATGATTTAGGTGAATCTTTCATTATATCCTTTCGTCCTAGATGTCATGTTAAATCCAAGAGACATAGAGTGATCACTCTCTTATAGATTTAACTTTATCAGGCCTTAGACATCTGACTCTCAACGAATAAGAGGGACAAATTCCATCTTGGCTACATACGTCCTGGACACTACACTTTGTACCATACCTGAAGCCTCCCTTATGAGCTACCTTTTCAGAATAGCGAAGGAAAGAATCAAGGCACGATATTCGGTGAATATCTGAACCCAATATGTATCTCAGGTCAGAGGATACAATGATATTCTCCTTTACTCAAGATTACATGTGATCAACCACAAAGGCTCCATACAGTAAATCTTGAGAGCGGGTCCTCCAATATTTGTGTCCCACAAATATCTATGAACCTTGGTTGCAACCTTGCCCCACATTCTCCATTTGAATGTTAACCAATCCAAGTTCATAATAGTCTAGACCTCACACTTGTTCCCACAAATGTGATCAACTACGGAATTTAGAATAATAGTTTATTCATGGATAAAATATGCAAAATTGGAACATGACTCATAATTAAATTAATACCATAATTATATTAATGAGTTTGAATAATTTCGTTCCGGTACAATACATAAAATAGATCATATCCAATCACTAGAATATCGAAGCCCTAATGCACAAACATGTCCCTCATGTTTTGGCCCATGTAAAAGCTTCGTGAGTGGATCCGCAACATTATGATCTGTATGAACTTTGCGAATACATATCTTTCCTTTTTCAACTTCATCCCTTATGTAGTTGAATCTCCGCTCAATGTGACGAGTCTTTTGATGGGCACGAGGTTCCTTGATTTGAGCAATCGCACCCTCGTTGTCACAAAAGATCTCAAGAGGGTCCTGAATGGAAGGGACCACTCCTAAGTCGTCGATGAATTTCTTCATCCATGCAGCTTCCTGAGCTGCCAGTGAGGCAGCAATGTACTCCGACTCTGTAGTGGATAACGCAACAACCTCCTGTTTCGAACTCTTCCAAGAGACCGCACCACCATTTAACATGAAGACATAACCGGATTGTGATCGAGAGTCATCTCGATCAGTTTGGAAACTCGCATCCACGTAACCTTTTACAGCAAGTTCCTCCTCACCAGACCCATATATTAGAAACATATCCTTAGTCCTCCTAAGGTATTTCAATATACTTTTAACAGCAACCCAATGACTGTTTCTTGGGTTATTCTGGTATCTACTTGTCAAGCTTAGAGCGCATGACACATCCGGTCTAGAACATATCATTGCATACATGATAGACCCAATAGCAGATGCGTATGGGACTTTCTTCATTTTCTCTTGTTCATCTTTTGTGGTGGGACACTGAGATGAACTGAGACTGGTTCCTCTTTGAATAGGTACCAAACCTTTCTTAGAGTTTTCCATCTTGAACCTTTTCAAGATTTTATCAATGTATGTACTTTGACTTAAACCTATCAATCTCTTGGATCTATTCCTATAGATCCCTATCCCCAATATGTATTGTGCATCTCCAAGATCCTTAATGGAGAAGCAACTCTTTAGCCAAGTTTTGACTCCTTGCATTGTGGTAATATCATTCCCAAATAATAATATATCATCCACATATAGTACAAGGAATATGATAGTGCTCCCACTAGCTTTCTTATATACACAAGCTTCATCACCATTTTTAATGAAGCCAAATTTCTCGGCTTCCTCATTAAAACGATGATTCCACATTCTAGATGCTTGTTTCAATCCGTAGATTGACTTCTTTAACTTGCATACCCTTTTAGGATATTTTGGATCAACAAAACCTTCAGGCTGGACCATATAGACATCTTCCATAAGATATCCATTTAGGAAAGCGGTTTTGACATCCATTTGCCATATTTCATAGTCGTAGTGAGCAGCAATGGCAAATAATATCCTAATAGACTTTAGCATTGCCACTGGCGAGAAAGTTTCATCATAATCAACCCCTTGAGTTTGAGTGAAACCTTTTGCTACAAGCCTAGCTTTATATGTATCCAAGTTTCCATGTATGTCGGTTTTCTTCTTGAAAAGCCATTTGCAATCAACTAGCTTAGAGCTAGGAGGTTGCTCAACAAGTTCCCACACTTGGTTTTCATACATGGATTGCATCTCGGCGTTCATGGCATCCTGCCATTTATCTTTATCAATCCTTGATAAAGCATCTTGGTAGTTTGTTGGTTCATCCAAATCAACCGTATAGCAACCATCTATGAGAAACCCATATCTCTCAGGAGGATTGCTAATCCTACCAGATCTACGAATGTCTTGTGTATTTTGATCATCCATTTGATCACTATCAACATTTTCATGTTGAGTGCTAGTGTTAACCAATTGTGTATCATCTACTTGATCTTGAACCTCTTCAAGATCTATCTTCCTTTCACTATTTCCTTCCATTAGGAACTTAGTTTCAAGGAATTCCGCCTTCCGAGCAACAAATACATTCTGCTCGGATGGATCATAGAAATAATATCCCATATCATCCTTGGGATATCCTATGAAGATACACTTCGTGGATCGAGCATTCAACTTATTAGGGACGTAACGCTTAGGATAAGCTTCACATCCCCATACCTTTAAGTGTGATAGAGATAGAGGTTTACCAAACCACATCTCGTGAGGAGTTCGTTCCACTTTCTTGGTTGGGGCCATATTTAAAATACGAGCCGCGGAGCTTAGACAATAACCCCAAAATGATAGAGGCAACGAGCTTCTTGCCATCATAGATCGAACCATATCCATTAGGGTTCGGTTCCTCCTTTCGGAAACTCCATTAAGTTGGGGTGTTCCGGGTGGAGTAAGTTGTGAGATAATCCCACAACTCCTAAGATGATCTTGGAAGGCATCGCTTAGGTATTCACCTCCTCTATCGGTACGAAGTACCTTAATTGTCCTATTGAGTTGATTTTGTACTTCGTTTTGATATTCTTTGAATGCTTCAAACGTTTCGTCCTTGTGTCTTAATAAGTAGACATATCCGAAACGACTAAAGTCATCAATGAAAGTAACAAAGTATCTTTCACCATTCCTAGTCATGGGTTTAAAGGGTCCACATACATCCGAATGTATTAATCCCAATAAATCTTTAGCCCTTTCATAAGTCCCTTTGAAAGGTGCTTTAGTCATCTTGCCTTGTAAACAAGATTCACATACATCAAACGAATCCATTTCATTTGATTTCAAAAGTCCATCCTTTTAAAGTGTATGCATTCGGTTCTTGTTTATGTGACCAAGGCGACAATGCCATAAATAGGAATCACTCAAATCCCTTTTGAGTTTCTTGGTGCTTGTATGGTACATTGAGCTACTAGATGATGTGTCATCATGAACCAATTCATAAATTCCATTTGAAGGTGAAGCCTTGAAATAGAATACATTATCTAAATAAATATGGATATCATCATTAACAAAATTAAGATAAAAACCACATTGTTTCAAACGGGAAATGGAAATAATGTTTCGACATAAATCGGGTGCATACAAAACATCTTTCAAAATAAGTTCCAAACCACTTGGAAGCTTCAACACAAAGTCTCCTTGAGCCTTCACTTGCACTTTGGCTCCATTACCCATGTAGAGACTTGATGTTCCCGTTTGCTTGCTACTTCTTTTGAACCCCTGCAATGAATTGCAAATGTGAGTTCCACATCCAGTGTCTAATACCCATGTATTAGAAGAAGTAATACTAAGCTCTATATATACCATATATATATTACCTGAGGTTTGCCCTGCATCCCTCTTGTCCTTCAACTCCTTAAGATAGACCGGACAGTTTCGTTTCCAATGACCCATTTCACCGCAACCGAAACATGGGTCTTCCTTGGGGTTTGCCTTCTCGGCTACCTTTTGCTTCTTAGCCTTGTTCTTGGTTGGGGTAACCATCTTCCCCTTCCCTTTGCCTTGATGGGCGGGTCCTTTCCTCTTAGCCACCTTTGGCTTAGAGGTGTTACCTTTGGATCCACCTTGATCGATTGCTAACACGGGTAAAGCCCTTTTACCCATGCTAGTTTCCGCCGTTCTAAGCATACCGTGAAGCTCACCTATGCTCTTATCCATCCCATTCATATTGTAATTAATTACAAATTGATCAAACCTTTTTGATAGGGAGTTAAGGATAAGATCGGTGGCTAATTCATTAGATATGTTTAGGTTAAGACGGTTAGCACGATCGATAAGGCTTTTCATCTTAAGTACATAAGATGAAACCGATTGGGTATCGTCCATACGACAAGCATGTAGCGCCCGAACCGTTTCGAAGCGTTCGACACGCGCTTGTTGGAGGAACATCTCCTTCAATTGCGTTATCATGTCGTATGCACTATGATGCTCGAAATCCTTTTGGAGTTCGGGTATCATAGTCCCAAGCATTAAGCATGAGACTTGAAGGGAGTCGTGGCAATACTTATCGTAAGAGGCCATTGCCTCCACATCATTCTCATCCGGTTGATCGGGAATGGGGTCCTCAAGTACATACGCTTTATCCTCTTGTTTGAGGACAATCCGAAGATTGCGGAACCAATCCATAAAGTTAGTATGGTTGAGTTTGTCTTTCTCGAGGAGAGACCTTAATGATAGGTGGTTTAGGTTAAGTGGTGCGTTTGGAATGTTGTTGTTGTTATTGGCAGCCATCTACAAAATTTAACAAAGTTCATTTAAGTATCGATTTTAAATTTAATAAACAATACCCTTTTATATTTCAATTGACTTATTAAATATTAGAATCCAACGGTAAACCAAATTTCGGTTAGGTGACCTTTATCCCGTCATTTGATTTAGCTAGGTAGTCATTATATGACAATTGCAATCCTTTTGCAACTTCTAAGTTATGGGATCATGCAATCCTTTTGCATGGCATATTTATCCCATCAACGCCTATTTGTTCCTCATGCTTCGGTGACCCTAAGTTCATGATTCCCAAATCAAGTCGTCCTACTTGTGTAAACATGTAAATTCAACATACAAGTGGTTAGGTGACCTTTATCCCACAAGTGTGCGAAATTTACCTTATTCATATTAGTCCGCTCATAACGGTTAGGTGACCTTTATCCCGTCAAGAGTTTCTTAATATGTCTAAGTGTTTTCACAAAAGGATGGCGTTAAACTTGTTTAGCTTGTTTGTTAAAGGGATTTTGAGTTTTCGTTATTTCTAGTTTAGGAAAACTTTTGCACCATACACCAACATGCATTTAGTGTATGGTTTATTTGAAAATCCATTTTCATGTTTTGTAATTAAGCCAATTACTTGATATAAACCATTTTATATGTATGATCCTTATCATGTTCTTAATAACCGTTTATTAATGTCCTTTACCATTTCATTTAACCATTTAAATTTTCGTTTTGCATGTTATTAATAACGTCTAATTTAACCAATTAAATTTTAGTTTTGTTTGTTGTTAACTTGTGTGATTAACTTGTAGCATACAAACATACAATCCACAATCATACAATAAACAACCAAGCATGCAAGACCATATGTTCACAATCAAGCCATTTTTGGTAGACATTTGTTTAGCCGAAAACAAATGCCACCGGTTAAGGGTAATAATACAAAGTATGAGATTTTAAATCTCCCACTTAATCTTGCATCCAAATGCTTCTTCTTGTATTCTTCAAGTCTTCATCATCTTCATCATTTTACAAAATATATCCTAATACATTTTGTCTAAAAAAAAAGAAAATACAACCTAATCTATTTTACATACCAAATATAAAATAAATTACATAACCAAATGAATTATTACATGCCAAATGAATAAATAATTTTACAAACCAAATTGAATGAATATTACAACCATTCAACCAAACAAATATCCATTCAAACACAAGGTCTTGGCTATGATTGTGAACATCAATATAACAACAAATATGAACCAAATGGCAAGTCCAAAACCACTTTTGGAACCCCTCCAAATTCGGCCTAAATGATAACCCACCCAAACCCGAACATTTTTACATTCTACCTTCATGCATGTTAATAGAATGCAAAGTTGGTGGGTTTTAAAGACCATAAATAAGAAGCATATTTCATAGACTTCGGCTCTAGATACCATTGATGGAATTCAACACAACAACAAGTTCATAATGTTTAAATAATCACAAAACCAATTTTATGAGTGTTAAGACAAGCGGAAGCATTATTTCATTTATGAACAAGTGTATATGTTAAACCAATTTTAATTGAATTCCATGTGGTCATCAAGTCTTGAAATAATACTTACAAATAAGAACAAGAAGAGAATATTCATACCTCCTCAAGCTAGTTGAGGGTTGTTGACAAGGTTGCAAGATGATGAAGAAGATGATGCAAAATGAGCTTCTAACTTGAAGCCTCAAGTGTGTAATACCCACAAGCAATAACCCCAACACCTTTGTAATTAGTTAGGATTTGAATGACACAAGTAATGAGCTTGTATAAACCAAATTAGGACTTCCCTTATGCCCAAAACAGGCCTCGGCAGCCAGCACACTTCCAGCAGAATTTTGTACAGTTTTTTAGCTCTTTTGATATGTTTGAATGCATGTGTGTTTGGAATACTAAGTCCCCTTGATCTTAGTTAAGCATGGGTAGCAAGTATTAAACAAATGCATGCTTATTCTAACTCCCATGCCACTCACATTGCCATAATATAATATACCTTTTATAAAAAAAAACTGATTTTACAAAATCAGTTTTTATAAAACTTGATTTCATAAAATACATTTTATAAACTTGTATATATATTATTTGTTATGTATATTTTATAAAACCAATTTTATAAAATGTATCATAACTTGATTAATTATTTAACCTATAAATAATTAAATCCTTGTTATATAAGTTGTTTCATAACTTATATAAACATATCAAGTAATATTCTTTTAAGAAACCTTTTCCTTAAAATTCAAGTGTCGCGTATTTAATCAACGAACCAATCGTTAAGATCATATACGTATATGGTGTTGGTAAGCTTGTTATTGGGTATGACCCGACTTGGATCATAACACATTAGCCACATTAATTTAATATGTCTCTCGGGCATACGAAAAACCTACAATTTTATACCCTCTATGTTGCTCACTAAGCTTAAAGCTTACCTCTATTAGTTGTTGACATGTTGTAGGTTCTTGGAAAGCGGTACAAGATTGTAAAGTGGACTTGCACGAAGTAGTGATTAAAGGAAGGAGTACATAAATAGCAAGTTCTTGAATTGATATGTAACAAGTGTTAGAAAGGTAAAGAGAATGTGAGGAAATTGAAGAAAAAGGGCTAACTCAAGTAAGTTTCTATTGAATTACGTTTTTGGATAAATGCATGTATTAATGTCTTGAGTTGAAGTCCGTTAAATGTTTTGGATCAAACTAATTGGTCAAAGGTTTTGTAATGAGGTTGATGAAAGGTTTAAGTGTTCAAATAAAGTATAAATTATAATGAAATGAGTCGAAATGGGTCAAGTTTTACATATAAGTCGATATGGGTTAAAACGATATGTTTGATTGGTGTAACAGGTCGTGTGCGACCGAATGTTGATTGTGAAATTTTAATGGTGTTTGAAAGTGTAAGTGTGTCGTACATGACTAAAAGATTTTCGTAATGTTTGACGATGTAAGAAACTGCTTAAATTAAGTTTGTTTATGTGTTATGACGATTAAAACAGGTTGGAATGGAGTTGTTATGCGTTGATAGTCAAACGGGTCACAAGTGTTAATTTGGTTAAAAAATACCATGTCAGGGCCTGATCCCGGAATGGGATTAAAAGATCCCGGAATGGGATCAAAGGTGATTTTCAAGAAATTTGATCAGAACCTGATCCCATAGTGGGATGATGGGATCCCATAGTGGGATCTAAAAAAAAAAATTTCATCGTATCAAGGCGTTAAAAGTTGGTATCAGAGCGGAGGTTTAAGAGAATCAGATAATCCACCTTAGGATTATTTAGACTTAAACTGAGGTATATCTATGCTTAGACATGTATGATTGCATGATTATTATGATTTTCTTACGCTAAATGAATGATATGTGACTATATGATTATTAAATGAAATGAATATTGAACGCATGAAGTTTAATTCAATAATGGTATGCATCAAATGGAATAAGTTAACAAGTAGATATAGTTTCAAGAAGACTATGCACTTGTGATGTGATGTATGAGAGTGGTTTGGTGCACCCGGATTGCATCCGTGCAAGAGGGTGACGATCAAACCCACTAAGTAATGAAGCTTGGATCCATGTCAATGACGATTAGCTTGGACTTGTGTTCATGTCAATGACGATTAGCTTGGAGTTGTGTCCATGTCAATGACGATTAGCTTGGACTTGTGTCCATGCCAATGACGATTAGCTTGGACTTGTGTCCATGTCAATGACAATTAGCTTTGAAATGTCCCGTTCATATTGATTATAAACGTTCCATATTAATTGATTTCGTCGCGAGGTTTTGACCTCTATATGAGATGTTTTTCAAAGACTGCATTCATTTTTAAAACAAGCATAACCTTTATTTTATCGATAAAGGTTAAAAAAGCATTACGTAGATTATCAAATAATGATAATCTAAAATATACTATTTACACACGACCATTACATAATGGTTTACAATAAGAATATATTACATCAAAAATAAGTTTCTTGAATGCAGTTTTTACACAATATCATACAAGCATGGACTCCAAATCTTGTCCTTATTTTAGTATGCAACAGCGGAAGCTCTTAATAATCACTTGAGAATAAACATGCGTAAAACGTTAACAAAAATGTTGGTGAGTTATAGGTTTAACCTATATATTATCAAATCATAATAATAGACCACAAGATTTCATATTTCAATACATCCCATACATAGAGATAAAAATCATTCATATGGTGAACACCTGGTAACCGACATTAACAAGATGCATATAGAATATCCCCATCATTCCGAGACACCCATCGGACATGATAATTTCGAAGTACTAAAGCATTCCAAATTCCAGAATGGGGCTTGTTGGACCCGATAGATCTATATTTAGGATTCGCGTCAATTTGGGGGTCTGTTCCCAAATTCTTAGGCTACCAAGCTAAAAAGGGGCATATTCGGCTTCGATCATTCACCCATATAATGTAGTTTCATTTACTTGTGTCTATTTCATAAAACATTTATAAAGTTGCATGTATTCTCATCCCAAAATATTAGATTTTAAAAGTAGGACTATAACTCACTTTCACAGATTTTTACTTCGTCGGGAAGTAAGACTTAGCCACTGGTCGATTCACGAACCTATAATAAATATGTACATATATATCAAAGTGTGTTCAAAATATATTTACAACATTTTTTAATACGTTTTAATGTTTTAAGCTTATTAAGTCAGCTGACCTCGTTAATAATGTACAACTAGTTGTCCATAGTTAGATGTACAGAAATAAATCGATATATATTATCTTGGATCAATCCACGACCCAGTGTATATATGTCTCAGGCTAGATCACAACTCAAAGCATATATATTTTTGGAATCAACCTCAACCCTGTATAGCTAACTCCAACATTACTGCATATAGAGTGTCTATGGTTGTTCCAAATAATATATATACATGGGTCGATATGATATGTCAAAACATTTGCATACGTGTCTATGGTATCCCAAGATTACATAATATATTAGAATACATGTATAATATAATATAAGTTAGCTAGGATATGATTTGTATAGAATTGTTACAATATTTCCCGTAGCTACAACAATCAAAAAATATCCAATCTTGTTTTACCCATAACTTCTTCATTTTAAATCCGTTTTGAGTGAATCAAATTGCCATTGTTTCATATTGAACTCTATTTTATGAATATAAACAGAAAATGTATAGGTTTATAGTCAAAAATATAAGTTACAAGTCGTTTTTGTAAGAGGTAGTCATTTCAGTCGAAAGAACGACGTCTTGATGACCATGTTGAAAAACATACTTCCACTTTGAGTTTAACCATGATTTTTGGATATAGTTTCATGTTCATAAGAAAAATTATTTTTCCAGAAGAACAACTTTTAAATCAAAGTTTATCATAGTTTTTAATTATCAAACCCAAAACAGCCCGCGGTGTTACTACGACGGCGTATGTCTGGTTTTACGGTGTTTTTCGTGCTTCCAGGTTTTAAATCATTAAGTTAGCATATCATATAGATATAGAACATGTGTTTAGTTGATTTTGAAAGTCAAGTTAGAAGGATTAACTTTATTTGTGAACAAGTTTAGAATTAACTAAACTATGTTCTAGTGATTACAAGTTTAAATCTTCGAATAAGATAGTTTTATATGTATGAATCGAATGATGTTATGAACATCATTACTACCTTAATTTTAGTAGGTAAACCTACTAGAAATGAGAAAAATAGATCTAGCTTCAAAGGATCCTTGGATGGCTTGAAAGTTCTTGAAGCAGAATCATGACACGAAAACAAGTTCAAGTAAGATTTCCACTCGAAATAAGATTGTTATAGTTATAGAAATTGAATCAAAGTTTGAATATGAGTATTACCTTGTATTAGACAAATATCTTACTGAAAATAAGAAAGATTTCTTGAGGTTTGATGATCACTTTACAAGATTGGAAGTAAGCTAGCAAACTTGGAAGTATTCTTAATTTTATGAAACTAGAACTTATAGAATTTATGAAGAACACTTAGAACTTGAAGATAGAACTTGAGAGAGATCATTTAGATGAATAAAATTGAAGAATGAAAGTGTTTATAGGTGTTTTTGGTCATTGGTATATGGATTAGATATAAAGGATGTGTAATTTTGTTTACTTGTAAATAAGTCATGAATGATTACTAATATATTTGTAATTTTATGAGATATTTCATGCTAGTTGCCAAATGATGGTTCCCACATGTGTTAGGTGACTTACATGGGCTGCTAAGAGCTGATCATTGGAGTGTATATACCTATAGTACATACATCTAAAAGGTGTGTATTGTATGAGTACGAATACGGGTGCATACGAGTAGAATTGTTGATGAAACTGAACGAGGATGTAATTGTAAGAATTTTTGTTAAGTAGAAGTATTTTGATAAGTGTCTTGAAGTATTTCAAAAGTGTATGAATACATATTAAAACACTACATGTATATACATTTTAACTGAGTCATTAAATCATCGTTAGTAGTTACATGTAAGTGTTGTTTTGAAACCTTTAGGTTAACGATCTTGTTAAATGTTGTTAACCCATTGCTTATTATATCAAATGAGATGTTAAATTATTACATTATCATGATATCATGATGTATTCACATATCTTAATATGATATATATACATTAAATGTCGTTACGACGATAATCGTTACATATATGTCTCGTTTCGAAATCATTAAATTAGTAGTCTTGTTTTTATATATGTAGTTCATTGTTAATATACTTAATGATATGTTTACTTATCATAATACCATGTTAATTATATATATATATCCATATATATGACATCATATAGTTTTTACAAGTTTTAATGTTCGTGAATCACCGGTCAACTTGGGTGGTCAATTGTCTATATAAAACCTGTTTCAATTAATCAAGTCTTAAAAAGTTTGATTGCTTAACATGTTAGAAACACTTAATCATGTAAATAACAATTTCATTTAATATATATAAACATGGAAAAGTTCGGGTCACTACAGTACCTACCCGTTAAATAAATTTCGTCCCGAAATTCTAAGCAGTTGGAGGTGTTGACGTATCTTCTGGAAATAAGTGCGGGTATTTCTTCTTCATCTAATCTTCTAATTCCCAGGTGAACTTGGGTCATCTACGAGCATTCCATCGAACCTTAACAATTGGTATCTTGTTTTGCTTAAGTCTTTTAACCTCACGATCCATTATTTCGACGGGTTCTTCGATGAATTGAAGTTTTTCGTTGATTTGAATTTCGTCTAACGGAATAGTGAGATCTTCTTTAGCAAAACATTTCTTCAAATTCAAGACGTGGAAAGTGTTATGTACAGCCGCGAGTTGTTGAGGTAACTCAATTCGGTAAGCTACTGGTCCGACACGATCAATAATCTTGAATGGTCCAATATACCTTGGATTTAATTTCCCTCGTTTACCAAATCGAACAACGCCTTTCCAAGGTGTAACTTTAAGCATGGCCATATCTCTAATTTCAAATTCTATATCTTTTCTTTTAATGTCAGCGTAACTCTTTTGTCGACTTTGGGCAGTTTTCAACCGCTGTTGAATTTAGATGATCTTCTCTGTAGTTTCTTGTATTATCTCCGGACCTGTAATCTGTCTATCCCCTACTTCACTCCAAAAAATCGGAGACCTGCACTTTCTACCATAAAGTACTTCAAATGGCGCCATCTCAATGCTTGAATGGTAGCTGTTGTTGTAGGAAAATTCTGCTAACGGAAGGTGTCGATCCCAACTGTTTCCGAAATCAATAACACAGGCTCGTAGCATGTCTTCAAGCATTTATATCGTCCTTTTGCTCTGCCCATCAGTTTGTGGATGATAGGCAGTACTCATGTCTAGATGAGTTCCTAATGCTTGCTGTAATGTCTGCCAGAATCTTGAAATAAATCTGCCATCCCTATCAGAGATAATAGAGATTGGTATTCCATATCTGGAGATGACTTCCTTCAAATACAGTCGTGCTAACTTCTCCATCTTGTCATCTTCTCTTATTGGCAGAAAGTGTGCTGATTTGGTGAGACGATCAACTATTACCCAAATAGTATCAAAACCATTTGCAGTCCTTGGCAATTTAGTAATGAAATCCATGGTAATGTTTTCCCATTTCCATTCCAGGATTTTGGGTTGTTGAAGTAGACCTGATGGTTTCTGATGTTCCGCTTTGACCTTAGAACACGTCAAACATTCTCCTATGTATTTAGCAACATCGGCTTTCATACCCGGCCACCAAAAATGTTTCTTGAGATCCTTGTATATCTTCCCCGTTCCAGGATGTATTGAGTATCTGATTTTATGAGCTTCTCTAAGTACTATTTCTCTCATATCTCCAAATTTTGGTACCCAAATTCTTTCAGCCCGATATCGAGTTCCGTCTTCCCGAATATTAAGATGCTCCTCTGATCCTTTGGGTATTTCATCCCTTAAGTTTCCCTCTTTTAAAACTCCTTGTTTCACCTTCTTTATTTGAGTAGTAAGGTTAGTGTGAATCATTATATTCATAGCTTTTACTCGAATAGGTTCTCTGTCCTTTCTGCTCAAGGCGTCGGCTACCACATTTGCCTTTCCCGGGTGGTAACGAATCTCAAAGTAGTAATCATTCAACAATTCAATCCACCTACGCTGCCTCATATTCAGTTGTTTCTGATTAAATATGTGTTGAAGACTTTTGTGGTCAGTATATATAATACTTTTGACCCCATATAAGTAGTGCCTCCAAGTCTTTAATGCAAAAACAACCGCGCCTAATTCCAAATCATGCGTCGTATAATTCTGCTCGTGAATCTTCAATTGTCTAGACGCATAAGCAATTACCTTCGTTCGTTGCATTAATACACAACCGAGACCTTGCTTTGAGGCGTCACAATATATCACAAAATCATCATTCCCTTCAGGTAATGACAATATAGGTGCCGTACTTAATATTTTCTTCAATAATTGAAACACTTTCTCTTGTTCATCCTTCCATTCAAATTTCTTCCCTTTATGCGTTAATGCAGTCAAGGGTTTTGCTATTTTGGAAAAATCTTGGATGAATCTTCTGTAATAACCAGCTAGCCCTAAAAATTGGCGTATGTGTTTCAGAGTTTTTGGGTTTTCCCACTTTTCAACAGTTTCAATCTTTGCTGGATCCACCTGAATACCTTCTTGGTTCACTATGTGACCGAGGAATTGAACTTCTTCTAACCAAAACGCATACTTTGAAAACTTAGCGTACAGTTTTTCCTTTCTTAACAACTCTAGCACTTTTCTCAAATGTTCTTCATGCTCTTGGTCATTCTTTGAGTAAATAAGTATGTCATCGATGAAAACAATGACAAACTTGTCAAGGTATGGTCCACACACTCAGTTCATGAGGTTCATGAACATAGCTGGTGCGTTAGTCAACCCAAATGGCATAACCATAAACTCGTAATGACCGTAACGCGTCCTAAAAGCAGTCTTTGGAATATCATCCTCCTTCACCCGCATTTAATGATACCCAGAACGTAAATCAATATTTGAATAAACCGACGAGCCTTGTAGTTGATCAAATAAGTCATCGATTCTCGGTAGTGGATAGTGGTTCTTGATGGTAAGTTTGTTCAACTCTCGGTAGTCGATACATAACCTAAATGTACCATCCTTCTTCTTGACAAACAAAATAGGAGCTCTCCATGGTGATGTGCTTGGTCGAATGAAACCACGCTCTAAAAGTTCCTGTAACTGACTTTGTAATTCTTTCATTTTGCTGGGTGCGAGTCTGTATGGAGCATGAGCTATTGGTGCAACTCCTGGTACAAGGTCTATTTGAAATTCAACGGATCGATGTGGGGGTAATCCCGGTACTTCTTTCGGAAATACATCGAGAAATTATTTTGCGACGGGAACATCACTGATGTTCTTTTCTTCAGGTTTAACTTCCTTGATGTGTGCTAGAATGACGTAACAACCTTTTCTTATTAGTTTTTGCGCCTTCAAACTACTAATAAGATTCAATTTCGAGTTGTTCTTTTCTCCGTACACCATTAAAGGTTTTCCCTTTTCACGCATAATGTGAATCGCATTTTTGTAACAAACGACCTCTGCTCTCACCTTCTTCAACTAGTCCATGCCAATTATTACATCAAAACTCCCTAACTCGACTGGTATTAAATCAATCTTAAAGGTTTCATCACCCCGTTTAATTTCTCTATCCCGACATATATTATCTGCTGAAATTAATTTATCGTTTGCTAATTCGAGTAAAAATTTACTATCCAAAAGCGTCAATGGCCAACTTAACTTAGCACAAAAATCTCTACTCATATAGCTTATACCTGCAACCGAATCAAATAAAACATAAGCAGATTTATTATCAATAAGAAACGTACCCGTAACAAGCTCCGGGTCTTCCTGCGCTTCTGCCGTATTAATATTGAAAACTCTTTCGCGGCCCTGCCCATTAGTATTCCCCTGATTCGGGCAATTACTTCTAATGTGGCCCGGTTTTTCACATCCATAACAAACAAAGGCGGCATTACTTGTTTCACCACTATTTGTTCCTTTAGTTCTGTTAAACTTTGGTCCGTAGACCTCACACTTTTTCGCACCATGGCCAGTTCTTTTACACTTGGTGCAAAATGTCGTGCAGAACCCATTCTAGTGGTACTCTTCAGACCTTTGGCATTTTTGGTTTTTGTTGCCGTTGTTGTTATTGAGGTTGTTGTTGGGATTGTTATTGTTGTTGGAACGGTTGTTGTAGTTGTTGTTGTTGTTAGGACGTTTGTTGTAGTTATTGTTAGGATTGCGGTTATTGTTGCGATTGTTGTTGCTGTTGTGGTTGTAATTGTTGTTGTTGTTGTATTGGTGACCCTTGTCACTGGTTTCTTCCCACTTTCTCTTGAGTTGTTTCGTGTTGGCTTCTTCGGCCGCCTGGTCTTTAATTCTTCCCTCAATCTGATTTATGAGTTTATGAGCCATTCTACTTGCCTTTTGTATGGAAGCGGGCTCGTGTGAACTCACATCTTCTTGAATCCTTACTGGTAACCCTTTTACAAATGCGTCGATCTTCTCTTCTTCATCTTCGAACGCTCCCGGACACAATAGGCATAACTCTGTGAATCGTCGTTCATACGTGGTAACGTCAAACCCTTGTGTTCGTAACTCTCTAAGTTCTGCCTTGAGCTTATTGACTTCGTTTCTAGGACGGTACTGCTCGTTCATCAATTGCTTGAATGCCGACCACGGTAGTACGTAAGCAACATTTTGTCCTACCTATTCAAGATAGGTGTTCCACCACGTTAATGTAGTACCTGTGAAGGTATGCGTAGCATACTTAACTTTGTCCTCTTCAGTACACTTACTTATGGCAAACACCGATTCGACTTTCTCGGTCCACCGTTTCAATCTAATTGGTCCTTCGGTTCCATCAAATTGCAAAGGTTTGCAGGCAGTGAATTCTTTGTAGGTGCATCCTATACGATTTTTTGTGGAATTAGTTCCACTTCTAAATCCAGAGTTATTGTTATTTTGCATCGCAGCCTGTACTGCGGCTATGTTTGCTTCAAGGAAAACACGGAAGTCTTCCTCGCTCATGTTCAAATTCTGAGGAGTTGCCGGTGCCATTTCCTTCAAAAAAATAGCCAAAAGAATTGAGTTAATCATATAGAATTTAAGAGTAGTCAATAGTATCTCGTAGCATTATATGAACTTATTTATAAAAGCTTTTTCTTCATATTAGCATTTTATAAGTTTAAATTCGGGTACTACCTATCCGTTAAGTTCATACTTAGTAGCTAATATACAATTCAACTACTACAATTCCATATGAAAAATTGATTTTAATAATATATCACATACAAATATTCTTCAAACTTACAACTTCGCTATATTACATATTACATGAAATATAGTACACTTTGATACAGAACAGTTTTGAAGATAAAACTAGTTAATACGCAAGTTGTTCAGCAAAGGAAATAAAGACACGTAATTCATAAGTCCAGAAACAAGTCATGCATTCAGGTTTTACTAAGACGACTTCCCATCCTTGGTCTTGTGGAAAGTAACCGTTATGACCATTGGCTAGGCAGCATGTTGTAATGTCGTCAAAAGGACGAGGGTTTCGTAATGTCAACAGCCTCGTAATAATCTAAAAACCTTGTTTCTCACCCCAACTACTGAATCCGTCACTTGTGGGAAGGTTTTATTTAAAAGTTGTAACCCGATATTCTTTTTCTCACTTTGGTAAGAAGCAAACATCACTAACCCCTAAGTATAACATGCTTCTTTATGTTGCATGTTAGAAGCTCTTTCTAACTCACGAAATCCTATGTTGGGATATGTTGAGTCAAAATAGGTTCTTAACCCGTAGCGTAAAATCGCATTTGAGTTCCTCGCATTTAATGCTTTAAAGAAAACACGGCGTAACTTACGGTCTCCCCAATGTGATATACCCCACCTATCAAAGGAAAGCCTTTTATAAACTAAGTCATTTCTGGAAAGTCTTTCAAATGTTTGACAAGTTAATTTCACCGTAACTAAATGTGTTGATGAATTCTGACCGACTCTAGACAAGATTTCCTCAATCATATCCTCTGGTAGGTCTTCTAAAATATTCGGTTGTCTACCCTTAATGTCCATTTTATTTTTATACTGTAAAATAGACAAGGATTAGATTCGTAAAAGATAATTAACAAACAATACAAGCAATTTTTACATGGAATATAAAAGTACAAGCACACTACAATACATATAATGCACAACATGATTACAACCCTCTAATCTGAATAACTGGTTTCTTTTTCTTCGGACTTGGTTCGTTTTCCTAATGTTCTAGGAATATATGGTGTTCCTCTAATACGAGCCGTCGTTTTCCACAATGGTTTAGAAAAATCTGGTGGTTTAGAGGTTCCCGGGTCATTGTTACATTTTAGGAAATACGGATGTTGCCGATACATATATAGTTCATCGGGGTTGAAATCGGATTTCTCTATTTTTATACCTTTTCCCTTATTATTTTCTTTCGCTTTATTAAATTGGGTCGAGTAATTTCTATAACATCATCGGAATCCTCATCGGGATCCGATTCATCAAAAAATTGGTAATCTTCCCAATATTTTGCTTCCCCGGCGGAAACACCATTGACCATTATTAACTTTGGTCCGTTGGTTGAGGATTTTCTTTTATTTAATCGAATTACTGTAGGTATCGATATTTCTTCCTCTGGAACCTCTTCTTCTTCCGGTTCCTCCTCTTCCGGTTCTTCTTCTTCTTACGGTTCCTCCTCTTCCGATTCCTCCTCTTCCGGTTCTTCTTCGGGAATTTATGAATCTTTTCAAAATATATTCGACTCTTCATTATTATAAGGTGAATCGATGGGATTTGTACTAGTGGTAGACATCTATCACGCAATATCAAACACATTAAGAGGTTAATATATCACATAATATTTACATGTTAATAATATATAGTTTCCAACAAAAGTGTTAAGCAATCGTTTTTAAAGAAAACACGGTCGAAGTCCAGACTCACTAATGTATCCTAACAAACTCGATAAGACAAATTAATGAAAATTTCTGGTTCTCTAAGACCAACGCTCTGATACCAACTGAAATGTCCCGTTCATATTGATTATAAACGTTCCATATTAATTGATTTTTTCGCGAGGTTTTGACCTCTATATGAGACGTTTTTCAAAGACTGCATTCATTTTTAAAACAAGCATAACCTTTATTTTATCGATAAAGGTTTAAAAAGCATTACGTAGATTATCAAATAATGATAATCTAAAATATACTGTTTACACACGACCATTACATAATGGTTTATAATAAGAATATATTACATCAAAAATAAGTTTCTTGAATGCAGTTTTTACACAATATCATACTAGCATGGACTACAAATCTTGTGCTTATTTTAGTATGCAATAGCGGAAGCTCTTAATAATCACCTGAGAATAAACATGCTTAAAACGTCAACAAAAATGTTGGTGAGTTATAGGCTTAACATATATATTATCAAATAATAATAATAGACCACAAGATTTCATATTTCAATACATCCCATACATAGAGATAAAAATCATTCATATGGTGAACACCTGGTAACCGACATTAACAAGATGCATATAGAATATCCCCATCATTCCGGGACACCCATCGGACATGATAATTTCGAAGTACTAAAGCATTCCAAATTCCAGAATGGGGCTTGTTGGACCCGATAGATCTATATTTAGGATTCGCGTCAATTTGGGGGTCTGTTCCCAAATTCTTAGCCTACCAAGCTAAAAAGGGGCATATTCGGCTTCGATCATTCACCCATATAATGTAGTTTCATTTACTTGTGTCTATTTCGTAACACATTTATAAAGTTGCATGTATTCTCATCCCAAAATATTAGATTTTAAAAGTGGGACTATAACTCACTTTCACAGATTTTTACTTCGTCGGGAAGTAAGACTTGGCCACTGGTCGATTCACGAACCTATAACAAATATGTACATATATATCAAAGTATGTTCAAAATATATTTACAACATTTTTTAATACGTTTTAATGTTTTAAGCTTATTAAGTCAGCTGTCCTCGTTAATAACCTACAACAAGTTGTCCATAGTTAGATGTACAGAAATAAATCGATATATATTATCTTGGATCAATCCACGACCCAGTGTATATATGTCTCAGGCTAGATCACAACTCAAAGCATATATATTTTTGGAATCAACCTCAACCCTGTATAGCTAACTCCAACATTACTGTATATAGAGTGTCTATGGTTGTTCCAAATAATATATATACATGGGTCGATATGATATGTCAAAACATTTGCATACGTGTCTATGGTATCCCAAGATTACATAATATATTAGAATACATGTATAATACAATATAAGTTAGCTAGGATATGATTTGTATAGAATTGTTACAATATTTCCCGTAGCTACAACAATCAAAACATATCCAATCTTGTTTTACCCATAACTTCTTCGTTTTAAATCCGTTTTGAGTGAATCAAATTGCCATGGTTTCATATTGAACTCTATTTTATGAATCTAAACAGAAAAATTATAGGCTTATAGTCAGAAATATAATTTACAAGTCATTTTTGTAAGAGGTAGTCATTTCAGTCGAAAGAACGACGTCTTGATGACCATGTTGAAAAACATACTTCCACTTTGAGTTTAACCATGATTTTTGGATATAGTTTCATGTTCATAAAAAAAATCATTTTCCCATAAGAGCAACTTTTAAATCAAAGTTTATCATATTTTTTAATTATCAAACCCAAAACGGCCCGCGGTGTTAATACGACGGCGTATGTCCGGTTTTACGGTGTTTTTCGTGTTTCCAGGTTTTAAATCATTAAATTAGCATATAATATAGATATAGAACATGTGTTTAGTTGATTTTTAAAGTCAAGTTAGAAGGATTAACTTTATTTGTGAACAAGTTTAGAATTAACTAAACTATGTTCTAGTGATTACAAGTTTAAATCTTCGAATAAGATAGTTTTATATGTATGAATCGAATGATGTTATGAACATCATTACTACCTTAATTTTAGTAGGTAAACCTACTAGAAATGAGAAAAATAGATCTAGCTTCAAAGGATCCCTGGATGGCTTGAAAGTTCTTGAAGCAGAATCATGACACGAAAACAAGTTCAAGTAAGATTTCCACTCGAAATAAGATTGTTATAGTTATAGAAATTGAATCAAAGTTAGAATATGAGTATTATCTTGTATTAGAAAGATATCTTACTGTAAATTAGAAAGATTTCTTGAGATTAGATGATCACTTTACAAGATTGGAAGTAAGCTAGCAAACTTGGAAGTATTCTTGATTTTATGAAACTAGAACTTATAGAATTTATGAAGAACACTTAGAACTTGAAGATAGAACTTGAGAGAGATCAATTAGATGAAGAAAATTGAAGAATGAAAGTATTTGTAGGTGTTTTTGGTCGTTGGTATATGGATAAGATATAAAGGATGTTTAATTTTGTTTACATGTAAATAAGTCATGAATGATTACTAATATATTTGTAATTTTATGAGATATTTCATGCTAGTTGCTAAATGATGGTTCCCACATGTGTTAGGTGACTCACATGGGCTGCTAAGAGCTGATCATTGGAGTGTATATACCAATAGTACATACATCTAAAAGCTGTGTAATGTACGAGTACGAATACGGGTGCATACGAGTAGAATTGTTGATGAAACTGAACGAGGATGTAATTGTAAGCATTTTTGTTAAGTAGAAGTATTTTAATAAGTGTTTTGAAGTCTTTCAAAAGTGTATGAATACATATTAAAACACTACAAGTATATACATTTTAACTGAGTCATTAAATCATCGTTAGTCGTTACATGTAAGTGTTGTTTTGAAACCTTTAGGTTAACGATCTTGTTAAATGTTGTTAACCCATTATTTATTATTTCAAATGAGATGTTAAATTATTACATTATCATGATATCATGATGTATTAATATATCTTAATATGATATATATATATTAAATGTCGTTACGACGATAATCATTACATATATGTCTCGTTTCGAAATCATTAAATTAGTAGTCTTATTTTTATATATGTAGTTCATTGTTAATATACTTAATGATATGTTTACTTATCATAATACCATGTTAATTATATATATATATATCCATATATATGACATCATATAGTTTTTACAAGTTTTAACGTTCGTGAATCACCGGTCAACTTGGGTGGTCAATTGTCTATATAAAACCTGTTTCAATTAATCAAGTCTTAACAAGTTTAATTGCTTAACATGTTGGGAACACTTAATCATGTAAATAAAAATTTCATTTAATATATATAAACATGGAAAAGTTCAGGTCACTACAAGCTTGGACTTGTGTCCATGTCAATTAGCTTCTACTTGTGTTCATGTCAATGACGATTAGCTTGGACTTGTGTCCATGTCAATGACAATTAGCTTGGATTTGTGTCCATGTTGATGATGATAAGCTTGGACTTGTGTCCATGTCGATAATGATAAGCTTGGATCCATGGTAAAGTTAATGAGCTTTGACTTGCGTCCATGGTAATGATAGTGAGCCTGGACTTACGTCCATATTCATGATGATGAGCTTAGACTTATGTTCATGTAAATTGTGATAAGCGTAGGCCATATGTCTATGAATGATATGATTGAATCAGATTTTAGGAGGAAACTTTCGAGTCGAAAGGTTATGATTATGTATGAAAGAATGTTCATAATTTTATAATGAACACAAATTATGATGTCATAAGTGACTTGATGCTCCCGGATTGCATCCGTGCAAGAGGGTGACGATCAAGATCAGTAGGTGAAAAGCTTAGACTTATATCTATGTTAATATGATGAGCTTAGACTCTACATCCATGTTAATTTTGATGAGTTTAGATCTTATGTCTATGGATATATGTTTAGCTTAGGCACAATACTAGGCCATCCCTAGTAAGTTGTGTCTATGGTGTTGTAACATCCCGTTTTCCCGTACGTATCGAAAGGTACTTACTTAATCATTTGTACGTTTATAACTCGTTAGCTTATGCGTAAATGTATGAATATATGTGTGTGTGTATATATATATATATATATATATATATATATATATTTATATATATATATATATATACATACATATATGTATACTTGATAATGTGTGCATGTATAAGTTTAAACATGGGTTTGGTTAGCGTTAAGTCTTGTGAGACTATTATTGAAGGCTAGGTGAATATAGGAAGCGAGTTTGGAATGTATAAATTAAATAAAATCAAAAATTGTTTAAATTGGTCGAGCTGTTCAGATATAGCCTTAGGCCGCGCCGCGACAATTGGGTCTGCGCCGCGGCATATCAAGCAAATCTGGATCAGAAGTTCGGTTAAAAGGGGTTGTTTTTCCTTCGATACGTCGCGCCACGACATTTGGGCCGCGCCGCGGCAAATCTGCTGGACATATTCCGGTTTTAGCTCAAATTAAATGACTTTAAAGGGCAAAGTGGTAATTTGGCGTATAAATCTGATGGGAGCATTAAATCCCAACCACTTATCCATTTCATTTAATTTCTTTTCTATTTTCTTCCCAATTTCTCTCCCAAAACTTAAAACCCATTTGGATTAAAAGTGAGATTTGAGAGTGAAGGATTGAGGGTTGATCTGTGGAGCAAGAATTAAAGTTGTTCCTTGTGTCTCTAGCTACGCGTTGATAGTCTCGGTAAGTTCTAACTCTAAGTTTTGAGTTTTAATTGGTTAATGGCTAGGATTTTGGTTACTAGAGATTTGTAAGACCCATTTGGTGGTAAAACGGGTGAGTTTGGGTTATGTTGTTGTAATGAAACCCTAATAGCCACAATCTAGGGTTTTGGCCTTGTGATTTGAGGTTGTAAGTGTTAATTGATGTTGTTGGTCACTAATGCACTTTAAGATTTATGAAAGAAGTGTTAATGAGTAAGTTTGACTTGATTGTGAGTCTAAGTATTATAAAATGGGTTAAAATGTACTAGTTGACCTAATTAGATGAAATGGGTATGGATTACCCTAAGTTTTATGTTAATTGAAGTTAATAGACTTTAATTCACTAGTCTTAGTGATTAAAGTCGAGTCTTGGCCATTTATGGGCGGTTGTAAGTGTCGAGTCATTTAATGCAAATTGGGTCATTAAATGCTCAAGTGGGAGTATTGTGGTTAATCCCACTAGTTGTGAAATTGAATGTGCACTTAATGATTTAGGTACATTGCGTTGAAGCTCTGAAGTGCTAAATCATCATCCCTGTGACAAGGTGAGTGGAATAATTATACGTTCATGTATATGGCGTGTTTATTTGTGAATGTTATGGTATGAACCATGTGCCGGTAGTGCCATAACATATATGTGACGGATATAGGATGTGGACCACGTGCCGGTAGGATCGAGTGTGAACCACGTGCCGGTAGCACTATAAAATGAGGCGTGAACCACGTGCCGGTAGCGTCAAAGTGTGAACCATGTGCCGGTAGCACTATAAAATGAGGCGTGAACCACGTGCCGGTAGCGTCAAAGTGTGAACCATGTGCCGGTAGCACTATAAAAGAGTGAGACTCAAATGCTTATGGTGTGAACCACGTGCCGGTAGCACCATAGCATTATGGTTAACCATATTGTGTTGTGATCGTTTAGCATTATATATAAATATGGTGTTGAGTATATGCTAATGAGATTTGGTGTCAATGTACGACTTGTTGGTATTTCGATTATGATTGACTTGCTATGTGAGTTACATGTTCGTGCGAGGTATTTGGTATTTGTGATTGCAAATAGATGGGTTATATATATGTATGTATAACTATTGCATTCACTAAGCATTGTTTACCCTCTCGTTGTTTACCATTTTTATAGGTTTCGGCTTGGACAAGGGTAAGGGCATACGGTTGGATTAGTTGTCTCTCGTTTGTGTTGACAGGGGGTGCTTTTTGGATAGCTTTTGAAGTGGCCTAACGTTTTGGGTAGTTTAGCCCCAAACCATGCTCGAATGTCATTTGGATTATAAACTATCATTGTAGTAGGTCAAACTTGTATTAAACTTAATTAATGTCCTTTGTGCCTTTGGTAAACATTTAAATTGTTGTACGTTTAAATAGAACTTGTGGAATAGTTTACATATTTAATTGGCGCGTAAATGTGTATGGTATAAAAAAAATTTATCGTATAGAATACGGGTTGAGTTGTTTCAAGTGGTATCAGAGTATGGTCTAAGGGATTTAGGCGGCTTGAGATAGGTACCTAGACTTGGGCTTTATTGTGTGAGCGCTTTATACGGGACTTGTAGGACTTTGGGTCTAATTGGGAATTGTTAGTGCTTTGGTTTATGTAAACTAACCTTGTGCTAATTGATTTGTGTTGTGTTTAGCAAGCATCGAGCGAGTTGGACGTTGTACTAGCAAGTTAATGTGACGTGCTCGCGTAACAATGATTAGCTACCATTGTTACGGGTGCAAATCGTGTCAAACAAGTAATGTACGACGATTGTCGAGCGAGATGGAGTAGTGTGGTGTACATGTATATACTTACATGTTATGTCTTTTCGTTCTTTGTTTAATATTTTCCATTTTATAGAATGAAGACGAGAAACGGACACGATAATGATAACGGTGGTACGAGTGAGGATGTTGAACTCACGGCCAAGGTTGAGGCCATCTTTAAAAAGTTAAAGAAGGATTTTCTTGACGATGTCCGAAAGGTCTTCCAAGAGTCGGTCGATGGACAAGTGACCGAAATGATCAACGATCGAATGAAAGCCGCAATAGAGGAGGCTTTAGAGGCTAGAAACATTTATCCTCGAGGCGAAGAGGGTGAAGGTAATGGTGGGGGTGGAAGGCGGGACTTCCGCTACAAAAATTTCAAGGATACTCAACCTCCGATGTTTAATGAGGTGAGGGATCCATTGAAAAGCACTTGTTGGATTTCCAATATCGAGGGAGCTTTCAGTACCGCGGAATGTCCTCCCGAGAAGAAGACGAGGTATGGGTCTAGCATGTTACGTGAAGAAGGCAAGTTGTGGTGGGACGATAAAATCAATTTGTATGGTGAAGATCAATGTATGAGCTTGACATGGGAGGAGTTTAAGAAGGAATTTTTTCAAGAATACCGAACTTCTTCCGACCTTGATAGAATCCGAGACGAGTTGCATCATTTGCAACAAGGTTCAATGGACTTGGTTACTCTCAAGTCTACCTTTTTGTCAAAGACTCGTTTTTGCCCGGAATATGTTGGTGACGATCACAAGCGAATGAAAGATTTCTACCGTACCTTGAACGATGAGTTAAAGAGTAAGATTAGTCAGGGAATGGCTAAGACTTTTGAAGAGCTATTCGAGTTGGCTCGGGGTTTTGAACCGGAGGTTCCGAGGAAGAGTGATTTCACTTTTTCAAAGAGAAAATTTGAAGGTTCGAGCCATTCAAACTTTTCAAATAAAAAGAATAAGAAAGGCTCCGAAAGCTTAAATAATGTGAAGAAGGGTGCTTTCGGGGGTTTCGGGCCCACGTGTTTTAATTGTAAACAATGGGGACACATGGCCCGTGATTGTACCAATGGCCCGAACAAATTTACTTGCTATAATTGTGGTAAGGAAGGGCACAAGAAGCCGGAATGTCCCGAGTTGAATAATGATCATGTTAAGAAATTGGAGAGAACGGCGGGCATGGCTAGGGGACGTAACTATTTGATGACAAATGATGAAGCTAAGCAATCCAACGAAGTTGTCTCGGGTACTTTTATGGTTAACTCTAATCCGGCAAGGATTTTATTTGATAGCGGTGCAAATTTGTCGTTTGTGTCTCTAAAATTTGTGCCTAAACTTGATAGAACGTTAGCTAAGTTAAGTCGTTCGGTGGAAGTCGAAATAGCGGACGGCAAGATGGTGCTAGTGGTTGATGTGTGTAAAAATTGTGATGTTGTTTTTGGTGCCGAAAACTTTAAAATTGATCTCATCCCTATGACTTTGGGTGATTTTGATATCGTTGTTGGTATGGATTAGCTCGATCGTAATAGAGCCGATATCGCGTGTCATGAGAAGTTTATTCGTGTGAAGACCCCTAGAGGGGGAGAGTTAATTATTCATGGCGAAAAGCGAAGAAGACTTATGCCGATATGTTCTTTTGCGCGGGCACGACGTTTTCTTGGTAGTGGTGGCATGGCTTTTCTTGCCCATGTTGTTGATACTCGTGATGAGTCACCACCTATTCGTGAAATTCCGGTAGTTAGTGAATTCAAAGACGTTTATCCGGATGAGTTATCGGGTGTTCCGGCGGAAAGACAAGTTGAATTTCGTATTGAGTTGGTTCCGGGAGCTACTCCCATTGCTAAAACTACTTATCGTTTAGCACCAATGGAAATGCAAGAGTTGTTAAATCAAACCCAAGAGTTGCTTGAGAAGGGTTTTATTCGACCGAGTGCTTCTCCATGGGGCGCTCCGGTTTTATTCATGAAAAAGAAGGATGGTAGTATGCGGATGTGCATCGATTATCGGGAGTTAAATAAGGTGACAATCAAAAATCGTTGTCCATTGCCTCGGATTGACGATTTGTTTGACCAACTCCAAGGTGCGACATATTTCTCTAAGATCGACCTACGGTCCGGCTATCACCAAATGCGTGTCCGTGAGGAAGATATTGAGAAAATGGCTTTTCGAACACGTTATGGGCATTTTGAGTTTGTAGTTATGCCTTTTGGTCTTACGAATGCACCGGCGGCATTCATGGATCTTATGAACCGAGTGTGCCAACCTATGTTGGACAAGTCAGTGATCGTGTTCATTGACGACATACTAGTCTACTCGAAAAGTATGAACGAACATGAACGCCATTTGCTTGAGGTTTTGAAGACATTACGAAGGGAGAAGTTGTATGCTAAGTTCTCCAAATGTGAATTTTGGCTAAGGGAAGTTCAATTCCTTGGCCACATTGTGAACAAAGATGGCATTCAAGTAGATCCGGGGAAGATAGAGATGGTGAAGAGTTGGAGACAACCGACTACGCCTACGGAGGTCCGAAGTTTTCTCGGATTGGCCGGTTATTATCGTCGGTTTATCCAAGACTTTTCTAAAATCGCTTTTTCATTGACGAAGTTGATAAGGAAGAACGCGAGATTTAATTGGGAGAACGAGCAATAAATTGCTTTTCAATTGCTAAAAGATAAGTTGTGTCAAGCACCGGTGTTAGTGTTGCCGGAAAGAGTGGAAGACATGACGGTTTATTGTGATGCTTCGTTAAATAGAATCGGTTGTGTTCTAATGCAAAGAGGTAAAGTCATCGCTTATGCCTCTCGACAATTAAAGGAACATGAGACGAGATACCCAACTCATGATCTTGAGTTGGCGGCGGTTGTGCATGCGTTGAAAATTTGGCGCCATTACTTGTATGGTGTCAAGTGTACGATTTATTCGGATCATAAGAGTTTGAAACATCTCTTTAATCAACGAGATTTGAATTATCGTCAACGTAGGTGGATGGATGTGGTAAAAGACTATGATTGTGAAATACTTTATCATCCGGGCAAGGCGAATGTGGTCGCGGATGCGTTAAGTCGAAAGAGTCATCACCCGGTGTTACGATTGGGATTGTTACGTATGATTATTACTAACAATTTTCTTAAAAAACTCGGCGTAATTCAAATAGAGTCTTACGTTCACAACAAGCATGCGGAGCGAATTGTGGGACAATCAGAGTTCATTACTATGGGCTCGCGGGGTTTGTTGTCTTTTCAAGGAAGAGTGTGGGTGCCTAAGATGGGAGATTATCGACAAGTGCTACTTGATGAAGCACATAAGTCAAAGTATTCTATTCATCCGGGCGCAACGAAAATGTATCTTGATTTAAGGAAAGATTATTGGTGGCCGAGCATGAAACGTGATGTTGTGAAGTATGTTGAGTAATGCGTCACATGTTTGCAAGTTAAGGCCGAGCACCAAAAGCCGTATGGTAAGTTACAACCGTTAGAAATCCCGAAATGGAAATGGGAGCACATTACCATGGATTTCATCACAACGTTACCTAAAATGGCGAGAACCCAATTTGATTCGATTTGGGTTATAGTAGATCGATTGACGAAAAGCGCTTTGTTTCTTCCCATTAAGGAAGCGATATCGTCGGAGACCTTGGCCAAGTTGTTTATCAAGGAAGTCATCTCTCGACACGGTGTTCCTATATCTATTATTTCAGATCGAGATACTCGTTTTACATCTCGGTTTTGGGAAAAGTTTCATGAAGATATGGGTACGCAATTGAAGTTGAGCACGGCGTATCATCCTCAAACGGATGGTCAAACCGAACGTACTATTCAAACTTTGGAGGATATGTTACGGGCATGTATTATCGATTTTGGTGGTAGTTGGGACGAGCACTTACCTTTGGTGGAATTCTCGTACAATAATAGTTATCATACTAGTATTGGGATGCCACCTTAGGAGATGCTTTATGGGCGTAGGTGTCGAACCCCGATTTGTTGGGGTGAAGTGGGACAAAAGGAAATCGGGAGTACCGATTTGGTTTTAGAGACGAATAGTAAGATTGATGTGATTCGAGAGCATTTGAAAAAGGCTCAAGATAGGCAAAAATCTTATGCCGATAAACGTAGACGAATGATCGAATTTCAAGAAGGTGACATGGTGATGCTCAAAGTTTCGCCATGGAAAGGTATTAGTCGATTTCGAAAACGGGGAAAGTTAGCTCCTCGGTTTATTGGACCATTTAAGGTTTTAGCTCGTGTTGGTGAGGTCGCGTACCGCTTGGAATTACCCGAAGAGCTTGCGGGGATCCATAATACATTTCATGTTTCCCACCTCCGTAATGTAAGACCCTAATATTTATTATACGGAAGTGTAATTATGCTACATAAAGTGCAGGAAGCATTGTGTAATTAAACAAAGCTCAGATTCTGCCCAGACATGGGTGCGCGCCGCGCACGAGCCCAGCGACAGAATTCTGTTTTTTCTATTTAGGGTTTAATGAGGGGCTTTTTGGTCTTTTCACTTGAGGACGGATGTGAAGCCATATCAGCTGGTTAGATTTAATTTTGGATCACATTTCACATCCATTAACACTCTCAAATCATTCTAGAGAGAGAGGGAGATTTCTAGAGAGAGATTTGGGGTTTTGGAGAAGAAGGAGCTTGAATTGATCAAAGTCTCAGGTTTTAAAGTTGTTCACCTCGTTCCTAGCTACGTTTTGGTGGTTGTGGTAAGTTCTAACTCCGAATTTCATTGTTTGATTTTGATAATCACGTTAGGGTTTGAACTTAAATTGATGAGAAACCCATTTAAACTCTTGGAGTGAGTTTAGTGATGCTAGTAATCGGGTTTGTTTTTATTGTTGGTGGATTTTGGGTTGGTGAACTAATTGGCCATGATTAGGACTTGAAATTGGGTTTAATAACTTAAGTTAGTGATTATGGAAGTATTGAAACCCATTTAGGGTTATTTGGTTGACTAGTTTTGACTTTGGGTCAAAATTAGGGTTTAGTGATGATTATGACCCAATTGGCGATTAAATGTGGTTTATAAACTTAAAATGGATTAAGTTGAAGTATAAAACTGAGTTAATGGTGTTTTGGTGTCAAAACTTGTAAATGGTGAGATTTTGACCTTATGGGTCAAAATTGGGTTTATGGGCAATTTGGAGATTTGTAAGTGTTTAACACGCGTGTTCGGGTTTAATTGGCGTGTTAGGACCATTCTCACTTGTGTTAGTGATTATTGGTTAATTTTGGGCGCGGTTTGTACTTGGAAGTGCATTTGGGTCGAATTTACACTAAGTGTCAAATTGGGTTGGTTTGTAAATCCAATCTAAGTGTGTTGTTGAATTTGTGATAATGGAATAGGTACTTTCCATTGGCGAGTTGCGGTTTACTTGGAAGCATTCATCAAGGCGACAAGGTGAGTGTTAATATCCTATGTGCATATGTATGTGTAGGATAGGTGCGGGTCGGGTGAAGTGGTTCTCGGTTATAGAGCTCACTTCACATATAGGTGGATTAGATGGACTTTGGTATGAGTCCAATTGGCACGGTTGTGCATTTTAGTTGACCTCCTTTTGGCGAGGTGTACACTTGTGTGTACGTTATCACATGTATTGTGATGTGGTTGTGGATAACCCCGATGTGGTGGATTTTATAATCCCGTGACCGTGGGTTTGAGTTGGAGAAGTGAATCGCGTGTAGTTCGGATTCACGATGACGCGTGTAGTTCGGTCATCTTATCAAAATGAATCTCGTGTAGTTCGGATTCATGGTGACTCGTGTAGTTCGGTCATCTTATTGAGGTAGTAATCTCGTGTGGTTTCAGATTACTAAGGCTCGTGTAGTTCGGCCAACCTCGATGTTGTGAAGATAGTAATCTCGTGTGGTTTCGGATTACTAAGGCTCGTGTAGTTCGGCCAATCTTCATTGTGGTATTTGGTTCTCGATATTGGGTTAAGGTGTTAACCTTGTTCATTTATATTGTTATATATTAATGTATTGTTGTGTTGTACCTAACCCTCCGGGTGTAGCTATTTGGCGTGGTTCACATCGTCGTTGGTGAACTTATATTTTGTTGTTGTATCTTAGCTCGTGCTTAGTGTTTGTACGGTACGCCTAGACTAGCTTGCCTTTATGCTTGGTTGTTCGGTATGCGGTATTTATTTATTTATGTGGCGTGTCCATTTTATGCATATATATGTATGTAGTATATTTTCACTCACTAAGCGTTAGCTTACCCTCTCATTGTTTACATTTTTATAGATTTGCATGGATGCGGTTGCTCGGGTAAGCGGGGGACTAGTGGACTCGCGTAGTTGCTTTAGAAGGCTTGCTTTTGGTTTGATTAGGATTGGGTAGCGTATCCCCAATCTCCATGCTCGGCTTTATTTTGTATTAAAAGTCGTGTGGTCGAAACTTGTATTTTGTACGAAAGTCGTAAAACGGCCGATGTGGGCCCGGTCTCGTAAAACTCATTTTATTATTGGAACGTGTTAGTTTTAACTAATATAAATTGTTGTGAAAAGCGTTTGGTCTAAAAGTGTCGGGAAGTCGAAGATCTTTTCGCGAAAAATGGACATTTTGATCAGAACTGTCTCAGGCCTTGTGCGCGCCGCGCACAGGCAGTGGTGCGCGCCGCGCACCCTTCTGTCCAGTTTAAAATTTTTTTTTTATTGCGCGTTTTTGGTTGGTTAACGGGTTGGGTTGTTACAAGTGGTATCAGAGCATGGTCTAAGGGATTTAGGTGACTTGAGATAGGTGCCTAGACTTAGACTTTTGTGTGTGCTTAATTGTTGCGGGACTTGTAGGATTACGGGTCGGAATGAGTTATAGTTAGTGCCTTGATTGTAGGTAGACTAACGTTTATATTAGTAATGCGGATATTATTAACATATTATTTGTGTTGTGGTGTAATTCTCGCGTGTGTTTATATCGCGTAGAATTCTGTTTGTGTTTGTTTATATCATCGAATGAGGCGGTTGTTGTACTAACGAGTTGATGCGGCGTGTGTGCGTAATAAGGACTTGCAAACCTTATTACGGGTGCAAATCGTGTCAAATAAGTGATGTACGACGAGTGTTTAGCAAGATGGGGCGGTGTGGTGCGTATGGTTTTATACGTTCATGGACTAATCGTTTTGCATTCTTTAGAATGGCGACGCGAAACGAGATCGAGACGAATGACGAGGAGTTTAATACTAGAGTTGCGGCCGCCGTTGCGGAGCAAATTGGTGCGTTGGAAGAAAGAATGGATAGGAAGTATTCCGAATTTCGGGGTAGTAGTGAAATGGAGCGTTATCATAAGAGCTTCATGAGGACTAAACCCCCGATGTATGACGGGAAACCGGATCCTTTGATAAGCACAACTTGGATTTCGGACGTCGAAGGGTGTTTCCGTACTATTGATTGCCCTCCCGAGAGAAAGACGAGACTCGCTACTAGTTTGTTGCGGGGTAGGGCAAGGGATTGGTTGGATGGTAAGATTGATCTTGTCGGTGGCGAAACGTTTATGACTTTATCGTGGGACGAGTTTAAGAAGGAATTCTTCGAGGAGTTCCGAACTTCAGCCGATTTATCTGAAATGCGTAATGAGTTGCGAAATTTGCGACAAGGATCTATGGATTTGAGTACTCTCAAGACGACCTTTATGGCGAAGGCTCATTTTTGTCTGGAGTATTTGGTTAATGATCGTTTGTTGATGGGGGATTTCTATCGGACCTTGAATGATGACTTGAAAAGTAAAATTAGTCGGGGTCAAGCGAAATCGTTTTCGGAATTATTCGACTTGGCTAGAGGTTTCGAGTTGTATTCACGATCGAAAAAGGGTGAACCTTCAAGTGAGCGAAGGGTCGTTTCTTATGGTGCTCCGAGTAAGAGGGCTAAGGGTCCGAGTGTGAGCACGGGTGGTACGCGAACGGGTATGTCAGATTCTAGTGCGTCTAGATGTTACAATTGTGGCGTGAGGGGTCACAAGTCTTGGGAATGTTCGGTACCAAAGGGTGATGGTATGGTGTGCTTCAATTGCCAAAAAGAAGGACATCGTAAGTCGGAATGTCCCAAGTTAGCGGGGACGGGTGCGGCAAGGAGATGTTAAGGTACGTTTCATTTTAATAAATATGTCTTTTGATTATTTATTAAATGCCGTTTGAGTTTGAGTTGTATGCCTTTGTTGTGCATGTTATGCTATGGGTGACGTTCCTAATGGAAGTACCCTATGTTGATGTTTGATTGACGGGCGAAGGGCGTAAGACTTGATGCAACCAAGCATTCCTTAGTATTTGGGAAATGTTTCTACCAAGCCACGGAAATGGTTTTGGTGTTTGGTTGTTAAGCGCGTGTTCGCTTTTATGTTGAAGTGACGAATCATGAGGTTCGTCAGTTGGTTGGAACCCTTGAGATCGAGTGTTTTAAATCTCGATGTGTGTTGGTAATGGAGTCTTTATGATGCGACATTAGGTGCCTCTTTTATACCTACTAGCGTGGTGTTCGACTCCGATTGTGTTGCGGTACACTTTTCGTTCAAAGTGTTTAAGGATTGGTTAAAATCCTTCGTGTGCTCAAGGTTGGAGCAAGATGTAGTGATGGGTCGTATGAGCCCAATTATTGGTAAAGTCTACCTTTGGTAGCATTGTGCGGTTGTACGAGTTGTGACATTGGAACGTAATTCTAAGTGGGGGAGTTACACTCCCGCACGAGGAGGCTTTGGTGGGAGATTTCGGATGATACTTTTGGTAGATCCGGAAATTTTTGGTCGATATGTGGTAGAGTACAATTTCGGATAAATTGTCCTTATGGTTTGGGATTTGTAAATTATCACCGAGGTGGTAAGTTTGTGAATCTCGTTGGGAGATAATGGACGTGTTGGCGAGCAAGGTGAAATCCTTCGTTTAAGGGAGGTGTGTGTCGGGTTCTCTTTTGGAGAATTATTGTTTGGTACCTATGTTTGGTATAGGTGGTTCTTGCTCGATTATGGATGGTTAGTGGTCCGCTAGGGTTCACTGTAGTGTAGCAGAGCGCGATGTTGCATGACTCGGTGATTGAGGCCGAAAGTGCTTATGTGATAGACGAAGCATGACCTTCGGGGTCCGCTGACTTCATCGTGGGATTGTTGATTGATGAAGCATGACTTTCGGAGTCCGCTGACTTCATCATGGGATTGTGATTAATGAAGCATGACTTTCGGGGTCCGCTGACTTCATTATGGTATGGTTGATTGATGAAGCATGATCTTTAGGGTCCGCTGACTTCATCATGGGAGTAGGTGATTGGTGGAGCATGACTTTCGGGGTTCGCTGACTTCATCATGAGTGTGGTGTTATATCGATGAAGCATGATCTTCGGGTCCGCTGACTTCATCCGGTGTCGAGATTGGTGAAGCATGATCTTCGGGTCCGCTGACTTCATCATGGTTGTGGATCGCGTGTGTTTTCGGATTCACGATGACGCGTGTAGTTCGGTCATCTTATCGGAATGAATCTCGTGTAGTTCGGATTCATGGTGACTCGTGTAGTTCGGTCATCTTATTGAGGTAGTAATCTCGTGTGGTTTCAGATTACTAAGGCTCGTGTAGTTCGGCCAACCTCGATGTTGTGGAAGTGAATCTCGTGTAGTTCGGAATCACAAATGACTCGTGTGGTTTCGGTCATTGTATTGAGGAGTGAGTCTCATGTAGTTCGGATTCACAAATGACTCGTGTAGTTCGGTCATACCTCTGGGAGAGTGACTCTTGTGTAGTTCGGATTCACTATGGCGCGTGTGGTTCCGCCATTCCCGATTGTGTTGTGGTGAAGGTAGTGAGTCGCGTGTAGTTCGGATTCACTAAGGCGCGTGTAGTTTTCGGCCGGCCTTCGTGTGGTGTGATCTATCGGTTGTTTTATACACCGATGGTGGGGTCGTAAGGACCGTGTGGTTTGATCTATTGGTGTTTTATGCACCAATGGTGGGGTCGTAAGGACCGTGTTGTGAGAACTATCGGTTGTTTTATACACCGATGGTGGGGTCGTGAGGACCATGTTGTGAGATTAGTGAGGCGACAGCCGTGTTTCGCTCACATGTTGCTACGGGTGTGACGATAGTTGATTTGGTACACCTTGGGATTTACGTTTCCATAGTCGTTTTGGGCGCTATCGGTTTTAGCCGTTTGCTTTATGATGTTACGGTAGTTGTGTTTTGGTCGTATTGCGCACTACCAGGGATGTCTAATGATTGGTGTTATTCGTAAGGATTCGTTTGGTTCGGTCTTCATCATTCGGGTTGTTGAGCTTAGGTTGAGACTTGGTTGCTTTTAGTGTTGTACTCGGTAAGGGTACGCTAAGGGATTGATATCTCGGTACGAGATTGGTTGATTTTTCCCGATGTTAGGGAATGAGCATGGTTTTAGTGCTCGGATTGGTGGATTTGATAAATCGCGGGTGACGATTTAGTTTTTAAAGGCGATTCATTGGGAAGAATTGCCTAGGAACGTCGGTTGGGACTTATGTTTGAGGACCGTGGAGTGTGGTCCGTTTGGTTAAGTGACGAGGATCACGAGGACGTGATCGATTCTAAGTGGGGGAGAGTTGTAAGACCCTAATATTTATTATACGGAAGTGTAATTATGCTACATAAAGTGCAGGAAGCATTGTGTAATTAAACAAAGCTCAGATTCTGCCCAGACAAGGGTGCGCGCCGCGCACGAGCCCAGCGACAGAATTCTGTTTTTTCTATTTAGGGTTTAATGAGGGGCTTTTTGGTCTTTTCACTTGAGGCCGGATGTTAAGCCATATCAGCTGGTTAGATTTAATTTTGGATCACATTTCACATCCATTAACACTCTCAAATCATTCTAGAGAGAGAGGGAGATTTATAGAGAGAGATTTGGGGTTTTGGAGAAGAAGGAGCTTGAATTGATCAAAGTCTCGGGTTTTAAAGTTGTTCACCTCGTTCCTAGCTACGTTTTGGTGGTTGTGGTAAGTTCTAACTCCGAATTTCATTGTTTGATTTTGATAATCAAGTTAGGTTTTGAACTTAAATTGATGAGAAACCCATTTAAACTCTTGGAGTGAGTTTAGTGATGCTAGTAATCGGGTTTGTTGTTATTGTTGGTGGATTTTGGGTTGGTGAACTAATTGGCCATGATTAGGACTTGAAATTGGGTTTAATCACTTAAGTTAGTGATTATGGAAGTATTGAAACCCATTTAGGGTTATTTGGTTGACTAGTTTTGACTTTGGGTCAAAATTAGGGTTTAGTGATGATTATGACCCAATTGGCGATTTAATGAGGTTTATAAACTTAAAATGGATTAAGTTGAAGTATAAAACCGAGTTAAAGGTGTTTTGGTGTCAAAACTTGTAAATGGTGAGATTTTGACCTTATGGGTTAAAATTAGGGTTTATGGGCAATTTGGAGATTTGTAAGTGTTTAACACGTGTGTTCGGGTTTAATTGGCGTGTTAGGACCATTCTCACTTGTGTTAGTGATTATTGGTTAATTTTGGGCACGGTTTGTACTTGGAAGTGCATTTGGGTCGAATTTACACTAAGTGTCAAATTGGGTTGGTTTGTAAATCCAATCTAAGTGTGTTGTTGAATTTGTGATAATGGAATAGGTACTTTCCATTGGCGAGTTGCGGTTTACTTGGAAGCATTCATCAAGGCGACAAGGTGAGTGTTAATATCCTATGTGCATATGTATGTGTAGGATGGGTGCGGGTCGGGTGAAGTGGTTCTCGGTTATAGAGCTCACTTCACATATAGGTGGATTAGATGGACTTTGGTATGAGTCCAATTGGCACGGTTGTGCGTTTTGGTTGACCTCCTTTTGGCGAGGTGTACACTTGTGTGTACGTTATCACATGTATTGTGATGTGGTTGTGGATAACCCCGATGTGGTGGATTTTATAATCCCGTGACCGTGGGTTTGAGTTGGAGAAGTGAATCGCGTGTAGTTCGGATTCACGATGACGCGTGTAGTTCGGTCATCTTATCAAAATGAATCTCGTGTAGTTCGGATTCATGGTGACTCGTGTAGTTCGGTCATCTTATTGAGGTAGTAATCTCGTGTGGTTTCGGATTACTAAGGCTCGTGTAGTTCGGCCAACCTCGATGTTGTGAAGATAGTAATCTCGTGTGGTTTCGGATTACTAAGGCTCGTGTAGTTCGGCCAATCTTCATTGTGGTATTTGGTTCTCGGTATTGGGTTAAGGTGTTAACCTTGTTCGTTTATATTGTTATATATTAATGTATTGCTATGTTGTAGCTAACCCTCCGGGTGTAGCTATTTGGCGTGGTTCACATCGTCGTTGGTGAACTTATATTTTGTTGTTGTATCTTAGCTCGTGCTTAGTGTTTGTACGGTACGCCTAGACTAGCTTGCCTTTATGCTTGGTTGTTCGATATGCGGTATTTGTTTATTTATGTGGCGTGTCCATTTTATGCATATATATGTATGTAGTATATTTTCACTCACTAAGCGTTAGCTTACCCTCTCGTTGTTTACATTTTTATAGATTTGCATGGATGCGGTTGCTCGGGAAAGCGGGGGACTAGTGGACTCGCGTAGTTGCTTTAGAAGGCTTGCTTTTGGTTTGATTAGGATTGGGTATCGTATCCCCAATCGCCATGCTCGGATTTATTTTGTATTAAAAGTCGTGTGGTCGAAACTTGTATTTTGTACGAAAGTCGTAAACCGGCCGATGTGGGCATGGTCTCGTAAAACCCATTTTATTATTGGAATGTGTTAGTTTTAACTAATATAAATTGTTGTGAAAAGTATTTGGTCTAAAAGTGTCGGGAAGTCGAAGATCTTTTCGCGAAAAATGGACATTTTGATCAGAACTGTCTCAGGCCTTGTGCGCGCCGTGCACAGGCAGTGGTGCGCGCCGCGCACCCTTCTGTCCAGTTTAAATTTTTTTTTTATTCCGTGTTTTTGGTTGGTTAACGGGTTGGGTTGTTACACGTAAGTGTCTTGCGAATGAGTTATCTTGGGTGCCATTAGACGAGATTGAGCTAAATAATAAGTTAGAGTATATCGAGGAACCGATTGCCATACTTGACGAGAAGGTCAAAAGGTTGAGACATAAAGAGGTTAGGACTTTTAAAGTTCAATGGCGTCGTAGTAAGGGTTCCGAGTTTACTTGGGAGCCTGAAGAGTTTGTGTTGGTTTATCTTCCTTCTTGTCATGCGGCTTGGATCGCGAGGACGCGCTCCAATTCAAGTGGGGGAGAGTTGTAACATCCCGTTTTCTCGTACGTATCGAAAGGTACTTACTTAATCATTTGTACGTTTATAACTCGTTAGCTTATGCGTAAATGTATGAATATATGTGTAGATATATATATATATATATATATATATATATATATATATATATATATATATATATATATATATATATATATATATATAGATACATACTTGATAATGTGTGCATGTATAAGTTTAAACATGGGTTTGGTTAGCGTTAAGTCTTGTGAGACTATTGTTGAAGGCTAGGTGAATATAGGAAGCGGGTTTGGAATGTACAAATTAAATAAAATCGAAAATTGTTTAAATTGGTCGAGCTGTTCAGATATAGCCTTAGGCCGTACCGCGACAATTGGGTCCGCGCCGCGGCATATCAAGCAAATCTGGATCAGAAGTTGGGTTAAAAGGGGTTGTTTTTCCTTCGATACGTTGCGTCGCGGCAAATCTGCTGGACAGATTCCGGTTTTAGCTCAAATTAAATGACTTTAAGGGGCAAAGTGGTAATTTGGCATATAAATCTGATGGGAGCATTAAATCCCAACCACTTATCCATTTCATTTAATTTCTTTTCTTTTTTTCTTCCCAATTTCTCTCCCAAAACTTAAAACCCATTTGGATTAAAAGTGAGATTTGAGAGTGAAGGATTGAGGGTTGATCTGTGGAGCAAGTATTAAAGTTGTTCCTTGTGTCTCTAGCTACGCGTTGATAGTCTCGGTAAGTTCTAACTCTAAGTTTTGAGTTTTAATTGGTTAATGGCTAGGGTTTTGGTTACTAGAGATTTGTAAGACCCATTTGGTGGTAAAACGGGTGAGTTTGGGTTATGTTGTTGTAATGAAACCCTAATAGCCACAATCTACGGTTTTGGCCTTGTGATTTGAGGTTGTAAGTGTCAATTGATGTTGTTAGTCACTAATACACTTTAAGATTTATGAAAGAAGTGTTAATGAGTAAGTTTGACTTGATTGTGAGTCTAAGTATTATAAAATGGGTCAAAATGTACTAGTTGACCTAATTAGATGAAATGGGTATGGATTACCCTAAGTTTTGTGTTAATTGAAGTTAATAGACTTTAATTCACTAGTCTTAGTGATTAAAGTCGAGTCTTGGCCATTTATGGGCGGTTGTGAGTGTTGAGTCATTTAATGCAAATTAGGTCATTAAATGCTCAAGTGGGAGTATTGTGGTTAATCCCACTAGTTGTGAAATTGAATGTGCACTTAATGATTTAGGTACATTGCGTTGAAGCTCGGAAGTGCTAAATCATCATCCTTGTGACAAGGTGAGTGGAATAATTATACGTTCATGTATATGGCGTGTTTATTTGTGAATGTTATGGTATGAACCATGTGCCGGTAGTGCCATAACATGTATGTGACGGATATAGGATGTGAACCACGTGCCGGTAGCATCGAGTGTGAACCACGTGCCGGTAGCACTATAAAATTAGGCGTGAACCACGTGCCGGTAGCGTCAAAGTGTGAACCATGTACCGGTAGCACTATAAAATGAGGCGTGAACCACGTACCGGTAGCGTCAAAGTGTGAACCATGTGCCGGTAGCACTATAAAAGAGTGAGACTCAAATGCGTATGGTATGAACCACGTGCCGGTAGCACCATAGCGTTATGGTTAACCATATTATGTTGTGATCATTTAGCATTATATATATATATATATATATATATATATATATATATATATATATATATATATATATATATATATATATATATATATATGGTGTTGAGTATATGCTAATGAGATTTGGTGTCAATGTACGACTTGTTGGTATTTCGGGTATGATTGACTTGCTATGTGAGTTACATGTTCGTGCGAGGTATTTTTGTTATTTGTGATTGCAAATAGATGGGTTATATATATGTATGTATAACTATTGCATTCACTAAGCATTGCTTACCCTCTCATTGTTTACCATTTTTATAGGTTCCAGCTTGGACAAGGGTAAGGGCATACGGTTGGATTAGTTGTCTCCTGTTTGTGTTGACAGGGGGTGCTTTTTGGATAGCTTTTGAAGTGGCCTAACGTTTTGGGTAGTTTAGCCCCAAACCATGTGAAATGTCCCGTTCTTATTGATTAAAAACGTTCCATATTAATTGATTTCGTTGCGAGGTTTTGACCTCTATATGAGACATTTTTCAAAGACTGCATTCATTTTAAAACAAACCATAACCTTTATTTCATCAATAAAGGTTTAAAAAGCTTTACGTAGATTATCAAATAATGATAATCTAAAATATCCTATTTACACACGACCATTACATAATGGTTTACAATACAAATATGTTACAACAAAATAAGTTTCTTGAATGCAGTTTTTACACAATATCATACAAGCATGGACTCCAAATCTCGTCCTTATTTAAGTATTCGACAGCGGAAGCTCTTAATAATCACCTGAGAATAAACATGCTTAAAACGTCAACAAAAATGTTGGTGAGTTATAGGTTTAACCTATATATATCAAATCATAATAATAGACCACAAGATTTCATATTTCAATACACATCCCATACATAGAGATAAAAATCATTCATATGGTGAACACCTGGTAACCGACATTAACAAGATGCATATATAAGAATATCCCCATCATTCCGGGACACCCTTCGGATATGATATAAATTTCGAAGTACTAAAGCATCCGGTACTTTGGATGGGGCTTGTTGGGCCCGATAGATCTATCTTTAGGATTCGCGTCAATTAGGGTGTCTGTTCCCTAATTCTTAGATTACCAGACTTAATAAAAAGGGGCATATTCGATTTCGATAATTCAACCATAGAATGTAGTTTCACGTACTTGTGTCTATTTTGTAAATCATTTATAAAACCTGCATGTATTCTCATCCCAAAAATATTAGATTTTAAAAGTGGGACTATAACTCACTTTCACAGATTTTTACTTCGTCGGGAAGTAAGACTTGGCCACTGGTTGATTCACGAACCTATAACAATATATACATATATATCAAAGTATGTTCAAAATATATTTACAACACTTTTAATATATTTTGATGTTTTAAGTTTATTAAGTCAGCTGTCCTCGTTAGTAACCTACAACTAGTTGTCCACAGTTAGATGTACAGAAATAAATCGATTAATATTATCTTGAATCAATCCACGACCCAGTGTATACGTATCTCAGTATTGATCACAACTCAAACTATATATATTTTGGAATCAACCTCAACCCTGTATAGCTAACTCCAACATTCACATATAGAGTGTCTATGGTTGTTCTGAAATATATATAGATGTGTCGACATGATAGGTCGAAATATTGTATACGTGTCTATGGTATCTCAAGATTACATAATATACAATACAAGTTGATTAAGTTATGGTTGGAATAGATTTGTTACCAATTTTCACGTAGCTAAAATGAGAAAAATTATCCAATCTTGTTTTACCCATAACTTCTTCATTTTAAATCCGTTTTGAGTGAATCAAATTGCTATGGTTTCATATTGAACTCTATTTTATGAATCTAAACAGAAAAAGTATAGGTTTATAGTCGGAAAAATAAGTTACAAGTCGTTTTTGTAAAGGTAGTCATTTCAGTCGAAAGAACGACGTCTAGATGACCATTTTAGAAAACATACTTCCACTTTGAGTTTAACCATAATTTTTGGATATAGTTTCATGTTCATATTAAAAATCATTTTCTCAGAATAACAACTTTTAAATCAAATTTTATCATAGTTTTTAATTAACTAACCCAAAACAGCCCGCGGTGTTACTACGACGGCGTAAATCCGGTTTTACGGTGTTTTTCGTGTTTCCAGGTTTTAAATCATTAAGTTAGCATATCATATAGATATAGAACATGTGTTTAGTTGATTTTAAAAGTCAAGTTAGAAGGATTAACTTTTATTTGCGAACAAGTTTAGAATTAACTAAACTATGTTCTAGTGATTACAAGTTTAAACCTTCGAATAAGATAGCTTTATATGTATGAATCGAATGATGTTATGAACATCATTACTACCTTACGTTCCTTGGATAAACCTACTGGAAAAGAGAAAAATGGATCTAGCTTCAACGGATCCTTGGATGGCTCGAAGTTCTTGAAGCAGAATCATGACACGAAAACAAGTTCAAGTAAGATCATCACTTGAAATAAGATTGTTATAGTTATAGAAATTGAACCAAAGTTTGAATATGATTATTACCTTGTATTAGAATGATAACCTACTGTAAGAAACAAAGATTTCTTGAGGTTGGATGATCACCTTACAAGATTGGAAGTGAGCTAGCAAACTTGAAAGTATTCTTGATTTTATGTAACTAGAACTTGTAGAATATATGAAGAACACTTAGAACTTGAAGATAGAACTTGAGAGAGATTAATTAGATGAAGAAAATTGAAGAATGAAAGTGTTTGTAGGTGTTTTTGGTCGTTGGTGTATGGATTAGATATAAAGGATATGTAATTTTGTTTTCATGTAAATAAGTCATGAATGATTACTCATATTTTTGTAATTTTATGAGATATTTCATGCTAGTTGCCAAATGATGGTTCCTACATGTGTTAGGTGACTCACATGGGCTGCTAAGAGCTGATCATTGGAGTGTATATACCAATAGTACCTACATCTAAAAGCTGTGTATTATACGAGTACGAATACGGGTGCATACGAGTAGAATTGTTGATGAAACTGAACGAGGATGTAATTGTAAGCATTTTTGTTAAGTAGAAGTATTTTGATAAGTGTATTGAAGTCTTTCAAAAGTGTATAAATACATATTAAAACACTATATGTATATACATTTTAACTGAGTCGTTAAGTCATCGTTAGTCGTTACATGTAAGTGTTGTTTTGAAACCTTTAGGTTAACGATCTTGTTAAATGTTGTTAACCCAATGTTTATAATATCAAATGAGATTTTAAATTATTATATTATCATGATATTATCATGTATGAATATCTCTTAATATGATATATATATACATTAAATGTCTTTGCAACGATAATCGTTACATATATGTCTCGTTTAAAAATCATTAAGTTAGTAGTCTTGTTTTTACATATGTAGTTCATTGTTAATATACTTAATGATATGTTTACTTATCATAGTATCATGTTAACTATATATATATCCATATATATGTCATCATATAGTGTTTACAAGTTTTAACGTTCGTGAATCACCGATCAACTTGGGTGGTCAATTGTCTATATGAAACATATTTCAATTAATCAAGTCTTAACAAGTTTGATTACTTAACATGTTGGAAACATTTAATCATGTAAATATCAATCTCAATTAATATATATAAACATGGAAAAGTTCGGGTCACTACAGTACCTACCCGTTAAATAAATTTCGTCCCGAAATTTTAAGCTGTTGAAGGTGTTGACGAATCTTCTGGAAATAGATGCGGGTATTTCTTCTTCATCTGATCTTCACGCTCCCAGGTGAACTCGGGTCCTCTACGAGCATTCCATCGAACCTTAACAATTGGTATCTTGTTTTGCTTAAGTCTTTTAACCTCACGATCCATTATTTCGACGGGTTCTTCGATGAATTGAAGTTTTTCGTTGATTTGGATTTCATCTAACGGAATAGTGAGATCTTCTTTAGCAAAACATTTCTTCAAATTCGAGACATGGAAAGTGTTATGTACAGCCGCGAGTTGTTGAGGTAACTCAAGTCGGTAAGCTACTGGTCCGACACGATCAATAATCTTGAATGGTCCAATATACCTTGGATTTAATTTCCCTCGTTTACCAAATCGAACGACGCCTTTCCAAGGTGCAACTTTAAGCATGACCATCTCTCTAATTTCAAATTCTATATCTTTTCTTTTAATGTCAGCGTAGCTCTTTTGTCGACTTTGGGCGGTTTTCAATCGTTGTTGAATTTGGATGATCTTCTCGGTAGTTTCTTGTATAATCTCCGGACCCGTAATCTGTCTATCCCCCACTTCACTCCAACAAATCGGAGACCTGCACTTTCTACCATAAAGTGCTTCAAACGGCACCATCTCAATGCTTGAATGGTAGATGTTGTTGTAGGAAAATTCTGCTAACGGTAGATGTCGATCCCAACTGTTTCCGAAATCAATAACACATGCTCGTAGCATGTCTTCAAGCGTTTGTATCGTCCTTTCGCTCTGCCCATCAGTTTGTGGATGATAGGCAGTACTCATGTCTAGACGAGTTCATAATGCTTGCTGTAATGTCTGCCAGAATCTTGAAATAAATCTACCATCCCTATCAGAGATAATAGAGATTGGAATTCCATGTCTGGAGATGACTTCCTTCAAATACAGTCGTGCTAACTTCTCTATCTTGTCATCTTCTCTTATTGGCAGGAAGTGTTCTGATTTGGTGAGACGATCAACTATTACCCAAATAGTATCAAAACCACTTGCAGTCCTTGGCAATTTAGTGATGAAATCCATGGTAATGTTTTCCCATTTCCATTCTGGGATTTCGGGTTATTGAAGTAGACCTGATGGTTTCTGATGCTCAGCTTTGACCTTAGAACACGTCAAACATTCTCCTACGTATTTAGCAACATCGGCTTTCATACCCGGCCACCAAAAATGTTTCTTGAGATCCTTGTACATCTTCCCCGTTCCAGGATGTATTGAGTATCTGGTTTTATGAGCTTCTCTAAGTACCATTTCTCTCATATATCCAAATTTTGGTACCCAAATCCTTTCAGCCCTATACCGGGTTCCGTCTTCCCGAATATTAAGATGCTTCTCCGATCCTTTGGGTATTTCATCCTTTAAATTTCCCTCTTTTAAAACTCCTTCTTGCGCCTCCTTTATTTGAGTAGTAAGGTTATTATGAATCATTATATTCATAGATTTTACTCAAATGGGTTCTCTGTCCTTCCTACTCAAGGCATCGGCTACCACATTTGCCTTCCCCGGGTGGTAACGAATCTCAAAGTCGTAATCATTCAATAATTCAATCCACCTACGCTGCCTCATATTCAGTTGTTTCTGATTAAATATGTGTTGAAGACTTTTGTGGTCGGTATATATAATACTTTTGACCCCATATAAGTAGTGCCTCCAAGTCTTTAATGCAAAAACAACAGCGCCTAATTCCAAATCATGCGTCGTATAATTTTGTTCGTGAATCTTCAATTGTCTAGACGCATAAGCAATCACCTTCGTTCGTTGCATTAATACACAACCGAGACCTTGCTTTGATGCGTCACAATAAATCACAAAATCATCATTCCCTTCAGACAATGACAATATAGGTGCCGTAGTTAGCTTTTTCTTCAATAACTGAAACGCTTTCTCTTGTTCATCATTCCATTCAAATTTCTTCCCTTTATGCGTTAATGCAGTCAAGGGTTTTGCTATTCTGGAAAAGTCTTGGATGAACCTTCTGTAGTAACCAGCTAGTCCTAAAAACTGGCGTATGTGTTTCGGAGTTTTCGGGGTTTCCCACTTTTCAACAGTTTCTATCTTTGCCGGATCCACCTTAATACCTTCTTTGTTCACTATGTGACCGAGGAATTGAACTTCTTCCAACCAAAATGCACACTTTGAAAACTTAGCGTACAATTCTTCCTTCCTCAATACTTCTAACACCTTTCTCAAATGTTCACCGTGTTCTTGGTCATTCTTTGAGTAAATAAGTATGTCATCAATGAAAACAATGACAAACTTGTCAAGGTATGGTCCACACACTCGGTTCATAAGGTCCATGAACACAGCTGGTGCATTAGTTAAACCAAACGGCATGACCATAAACTCGTAATGACCGTAACGTGTTCTGAAAGCAGTCTTTGGAATATCATCTTCTTTCACCCGCATTTGATGATACCCGGAACGTAAGTCAATCTTTGAATAAACAGACGAGCCTTGTAGTTGATCAAATAAGTCGTCGATTCTCGGTAGTGGGTAGCGGTTCTTGATGGTAAGTTTGTTCAACTCTCGGTAGTCGATACACAACCTGAATGTACCATCTTTCTTCTTGACAAACAAAACAGGAGCTCCCCACGGTGATGTGCTTGGTCGAATGAAACCACGCTCTAAAAGTTCTTGTAATTGGCTTTGCAGTTCTTTCATCTCACTGGGTGCGAGTCTGTAAGGAGTACGAGCTATTGGTGCAGCACCTGGTACAAGATCTATTTGAAATTCAACGGATCGATGTGGGGGTAATCCCGGTAATTCTTTCGGAAATACATCGGGAAATTCTTTTGCAATGGGAACATCATTGATGCTCTTTTCTTCAGTTTGTACTTTCTCGACGTGTGCTAGAACAGCATAGCAACCTTTTCTTATTAGTTTTTGTGCCTTCAAATTACTAATAAGATGTAGCTTCGTGTTGCCCTTTTCTCCGTACACCATTAAGGGTTTTCCTTTTTCTCGTATAATGCGAATTGCATTTTTGTAACAAACGATCTCTGCTTTCACTTCTTTCAACCAGTCCATATCGATTATCACATCAAAACTCCCTAACTCTACTGGTATCAAATCAATCTTAAATGTTTCGCTAACCAGTTTAATTTCTCGATTCCGACATATATTATCTGCTGAAATTAATTTACCATTTGCTAATTCGAGTAAAAATTTACTATCCAAAGGCGTCAATGGACAACTTAATTTAGCATAAAAATCTCTACTCATATAGCTTCTATACTCACCCGAATCAAATAAAACGTAAGCAGATTTATTGTCAATAAGAAACGTACCCGTAACAAGCTCCGGGTCTTCCTGTGCCTCTGCCGCATTAATATTGAAAACTCTTCCGCGGCCTTGTCCATTCGTGTTCTCCTGGTTCGGGCAATTTCTAATAATGTGGCCCGGTTTTCCACATTTATAACAAACTACATTGGCATAACTTGCTCCGACACTACTTGCTCCGCCATTACTCGTTCCGACACCATTTGTTCCTTTCGTTCTATTAACCCCTGGTCCATAGACCTCACACTTCGCCGCGCTATGACCATTTCTTTTACACTTGTTGCAAAATTTGGTGCAGAACCCCGAGTGATACTTTTCACACCTTTGGCATAGCTGCTTCTGATTGTTGTTGTTGTTCCGGTTATTATTGTTGTTGGGATGATTGTTGTAGTTGCTGTTGTTGTTGTTGTTGTTGTTGTTGTTGTTGTTGTTGTTGGGCCGTTTGTTGTAGTTGCGATTGATGTTGCGATTGTTGGGATAATTGTTGCGATTATTGTTGTAATTGCTGTTGTTGTTGTATTGGTGATTCTTATCACCGTTTTCCTCCCACTTTCTTTTGACTTGCTTCACATTGGCCTCTTCAGCAGTCTGTTCTTTAATTCTTTCTTCAATCTGGTTCACTAGTTTGTGAGCCATTCTACATGCCTGTTGTATGGAGGCGGGCTCGTGTGAACTTATATCTTCTTGGATTCTTTCCGGTAATCCTTTCACAAACGCGTCGATCTTCTCTTCCTCATATTCGAATGCTCCCAGACACAATAGGCACAATTCTGTAAATCGTCTTTCGTACGTGGTAATATCAAATCCTTGGGTTCGTAACCCTCTAAGTTCTGTCTTGAGCTTATTGACCTCGGTTCTGGGACGGTACTTCTCGTTCATCAAGTGCTTGAATGCTGACCACGGTAGTGCGTACGCATCGTCTTGTCCCACTTGCTCTAGATAGGTATTCCACCATGTTAACACAGAACCTGTGAAGGTATGCGTAGCGTACTTCACTTTGTCCTCTTCAGTACACTTACTTATGGCAAACACCGATTCGACCTTCTCGGTCCACCGTTTTAATCCGATCGGTCCTTCGGTTCCATCAATTTCCAAAGGTTTGCAGGCAGTGAATTCTTTGTAGGTGCATCCTACACGATTTCCTGTACTGTTAGATCCAAGGTTATTGTTGGTATGTAGCGCAGCCTGTACTGCGGCTATGTTTGAAGCTAGAAAAGTACAGAATTCCTCTTCATTCATATTCACGGTGTGTCGAGTAGTCGGTGCCATTTCCTTCAAAATAGTCAAATGGAACAAGTTAATCATACAGAATATTAAGAGTAGTTAATAGTATTTCGTAGCATAATATGAACTCATTTATAAAAGCTTTTTCTTCATATTAGCGTTTTATAAGTTTAAATTCGGGTAGTACCTACCCGTTAAGTTCATACTTAGTAGCTAATATACAATTCAACTACTACAATTCTATATGAAAAACTGATTATAATAATATTTCGCGTTCAAACTTTTACACAATATTTTACAAACTTACAATACCGCTTATTTTACATATAGTATGAAATATAGCACACAATAAATTTGATACAAGATGGTTGTGAAGATAATTCTAGCTAGTACACAAGTCGTTCAGCAAAGGCAATAAAGACACGTAATTCATACGTCCAGAAACAAGTCATGCATTCTGGTTTTACTAGGATTACTTCCCATCCTTGGTCTTGTGGAACATAACCGTTATGGCCGTTGATAAGACATCGTGTTGTAACGTCGTCAAAGGGACGAGGGTTACGTAATGTCCAACAGTCCCGTAACAATCTAAAAACCTCATTTCTTACCCCAATTACCGACTCCGTCACTTGTGGGAACGTTTTGTTTAATAGTTGTAGCCCGACGTTCTTGTTCTCACTTTGGTGAGAAGCGAACATTACTAATCCGTAAGCATAGCATGCTTCTTTATGTTTCATGTTAGCCGCTTTTTCTAAATCATGAAGTCCTATATTCGGATACATTGAGTCAAAATAATTTCTTAACCCGTTGCGTAAAATAGCATTTGGGTTTCCCGCAATATATGCGTCAAAGTAAACACATCGTAACTTATGGGTTTCCCAATGTGATATCCCCCATCTTTCAAAAGAAAGTCTCTTATAAACCAAGTCATTCTTGGAACGTTCTCCGAATGTCTTACAAACTGATCTCGCCTTAAATAGTTGTGCCGAGGAATTCTGACCGACTCTAGACAGGATTTCATCAATCATGTCTCCGGGTAGGTCTCTTAAAATATTGGGTTGTCTATCCATTTTGTGTTTTTAAACTGTAAAATAGACAAGAGTTAGATTCATAAAAAAAATACTTATTAATACAAGCAATTTTTACATATATCATAAAGCATAAGCACACTATATTACATATATTACACCACACGAATACAACTATCTTATTCTGACTCGCTTGTTTCTTCTTCTTCGGTTTTGGTTCGTTTTGCCAAGTTTCTAGGGATATATGATGTTCCCCTAATACGAGCCGTCGTTTTCCACATTGGTTTAGAAAAACCTGGTGGTTTAGAGGTTCCCGGGTCATTGTTACAACTTAAGGACTTCGGAGGTTGACGATACATATAAAGTTCATCGGGGTTGGAATTAGATTTCTCTATTTTTATGCCCTTTCCCTTATTATTTTCTTTTGCCTTTTTAAATTCAGTTGGGGTAATTTCTATAACATCATCGGAATTCTCGTCGGAATCCGATTCATCGGAGAATTGGTAATCCTCCCAATATTTTGCTTCCTTGGCGGAAACACCATTGACCATAATTAACCTTGGTCGGTAGGTTGAGGATTTTCTTTTACTTAACCGTTTTATTATTTCCCCCACCGGTTCTATTTCTTCATCCGGTTCCGATTCTTCTTCCGGTTCCGATTCTTCTTCCGGTTCCGACTCTTCTTCCGATTCCTCTTCGGGAACTTGTGAATCAGTCCACGAATCATTCCAATTTACATTTGACTCTTCATTATTATTAGGTGAGTCAATGGGACTTGTTCTAGAGGTAGACATCTATCACATAATATCAAACGCGTTAAGAGATTAATATATCACATAATATTCACATGTTAAAAATATATAGTTTCCAACAAAATTTGTTAAGCAATCATTTTCAAGTAAACACGGTCGAAGTCCAGACTCACAAATGCATCCTAACAAACTCGATAAGACACACTAATGCAAAATTCTGGTTCTCTAAGACCAACGCTCTGATACCAACTGAAATGTCCCGTTCTTATTGATTAAAAACGTTCCATATTAATTGATTTCGTTGCGAGGTTTTGACCTCTATATGAGACATTTTTCAAAGACTGCATTCATTTTAAAACAAACCATAACCTTTATTTCATCAATAAAGGTTTAAAAAGCTTTACGTAGATTATCAAATAATGATAATCTAAAATATCCTGTTTACACACGACCATTACATAATGGTTTACAATACAAATATGTTACAACAAAATAAGTTTCTTGAATGCAGTTTTTACACAATATCATACAAGCATGGACTCCAAATCTCGTCCTTATTTAAGTATTCGACAGTGGAAGCTCTTAATAATCACCTGAGAATAAACATGCTTAAAACGTCAACAAAAATGTTGGTGAGTTATAGGTTTAACCTATATATATCAAATCATAATAATAGACCACAAGATTTCATATTTCAATACACATCCCATACATAGAGATAAAAATCATTCATATGGTGAACACCTGGTAACCGACATTAACAAGATGCATATATAAGAATATCCCCATCATTCCGGGACACCCTTCGGATATGATATAAATTTCGAAGTACTAAAGCATCCGGTACTTTGGATAGGGCTTGTTGGGCCCGATAGATCTATCTTTAGGATTCGCGTCAATTAGGGTGTCTGTTCCCTAATTCTTAGATTACCAGACTTAATAAAAAGGGGCATATTCGATTTCGATAATTCAACCATAGAATGTAGTTTCACGTACTTGTGTCTATTTTGTAAATCATTTATAAAACCTGCATGTATTCTCATCCCAAAAATATTAGATTTTAAAAGTGGGACTATAACTCACTTTTACAGATTTTTACTTCGTCGGGAAGTAAGACTTGGCCACTGGTTGATTCACGAACCTATAACAATATATACATATATATCAAAGTATGTTCAAAATATATTTACAACACTTTTAATATATTTTGATGTTTTAAGTTTATTAAGTCAGCTGTCCTCGTTAGTAACCTACAACTAGTTGTCCACAGTTAGATGTACAGAAATAAATCGATAAATATTATCTTGAATCAATCCACGACCCAGTGTATACGTATCTCAGTATTTATCACAACTCAAACTATATATATTTTGGAATCAACCTCAACCCTGTATAGCTAACTCCAACATTCACATATAGAGTGTCTATGGTTGTTCTGAAATATATATAGATGTGTCGACATGATAGGTCGAAATATTGTATACGTGTCTATGGTATCTCAAGATTACATAATATACAATACAAGTTGATTAAGTTATGGTTGGAATATATTTGTTACCAATTTTCACGTAGCTAAAATGAGAAAAATTATCCAATCTTGTTTTACCCATAACTTCTTCATTTTAAATCCGTTTTGAGTGAATCAAATTGCTATGGTTTCATATTGAACTCTATTTTATGAATCTAAACAGAAAAAGTATAGGTTTATATTCAGAAAAATAAGTTACAAGTCGTTTTTGTAAAGGTAGTCATTTCAGTCGAAAGAACGACGTCTAGATGACCATTTTAGAAAACATACTTCCACTTTGAGTTTAACCATAATTTTTGGATATAGTTTCATGTTCATATTAAAAATCATTTTCTCAGAATAACAACTTTTAAATCAAAGTTTATCATAGTTTTTAATTAACTAACCCAAAACAGCCCGCGGTGTTACTACGACGGCGTAAATCCGGTTTTACGGTGTTTTTCGTGTTTCCAGGTTTTAAATCATTAAGTTAGCATATCATATAGATATAGAACATGTGTTTAGTTGATTTTAAAAGTCAAGTTAGAAGGATTAACTTTTATTTGCGAACAAGTTTAGAATTAACTAAACTATGTTCTAGTGATTACAAGTTTAAACCTTCGAATAAGATAGCTTTATATGTATGAATCGAATGATGTTATGAACATCATTACTACCTTAAGTTCGTTGGATAAACCTACTGGAAAAGAGAAAAATGGATCTAGCTTCAACGGATCCTTGGATGGCTCGAAGTTCTTGAAGCAGAATCATGACACGAAAACAAGTTCAAGTAAGATCATCACTTGAAATAAGATTGTTATAGTTATAGAAATTGAACCAAAGTTTGAATATGATTATTACCTTGTATGAGAATGATAACCTACTGTAAGAAACAAAGATTTCTTGAGGTTGGATGATCACCTTACAAGATTGGAAGTGAGCTAGCAAACTTGAAAGTATTCTTGATTTTATGTAACTAGAACTTGTAGAATATATGAAGAACACTTAGAACTTGAAGATAGAACTTGAGAGAGATTAATTAGATGAAGAAAATTGAAGAATGAAAGTGTTTGTAGGTGTTTTTGGTCGTTGGTGTATGGATTAGATATAAAGGATATGTAATTTTGTTTTCATGTAAATAAGTCATGAATGATTACTCATATTTTTGTAATTTTATGAGATATTTCATGCTAGTTGCCAAATGATGGTTCCCACATGTGTTAGGTGACTCACATGGGCTGCTAAGAGCTGATCATTGGAGTGTATATACCAATAGTACCTACATCTAAAAGCTGTGTATTATACGAGTACGAATACGGGTGCATACGAGTAGAATTGTTGATGAAACTGAACGAGGATGTAATTGTAAGCATTTTTGTTAAGTAGAAGTATTTTGATAAGTGTATTGAAGTCTTTCAAAAGTGTATAAATACATATTAAAACACTATATGTATATACATTTTAACTGAGTCGTTAAGTCATCGTTAGTCGTTACATGTAAGTGTTGTTTTGAAACCTTTAGGTTAACGATCTTGTTAAATGTTGTTAACCCAATGTTTATAATATCAAATGAGATTTTAAATTATTATATTATCATAATATTATCATGTATGAATATCTCTTAATATGATATATATACATTAAATGTCTTTGCAACGATAATCGTTACATATATGTCTCGTTTAAAAATCATTAAGTTAGTAGTCTTGTTTTTACATATGTAGTTCATTGTTAATATACTTAATGATATGTTTACTTATCATAGTATCATGTTAACTATATATATATCCATATATATGTCATCATATAGTTTTTACAAGTTTTAACGTTCGTGAATCACCGGTCAACTTGGGTGGTCAATTGTCTATATGAAACATATTTCAATTAATCAAGTCTTAACAAGTTTGATTGCTTAACATGTTGGAAACATTTAATCATGTAAATATCAATCTCAATTAATATATATAAACATGGAAAAGTTCGGGTCACTACACCATGCTCGAATGTAATTTGGATTATAAACTATCATTGTAGGAGGTCAAACTTGTATTAAACTTAATTACTGTCCTTTGTGCCTTTGGTAAACATTTAAATTGTTGTACGTTTAAATAGAATTGTGGAATAGTTTACATATTTAATTGGTGCGTAAATGTGTATTGTATAAAAAAAAATTTATCGTATGGAATACGGGTTGGGTTGTTTCAGGTGTGGTATGACCGGATCCGATACAAGAAAGAAAATTGCTTGTTGACAGGTTATATTTTTGGTTATGATTATGCTACTGCTAAGAGTGCTCTTGGGTTTTTGTGGCCACGAGTTCTATATAGGATGATGTAAGTTGCAAGTTTATGATGAACAAACATATGAATAGGTGTAAGACTTAGTGTGAGGATAAGAAAAAAATGAATAGAAACTGTCACGTAAAGTAGTTGTCAAAAGTATAACGAATGTACCCTTAAATGATGATGACTAATAACGATGTAACGATAATGTGCTAAACAAGTTTTGACTTAGTTGAATGGTGTTTAAGAACGAGTCGATAAGAAATGTTAAATGAGTTAAAGTTGTATGCTTGATAAAGAGCTAAATTGTGAAGGGTAGACTTAAGTCTCTAGATGGTACCGAGCAAGGGATTTCTTATGGTTATACGAAAAGTCAGAGTTGTAAAGATATAAATGTTAATGTGGTCGTTAAATGATAATTATGTAAATGATGAAATATAAGTTTTATATCAAAGAATATGTAATGTGTAAGGATCATAAGTTGCAGGAACTATGAAATGCATAATTGATGGATGAAAAGACCTTAAGACAACTGAACAGACTCTATCGATCAGAGTATCAATGTTTGAAAGAGTTTTACTTTTAAGTGTGGAAGGACATGTAATAAAGGACTACCAAATTCGTGTCATGCACACATTAAGCAAAGTTTGATTTCTTGTAAGTTATGTTAATTACTCATATGAATGATGATATGATTGAGAAGTATAGATAATGGTCATTAAAGCGCAAAGACAGGAACCTGCAACGACTAAGTGGATGTGAATCCGTATGTTTGGAACACTCAACGCGACAACTAGATAAGTAAATTTTATACTATACATGATGTTGATTATATGTATATTTTGATTTAAGAAAACCCGAGGGTTGTATTTATGATGAATATTATCACACAAGTGTTGTGGGATTACAAGCGTTAAGAAAGTTTAACATGATTAACGGTAATTATGAGATGAAAGAACTGATCACCAAACGATGTAGATTGACAGAGTTTTAACTAAATGGAATAATGAGAAAGAAAAGAAGTATGTATTTAAAGTAGAATGGACTTAGAAATATAATGGATTATGCCAAAGAAGAATGAATATTATGCTTAAAGTAAACGCATGAGTTAACACGCCCAAAATGCCATGATAGGTACTCTTATTCTATGATTACGCATTTAGTGTTTAGATAAAGTGGAGATAGCTAGCAAGATTTGTTGGGATTTAACAAGTTCATAAACACTAAAATCATATTAAGATTCATATTAAAGCGGAAGCATGTAACCCGATTTGAAACTTGTTTACTTTAACCAATTAAAATTAAATCCCAATAATAGATCATGTCATGAAATATACTTACAAACTAAAAGTGGGTTTAGAGTTTTACCTCCTCAAGCTAGTTGAGGGTTACTACAAGATGATGAAGAAGATGATGATGAACAAGCTTCTTACTTGAAGCCTCAAGCTTGAAATACCCACAAGTAATAACCCCAACACCTTTGTAATTAGTTAGGATTTAAATGACACTAGAAATGAGCTTGTAAAAACCAAATTTGGACCTCCCTTTCGGCAATAAAAGGCCACGGCTTTTGCTCAGCTCCAACAGAATTTTTGTGCAGTTTTCTAGCTCTTTTGATATCTTTGAATGCATGTGTGTGTAGAATACTAAGTCCCCTTGGTCTTAGTTAAGCATGGGTAACAAGTATTAAACAAATTCATGCTTATTCTAACTCCCATGCCACTCACATTGCCATAATATAATATACTTTTATAAAAAAAACTGATTTTATAAAATCAGTTTTTATAAAACTTGATTTCATAAAATACATTTTATAAACTTGTATATATATTATTTGTTATGTATATTTTATAAAACCAATTTTATAAAATGTATCATAACTTAATCAATTATTTAACCTATAAATAATTAAATCCTTGTTATATAAGTTGTTCCATAACTTATACATAAACATATCAAGTAATATTATTTAAGAAACCTTTTCCTTAAAATTCAAGTGTCGCGTATTTAATCAATGATCCAATCGTTAAGATCAAATACGAATAAGGTGTCGGTAAGCTTGTTATTGGGTATGTCCCGACTTGGATCAAAACATATTAGCCACATTAATTTAATATGTCTCTCGGGCATACGAAAAACCTTCAATCTCCCACTTGCACGAGAAACATAAGAAATTAATGCAAGTGACGGATACCACCTAACGACCGTCCATCACCCCCAATATGTTATGACTTTGTGCCATTCAATAACATCATCCCTTTCGAGTTCCCATCTCGAATATGAATAGGTGAATCTTTTCATTATATCCTTTCGTCCTAGATGTCATGTTAAATCCAAGAGACACAGAGTGATCACTCTCTTCTAGATTTAACTTTATCAGGCCTTAGACATCTGACTCTCAACGAATAAGAGGGACAAATTCCATCTTGACTACACACGTCCTAAATATATACCTTGTATTATACCTGAGCTCTTCCTTATGAACTACCATATTTCAGAATAGCGAAGGAATGAATCAAGGCACAATACTTGGTAAATATCCGAACCCAATATGTATCTCAGGTCAGAGGATACAATGATATTCGCCTTTACTCAAGACTACATGTGATCAACCACAAAGGCTCCATTTAGTAAATCTTGAGAGCGGGTCTTCCAATATTTGTATCCAACAAATATCTATGAACCTTGGTTGCAACCTTGCCCCACATTCATCCCGTGAATGTATACCAATCCAAGTTCATAATAGTCTAAACCTCACATTTGCTCCCACAAATGTGATCGACTACGGAATTTAGAATAATTACTTATTCATGGATAAAATATGCAAAATAGGAACATAACTCAAAACTAATACCATAATTATATTAATGAGTTTGAACAATTTCGTTCCGTTACAATACTTAAAACAGATCATGACCAATCACTAGAATATCGAAGCCCTAATGCACAAACATGTCCGGCATGTTTTGATCCATGTAAGAGCTTCATGAGAGGATCCGCTATATTAAGATCTGTGTGAACTTTATGAATACATATCTTTCCCTTTTCAACTTCATCCCTTATGTAGTTGAATCTCCGCTCAATGTGACGGGTCTTTTGATGAGCACGAGGTTCTTTGATTTGAGCAATCGCACCCTCGTTGTCACAAAAGATCTCAAGAGGGTCCTGAATGGAAGGGACTACTCCTAAGTCGTCGATGAATTTCTTCATCCATGCAGCTTCCTGAGCTGCCAATGAGGCGGCATTGTACTCAGACTCTATAGTGGATAATGCAACAACATCCTGTTTTGAACTCTTCCAAGAGACCGCACCACCATTTAATGTGAAGACATAACCGGACTGTGATCGAGAATCATCTCGATCAGTTTGGAAACTCGCGTCCACGTAACCTTTTACAGCGAGTTCCTCCTCACCAGACCCATATATTAGAAACATATCCTTAGTTCTCCTAAGGTATTTCAATATACTTTTGACAGCAATCCAATGACTGTTGCCTGGGTTATTCTGGTATCTACTTGTCAGGCTTAGAGCGCATGACACATCCGGTCTCGTGCATATCATTGCATACATGATTGACCCAATAGTAGATGCATATGGGACTTTCTTCATTCTCTCCTGTTCATCTTTCGTGGTGGGGAACTCAGATGAACTAAGGAGCATTCCTCTTTGAATAGGTACCAAACCTTTCTTAGAGTTCTCCATCTTGAACCTTTTCAAGATTTTTTCAATGTATGCACTTTGATTCAAACCTATCAGTTTCTTGGATCTATTCCTGTAGATCCCAATCCCCAAAACGTATTGTGCTTCTCCAAGATCCTTAATGGAGAAACATTCACTTAGCCAAGTTTTAACTCCTTGCATTGCCGGAATATCATCTCCAAATAACAATATATCATCCACATATAGTACAAGGAACATGATAGTGCTCCCACTAGCTTTCTTGTATACACAAGCTTCATCACCATTTTTAATGAAGCCAAACTTCTTGGCCTCCTCATTAAAACGATGATTCCACATTCTAGATGCTTGTTTCAATCCGTAGATTGACTTCTTTAACTTGCATACCTTTTTAGGATATTTCGGATCAACAAAACCTTCAGGCTGAACCATATAGACATCTTCCTCAAGATGTCCATTTAGGAAAGCGGTCTTGACATCCATTTGCCATATTTCATAATCATAATGAGCAGCAATGGCAAGTAATATCCTAATAGACTTTAGCATTGCCACAGGCGAAAAAGTTTCATCATAGTCAACCCCTTGAGTTTGAGTGAAACCTTTTGCTACAAGTCTAGCTTTATATGTATCCAAGTTCCCATGTATGTCGGTTTTCATTTTGAAAAGCCATTTACAATCAACTAGCCTCAAGCCAGCAGGTTGTGCAACAAGTTCCCAAACTTGGTTGTCATACATGGATTGCATCTCAGCGTTCATGGCTTCCTGCCATTTATCTTTATCAGTCCTTGATAAAGCATCTTGGTAGTTTGTTGGTTCATCCAAATCAACCACATAGCAACCATCCATGAGAAACCCATATCTCTCAGGAGGATTACTAATCCTACCAGATCTGTGAACGTCTCGTGTATTTTGATCATCCATTTGATCATTCTCAACATTTTCATGTTGAGTGCTAGTGTCAACCAATTGTGTATCATCTACTTGATCTTGAACCTCTTCAAGATCTATCTTCCTTTCACTATTTTCTTCCATTAGGAACTTAGTTTCAAGGAATTCAGCCTTTCGAGCAACAAATACATTTTGCTCGATTGGATCATAGAAATAGTATCCCATGTCATCCTTGGGATATCCTATAAAGATACACTTTGTGGATCGAGCATTCAACTTATTAGGGACGTAACACTTAGGATAAGCTTCACATCCCCAAACCTTTAAGTATGATAGAGATGGAGGTTTTCCAAACCACATCTCATGAGGTGTTCGTTCCACTTTCTTGGTTGGGGCCATATTTAAAATACGAGCCGCAGAGCATAGACAATAACCCCAAAATGATAGAGGTAACGAGCTTCTAGCCATCATAGATCGAACCATATCCATTAGGGTTCGGTTCCTCCTTTCGGACACACCATTAAGTTGTGGTGTCCCGGGTGGAGTAAGTTTCGAGATAATCCCACAACTTCTAAGATGATCTTGGAAAGCATCGCTTAGGTATTCACCTCCTCTATCGGTACGAAGTACCTTGATTGTCTTATTGAGTTGATTTTGTACTTCGCTTTGATATTCTTTGAATGCTTCAAAAGTTTCGTCCTTATGTCTTAACAAGTAGACATATCCAAAACGACTGAAGTCATCAATGAAAGTAACGAAGTATCTTTCACCATTCCTAGCTATGGGCTTAAAGGGTCCACATACATCCGAATGTATTAATCCCAATAAGTCCTTAGCCCTTTCATAGGTCCCTTTGAAAGGTGCTTTAGTCATCTTGCCTTGTAAACAAGATTCACATACATCAAAAGAGTCCATCTCATTTGATTTCAAAAGTCCATTCTTTTGAAGTGTATGCATTCGGTTCTTGTTTATGTGACCAAGGCAACAATGCCATAAATAGGAATCACTCAAATCCCTTTTGAGTTTCTTGGTGCTAGTATGGTATATAGAGCTCGATGATGCGTCATCATGAACCAATTCATAAATTCCATTTGAAGGCGAAGCCTTGAAATAGAATACATTATCTTTAGAAACATGAATATCATCATCAATAAAATTAACAATGTAACCACATTGTTTTAAGCGAGAAATAGAAATAATGTTTCTACACAAATCCGGAGCATACAAAACATTTTCTAAAATAAGTTCCAATCCGCTTGGAAGCTTCAAAACAAAATCTCCCTGAGCTTTAACATGCACCTTTGCACCATTGCCCATATAGAGACTTGATGTTCCCGCCTTATGATCACTTCTTTTGAACCCCTGCAAAGAATTGCAAATATGAGTTCCACATCCCGTGTCTAATACCCATGTATTAGAAGAAGTAATATTAAGCTCAATATATACCATATATATATTACCTGAGGTTTGCCCTACATCCCTCTTGTCCTTCAACTCCTTAAGATAGACCGGACAGTTTCGTTTCCAATGACCCATCTCACCGCAACCGAAACATGGGTCTTCTTTGGGGTTTGCCTTCTCGGCTACCTTTTGCTTCTTAGCCTTGTTGATGGTTGGAGTAACCATCTTCCCCTTCCCTTTGCCTTGATAGGCGGGTCCTTTTCTCTTAGCCACCTTTGGCTTAGAGGTGTTACCTTTGGACCCACCTTGATCGATTGCTAACACGGGTAAAGTCCTTTTACCCATGCTAGTTTCTGCCGTTCTAAGCATACCGTGAAGCTCACCTATGCTCTTTTCCATCCCATTCATATTGTAATTAATTACAAATTGATCAAACCTTTTTGATAGGGAGTTAAGGATAAGATCGGTGGCTAACTCATTTGATATGTTTAGGTTAAGGCGGTTAGCACGATCAATAAGGCTCTTCATCTTAAGCACATAAGATGAAACCGATTGGGTATCGTCCATACGACAAGCATGTAGCGCCCGAACGGTCTCGAAACGCTCGACACGCGCTTGTTGAAGGAACATCTCCTTCAATTGCGTTATCATGTCGTATGCACTATGATGCTCGAAATCCTTTTGGAGTTCGGGAATCATAGTCCCAAGCATTAGGCATGAGACTTGAAGGGAGTCGTGGCAATACTTATCGTAAGAGGCCATTGCCTCCACATCATTCTCATCCAGTTGATCGGGAATGGGGTCCTCAAGTACATACGCTTTATCCTCTTGTTTGAGGACAATCCGAAGATTGCGGAACCAATCCATAAAGTTTGTATGGTTGAGTTTGTATTTCTCTAAGAGAGACCTTAATGATAGGTTGTTCATGTTAAGTGGTGCGTTTTTCATGTTGTTGTTGTTATTAGCAGCCATCTACAAAATTCAACAAAGTCCTTTTAAGTATCGATTTTAAATTCAATAAACAATACCCTTTTAATTTGTTTTATTAAATATTAGAATCCAACGGTAAATCAAATTTAGGTTAGGTGACCTTTATCCCATCATTTGATTTAGCTAGGTAGTCATAATGACAATTGCAATCCTTTTGCAACTTCTAAGTTATGGGATTATGCAATCCTTTTGCATGGCATATTAATCCCATCAACGCCTATTTGTTCCTCATGCTTCGGTGACCCTAAGTTCATGATTCCCAAATCAAGTCGTCCTACTTGTGTAGACATGTAAATTTAACAAACAAGTGGTTAGGTGACCTTTATCCCACTAGTGTGCGAAATTTACCTTATTCATATTAGTACACTCATGACGGTTAGGTGACCTTTATCCCGTCAAGAGTTTCTTAATATGTCTAAGTGTTTTCACAAAAGGATGGCGTTTAACTTGTTTACCTTGTTTTAGTTAAAGGGATTTAAGTTTTCTACATTCTAGTTTTAGAAAACAAAATGCTATACACCAACATGCATTTGGTGTGTAGTAAATTTTGAAAAACCCATTTTCATGTCCTTTTAGTAAAACCAATTACTAGTCATGAACCAATTTAATACCTTTTAAATAAACCATTTTATTTAGGTCTAATAACCAATTATTAGTGTCGTTATGTTATGTTTTATTATAACCATTTATAATGTATTAAGCAAGTTGTTAACATGTGATAATCTTGTAGCAACCAATCATACAAACATACACAAACATGCATAACAAAATATGTTCACAATCGGGAGCCATTTTGGTGGGCATTTGTTTAGCCAAAAAACAAATGTCACCGGTAAGGGTTAACAAAAGAAAGCAAGAGATTTTTAAACAAAATCTCCCACTTAATCTTGTAATCTTCAAAGCTCCATCTTGTAATCTTCATCTTGAATCTTCATTTTCTTTTTACAAAATTATATCCTAATACAATTTTTCTAGAAAATGAAATAACAACCTATTCTATTTTTACAAACAAATAGAATAAATTACATGAAAAATTACAAGATTACTTACAACTTATTACACACCAAAATTACAAAATTATTACAAATTAATACAAACCAAATGAATGAATATTACAACCATGAATAATAACCAAATCATTCAAACATTCAACCACACGGTCTAGGCTCGATTGTGAACAATAACATAACATCAAATCTTGGCCAAACTTGAAGTCCCAAACCCACTTTTGGGGTCCAAAAATTCGGCCAAACCAACAAACCCACCAAAACTCATGATTTTTACATTCTACTTTCATGCATGTTGGTAGATTGTAAAATAAATGAGTTTACTAGCCAAAAACAAGAAGCATATTAACAAGACTTTGGCTCTAGATACCATTGTTGGGATTTAACAAGTTCATAAACACTAAAATCATATTAAGATTCATATTAAAGCGGAAGCATGTAACCCGATTTGAAACTTGTTTACTTTAACCAATTAAAATTAAATCCCAATAATAGATCATGTCATGAAATATACTTACAAACTAAAAGTGGGTTTAGAGTTTTACCTCCTCAAGCTAGTTGAGGGTTACTACAAGATGATGAAGAAGATGATGATGAACAAGCTTCTTACTTGAAGCCTCAAGCTTGAAATACCCACAAGCAATAACCCCAACACCTTTGTAATTAGTTAGGATTTAAATGACACTAGAAATGAGCTTGTAAAAACCAAATTTGGACCTCCCTTTTGGCAATAAAAGGCCACGGCTTTTGCTCAGCTCCAACAGAATTTTTGTGCAGTTTTCTAGCTCTTTTGATATCTTTGAATGCATGTGTGTGTAGAATACTAAGTCCCCTTGGTCTTAGTTAAGCATGGGTAGCAAGTATTAAACAAATGCATGCTTATTCTAACTCCCATGCCACTCACATTGCCATAATATAATATACTTTTATAAAAAAAAACTGATTTTATAAAATCAGTTTTTATAAAACTTGATTTCATAAAATACATTTTATAAACTTGTATATATATTATTTGTTATGTATATTTTATAAAACCAATTTTATAAAATGTATCATAACTTAATCAATTATTTAACCTATAAATAATTAAATCCTTGTTATATAAGTTGTTCCATAACTTATATATAAACATATCAAGTAATATTATTTAAGAAACCTTTTCCTTAAAATTCAAGTGTCGCGTATTTAATCAATGATCCAATCGTTAAGATCAAATACGAATAAGGTGCCGGTAAGCTTGTTATTGGGTATGACCCGACTTGGATCAAAACATATTAGCCACATTAATTTAATATGTCTCTCGGGCATACGAAAAACCTTCAAGATTTTCCTCAATAAATAAGAATGTTTACACTGTCACGAAAGTTATATGATGAAGCTAAAAAGAAAACGGTGATTCCATTATTGAATATGGTTAGTTGTAATTAGTTGAAAACGAGTAAGAGTGGACGGGAAGTCACTTTAATGCTTCTGTTTTGATAAACATATTCAAAGAGGATATACCACACAGGTGTAAATAAATTTTATGCAAGTAAATTGGGAAGAAATAGAGTGAGATAAATGTACGCTTCCGCAAATAAGAAGATAACTAACTTATGTAGAGTTATTGAACTAAAGTCATTTTGTCGTAAATTGAAAGAAGTAAGGCAATACCAAGGAACTTGACGTATTTTTATAACATCCTTCATGTATTTTCATAAGAAAATGCATTTGATAGAAATAGCTTGTAAAGTATGGTTATTGATTGAGATGTTGGTTTAAGAGAAACCGTTTAAAAGAAGAAAAATCATGATTAACACAGTAAAAGTTATGTTAGAGACTAGTGAACAGTATAGTGGTATAAAGGAAGTGATGTGAATTCACATCTTTTATGTGCAATAAATGACGGTTAGCTATGATCGGTATGATATAATCGGTTCGTGAGGGCACGAACGATCCAACGGGGGGAGAGTTGTAACACCCCAAATTTCTAAATTTTTATCTAGTAATTAATAAGTAACTTTTATTAAAGTTTTATATGTATGATTTAAGAATAAATATAAAAGAAAATATAAGTTAAGTAAATAACTTTAGTTAGTCAAGGGGTCTTGGGTGTAAAATGTCCAAGTGTTTGGGACTACAAGGGTGAAGTTTTAGGGTCTTGAAGGACCAAAGGTGATTAAGTTTCAAACTTAATCAAATGCAGATTTTTAAGGTCTATTTGCTCATTTTTTAACAATAAAAAAAGATGAAGTATAGAGAGAGTGAGAGAGTGACGAGTAGGAGGAAGAAAGGGAGGAAGTGGGTCTTTGATTTCCTTCAAATTGAAGCTTGAAACTTGTGGGTTTATGCAATTAATGATGAACTAAGCTCAAGGGTGTAGAGATTTTAGGGAAAACATCTTCCTTTTCATCTCAAGATCTTGGTAAGAACCTTAAACATAATTATTTTATTTTCTTTTGAATTGTGATCATATATGTATGTGGGTGTTGTGATTAGTTTATGCATGATGCATAAGTATCATGGATGAGCTAGGGTTTGTGATTGGATGAACTAAACTTCATGATTGTTAGTGTCTTGAAATGAAGATGATGATGATGTTAGCTAGTGAAATGGGGTGATTTTAATAAGTGTAAAAGATTGCATGCCATGTGTTTGTTAAAATGCCTAAGAAAAGAACTAGTAATGTTTTTGAGGTTACTAGCCATGTATGATGATTAACTTGAGTCAAGAATCATCCCTAATAGTGTCATTAGTACATGTATATAACTTGGTTTTGTTGGAAATGCTTTTGTGTTGATTTGAGTTGAAAATGGAGTCAAAATTGGTCAAACCCGTCACTAAGAAAAACTGCACAAAACTTGATTTTGTAAAAATCATATAAAATCAAACGTAGCTCCGATTTGGGCGTGTGAGCACTTTTCGGAAAGGGCTTTGAGTGTCCTTTCCAATGAACAAGTCTTTAAATGCTGAACAGAGACTTAAATGGGTCAGAATCTGCTGTGAATGTAGGGCTGTCCAAATGGTGGAATTGTGTAAAGCTTGTGTAAAGTATTATTGTTTGGAATTTTGGGCATGTTGTAAGTGTCCATGTTAATAGGGAGTTATTTAGACATGAGTTACCACTTGTAGTGTAGTGGTTCAAGTTCCTTTCTTGAGTCAAAATCGGTCAAAAGCTTAATTGGGTTAAAATTAAGCTAGTAGCCACTTTGATGCTTAATAGCGTTATGAGCGGATTTAAGTGTTAAGCAAGTTATTAATGTGAGTAGCATTGTGATTAGGAGCTAATCAAGGGAAGGAAAGAGGCCAAGTGTGCAAAAGAGGCCAAGGTGAGTTTCATAGGTAAAGTTATATATTAATTAATGTGTAAATTATATTCGATATTATTATGTGTTGCTCGTTATGTTCATGAGTATTATGATTAAATGGAACAAGTATCTTGTTTATGGAAGATTTATAAATAGAGATTTTGATAAAGTTGATTATGTTAGTTTACGTTACGATCGATAATGACTAGTTATTAATGAATAAGGTAGATGATATTAAATGTTGTTGTATTAAATTCGCTAATACGAATTACAAGATGTTAAGTGAGTCGATCAAGGAATATGTCGTAAGAAATTTTGGGTGGAGTGATGGATGTGAGTTTATGATGAACCAATAGAGAAGGATTCTTTCTAGAGCAAACCGGACATGTGGATCAAAAAGGTAAGTGGGGATATACTTATACTTAATCAAGTAAGCTAGGTAAGTATCATACTTATGATGATTTATGCTTATTGTAATGATTTCTCTTATGAATGTGTTATGTTGTAGATATGTGATGTTTTGATGCCTTAGTTGTTACATGTAGGTAGTGCCATGGAGCATGGGTGAAAGAGAAATAATTTACAATTCTTATAAAAAAAAAAGAATTGCTACCACGCAAGCGCGACGTTTATGAAAATCTGATTTAAAGAATAAACAAGTTTATCGTTAGTCGTTTTATACCCTCTATGTTGCTCAATAAGCTTAAAGCTTACCTCTATTAGTTGTTGACATGTTGTAGGTTCTTGGAAAGCGGTACTAGATTGTAAAGTAGACTTGCACGAAGTAGTGATTAAAGGAAGGAGTACATAAATAGCAAGTTCTTGAATTGGTATGAAACAAGTGTTAGAAAGGTAAAGAGAATGTGAGGAAATTGAAGAAAAAGGGCTAACTCAAGTAAGTTTCTATTGAATTACATTTTTGGATAAATGCATGTATTAATGTCTTGAGTTGAAGTCCGTTAAATGTTTTGGATCGAACTAAGTGGTCAAAGGTTTTGTAATGAGGTTGATGAAAGGTTTAAGTGTTCAAATAAAGTATAAATTATAATGAAATGAGTCGAAATGGGTCAAGGATGACATATAAGTCGATATGGGTCAAAATGATATGTTTGATTGGTGTAACGGGTCGTGTGTGACTGAATGTTGATTGTGAAATTTTAATGATGTTTGAAAGTGTAAGTGTGTTGTACATGAATAAAAGATTTTCGTAATGTTTGAGATGTAAGAAACTGCTTAAATTAAGTTTGTTTATGTGTTATGATGATTAAAACAGGTTGGAACGGAGTTGTTATGCGTTGATAGTCAAACTGGTCACAAGTGTTAATTTGGTAAAAAACTACCATGTCAGGGCCTGAACCCGGAATGGGATTAAAAGATCCCGGAATGGGATCAAAGGTGATTTTCAAGAAATTTGATCAGAACCTGATCCCATAGTGGGATGATGGGATCCATAGTGGGATCTAAAAAAAAAAAAAAATTTCATCGTTTCAAGGCGTTAAAGTTTGACTTCGGTTGACTTTGTTTGACTTGCATGATATAGTTGACTATTAATTTGAAACGCGTCGAGTCGAGCAATAAGACAACGTATACTATGAAACCACCCTTATTTAAGATACATATATTGACTAACCTAAATACGTATACTTAGGTTTCCTTACTCAGCAGTAAACCGTACAAGTTTTTTTCAGTCATCCAAGCTTATTCAAAGGTGAGTCTACAGTCCCGCTTTTTACATGTTTTCAGGGATGAGAATACACGCTGTTATATTTACTTTATCAAATGCTTTTGTATTGACACGAGTACTATATATGTGTACTGAGTTTGTTCACAAAGCCTCTAGCTTGAATACTTTTAATACCATCGATGTAAGCACGATTTAGACGGACGGATCCGTTAGGTTGACAACCTCACCCGCTATAAAAACTGTGGTGCATTTATTTTGAACATTAGATACGCTCGAACAAGTGTATAACATTTTAGGAGGTAAACGCGGCTATAGTGGCTTCTATACCCGGGTCATTGCTAGTATTCAGGTGCTCAGATTATGCAAACGTTAAAATCTCGTGGTCAAGGAAACTAAACTATTTTTCTAATAACTGTTTTTCAGATACTATTACATTACTTTAAACCTGTAGATTCACCAACATTGTTGTTGACCTGTTTTTACGTGTTTTTATTCTCAGGTCCTTAAGAGGTAGGCTTCCGCTGTGTTTGCTGCATGTCTGGCCGTGGAGTCAGCATTTGTCTTATTGAACATTATTTACTTTCGCATTTAAAACACGGCCAACATTTGTCTTATTGAACATTATTTACTTTCGCATTTAAAACTTTTATAACTGTTTAAATACTGTTTGCTTGTGGTTACAATCACAACAGTGTTTCTATTTTGGGATTATTGACTTATGTTTTTGAAAGTCAACTTTTAATAAAATTAAATGTGATTTCTTTAAACGTCTCATATAGAGGGTGTAACTGTTAACTGTGGGACCTGGATTAACGCGCCGTCAGATGGAAATTTGGCGGGGTGTTATAATAGTGCTACAGGCTCGTAGTTCACACTTTGTTTTATAGTGCTACCGGCTCGATGGTTCACACTTGATGCTACCGGCTCCATGGTTCACATCATGATTTTATAGTACTACCGACTCTTTAGTTCACACTTCGGCGCTACCGGCTAGATGGTTCACGCCTCATTTTATAGTGCTACTGGCTCGATGGTCCACACTTCGTTTTATAGTGCTACCGGCTCGTGGTTCACACTTGATGCGACCGGCTCGATGGTTCACATCATAATTTTATAGTGCTACCGGCTCAATGGTTCACACTTTAACACTCATCACATACATGTTATGGCACTACCGGCTCGATGGTGCATACCATAACATTCACAAATACATACGCCATATACACATACGTATAATCACTCCACTCACCTCGACACGTCCGCTCAAATCATGTATGTAAATCACCTCCAAACGCAACCGAGCAAACCTTTTACCTATATTACGCATATAGATATACAAACAATCAACATACATCCTCTACAAGAGAATTCGATGCCAAAGCCCTTAACCAAGGGTTTATACCTACCTCCACAAATGCGCCCATTTAGACACCTAAAGTGGACTTCACCAATTACCACTACATGTGGTAATTCCGACCCATTCAAAAAGGTACAAAGTAACACTTATAGCACTTGACCTTACAAAACCAACCCATAAGTGCAACTTGGCCCAAATTGCACTTAACTACCAAAACAAGTCAAGTTTGACCCAATATCACCATTACTAGTGATTCCGTCATAAAATCACCAATTTAACACTTAACACAAAAATTAACTTCCAATTGACCAAATTAGGTTTAACTTACTTTGACTTGTCAATTTACACCCAAAACCACAATACGTGCAATATTGACCCATATTGCGTTTGACCACGTTTGACTTGTGTTAAAACATTACTTTGACTCAAAATCACGTCTCATGAGCGGTTACTTCCAAATATGCCATTTAACACTTAAAACAAGCGTTTGAACACCCATTTGACCAAAATTAGTGTCATTACCAAATTCGACCCAATTCACTTTACCCATTTTGACACAAGTCACAAAAACGCCCAAAATCACTAACGGCTAGTGAATATATTTTTAAAACATCAATTAGCACTTAAACCAAGTATTTACATACTTGATTCACCAAAAATCAAGAACACTTGACCCATTTCAACACGAAACACATTTTGACCTAAATTAGGGTTTACACCCAAAATCAAGTCAACACAACACCAAAATCACTAGTGAACAAGTGTTCTAAGGTTTGAACCAATACATACAAGACCCAAACTTACAATTTCATCAATTAAAACCCTAAGTCACCAATTTAGGTTTACTTACATGAATCTTACCCAAAAACCCCCAAAATCACAAGAAATGGGGTTTATAACCCTAACTAGCACAAACCCTAACCCCAAATCCAAATCAAAGTAATTAAATCGAATCTAAGGTTTACCTCAACTCTAAAATCGAGCTAGTAACAAGAAACATCAAGGATAACCAAAACCCGCTTCTAATTTGGGCAAAAATCACCATTTCCATCACTAACTCAAGCTTCCTCTCTCTAGAAACTCCTCTTTCTCTAAGGTTTGGTTGGTGAGAATGAGGATGAAAATGAAGATAAGATCTGATCTTGGGACTTAAAACCGTCCATAAGTAAAAAGACCAAATTACCCTCTTTAATTTTACAAAATTACAAAAATAACAAAAGTCCCGTCTTGGACCGCCGGTCCAAATCTGAGCTGTTGACAAAAAAACCTTATGCTGGACCGTCGGGCCAATCTGGACCGCCGGTCCAGTTTGCTCCTGTTTTTCTTTTGAATTGAGGTTGGACCGCCGGGCCAATCTAGACCGCTGGTCCACCCAGCCTTTGGAAATTCGAGTGTTACATAAGGCCGGGGACGTGGAACCAAAAATAATGTCATCAACGTAAATTTGAACCAAGAGAATGTGACCGTGGTTTTTACGGATGAATAGCGTTGTATCAATCGTGTTGAGATTTAACAAGTTCATAATACTTAAACCATTTGAAGATCAAACTTAGTGGAAGCATGTAAGTATTACCATTTTAGAACATGTTAATCTTTAACCAATTAAAGTTAAATCCCAAGTAGGATCAAGTTGTGAAATATACTTACAAACTACAAGAGAGTAAAGAGATTATACCTACTCTAAGCTAGGTAATTTAATGATGAAGATGATGATGAATGGAGCTCCAAAAGATGAAGCCTCAAGTTGTAATACCCCAAACTTTTAATACCAACACCTTGTACTTTGGTTAGGATTTATTAAGACTTGAATTTAGCTTGCAAAAACTAATTAAGAACTCCCTTTCTTGCTTCAAAAGCCCACGGCCAAACAGCAAAGAAATGAGCAAAATTTTTGTTAAACTTGATGTATTTGCATGTGTGTTGTGTCTCCAAGAGGTCTTGGTACATATGCCCATGGAATCTATGGAAGTAACCACTTAAAATGCTAGTCAAATGGCATGCTAGTTGAGACTCCAATGCCACTTCCAAAATTAGTTTTATAAAATATGTTTTATAAAAGAATTAGATTTTATAAAACCATTTTATAAACTTCCATGTTTAATTATGTACATTTTATATAAAACCAATTTTATAAAATGCAACATAACATTATTAATTATTTAACCTATAAATAATTAAGTCTTTATTATATAAATTATTCCATAATTTATATATACACATCAAGTAATATGATTTTAGAAAACCATTTTTCTTAAAATCTAAGTGTAGCGTATTTAATCAACGATTCAATTGCTAAGATCAAATATGAATAAGGTGTTGGTAAGCTTGTTATTGGGTATGACCTGACTTGGATCAAAACATATTAGCCACATTAATTTAATATGTCTCTCGGGCATACGAAATACCTTCAATCTCCCACTTGCACGAGAAACAAAAGAAATTAATGCAAGTGATGGATACCACCTAACGACCGTCCATAACCCCCAATATGTTGTGACTTTGTGCCATTCAATAATATCATCCTTTCGAGTTCCCATCTCGAATATGAATAGGTGAATCTTTCATTATATCCTTTCATCCTAGATGTCATGTTAAATACAAGAGACACAGAGTGATCACTCTCTTCTAGATTTAACTTTATCAAGCCTTAGACATCTGACCCTTAACGAATAAGAGGGACAAATTCCATCTTGACTACATACGTTCTAGATATATACTTTGTATTACACCTGAGCTCTTCCTTATGAACTACCATATTTCAGAATAGCGAAGGAAAGAATCAAGGCACAATACTTGTTAAATATTCGGTCCCAATATGTATCTCAGGTCAGAGGATACAATGATATTTGCTTTTACTCAAGATTACCTGTGATCAACCACAAAGGCTCCATTCAGTAAATCTTGAGGGCGGGTCTCCCAATATTCGTATCCCACATATATCTATGAACCTTGGTAGCAACCTTGCCCCACATTCAGCCCGTGAATGTATACCAATCCAAGTTCATAATAGTCTAGACCTCACACTTGTTCCCACAAATGTGATCGACTACGGAATTTAGAATAATAGCTTATTCATGGATAAAATATGCAAAATAAGAACTTGACTCAAAATAAATTAACACCATAATTATATTAATGAGTTTGAACCACTTCGTTCCATTACAATACAGAAAACAGATCATAACCAATAACTATAATATCGAAGCCCTAATGCACGTACATGTCCTTCATGTTTTGCTCCATGTAAGAGCTTCGTGAGTTGATCCGCTATATTAAGATCTGTGTGAACTTTGTGAATACATATCTTTCCCTTTTCAACTTCATCCCTTATGTAGTTGAATCTCCGCTCAATGTGACGGGTCTTTTGATGAGCACGAGGTTCCTTGATTTGAGCAATCGCTCCCTCGTTGTCACAAAAGATCTCAAGAGGGTCCTGAATGGAAGGGACTACTCCTAAGTCGTCGATGAATTTCTTCATCCATGCAGCTTCCTGAGCTGCCAATGAGGCGGTAATGTACTCTGACTCTGTAGTGAATAATGCAACAACATCCTGTTTTGAAATCTTCCAAGAGACCGCACCTCCATTTAACATGAAGACATAACCGGATTGTGATCGAGAATCATCTCGATCAGTTTGGAAACTCGCGTCTACGTAACCTTTTACAGCGAGTTCCTCCTCACCAGACCCGTATATAAGAAACATATCCTTAGTCCTCATAGGGTATTTCAATATACTTTTAACCGCAATCCAATGACTGTTTCCAGGGTTATTCTGGTATCTACTTATCAAGCTAAGAGCGCATGACACATCCGGTCTAGTGCATATCATTGCATACATGATTGACCCAATAGCAGATGTGTATGGGACATTCTTCATTCTTTCATGTTCATCTTTCGTGATAGGGCACTGAGATGAACTAAGAAGTGTTCCTCTTTGAATAGGTACCAAACCTTTCAATGTATGCACTTTGATTCAAACCTATCAATTTCTTGGATCTATCTCTGTAGATCCTAATCTCCAAAATGTATTGTGCTTCTTCAAGATCCTTAATGGAGAAGCAGCTTTTTAGCCAAGTTTTAACACCTTACATCGTCGGGATATCATTTCCAAATAATAATATATCATCCACATATAATACAAGGAACATGATAGTGCTCCCACTAGCTTTCTTGTATACACAAGCTTCATCACCATTTTTAATGAAGCCAAATTTCTTGGCCTCCTTATTAAAACGATGATTCTACATTCTAGATGCTTGTTTCAATCCGTATATTGACTTCTTTAACTTACATACTTTGTTAGGATATTTCGGATCAACAAAACCTTCAGGCTGAACCATATAGACTTCTTCCTCAAGATATCTATTTAGGAAAGCGGTCTTGACATCCATTTGCCATATCTCATAATCATAATGAGCAGCAATGGCAAATAATATCCTTATAGACTTTAGCATTGCTACGGGTGAAAAAGTTTCATCATAGTCAATCCCTTGAGTTTGAGTGAAACCTTTTGCTACAAGTCTAGCTTTATATGTATTTAAGTTTCCATGCATGTCGGTTTTTATCTTGAAAATCCATTTACAATCAACTAATCTAGAGTTACTTGGTTGTAAAACATGTTCTCAAACTTGGTTATCATACATGGATTGCATCTCAGCGTTCATGGCCTCAAACCATTTATCTTTATCAATCTGTGATAAAACATCTTGATAATTGGTTGGTTCATTCAAATCAACCACATAGCAATCATCCATGAGAAATCTATATATCTCGGGAGGATTACTAATCATATCAGATCTACGAACGTTTTGTATACTTTGATCATCCATTCGATCATTCTCAACATTTTCATGTTGAGTGCAAGTGTCAACCAATTGTGTATCATCTACTTGATCTTGAATCTCTTCAAGATCTATCTTCCTTTCACTATTACCTTCCATTAGGAACTTAGTTTCAAGGAACTCAGCCTTCCCAGCAACAAATACATTTTGCTCTGATGGATCATAGAAATAGTATCCCATATCATCCTTGGAATATCCTATCAAGATACACTTCGTGGATCGAGCATTCAACTTATTAGGGACGTAACGCTTAGGGTAAGCTTCATATCCCCATACCTTTAAGTATGATAGAGATGGAGGTTTTCCGAACCACATCTCATGAGGAGTTCGTTCCACTTTCTTGGTTGGGGCCATATTTAGAATACAAGCCGCAGAGCACAGACAATAACCCCAAAATGATAGAGGTAACGAGCTTCTAGCCATCATAGATTGAACTATATCCATCAGGGTTCGGTTCCTCCTTTCGGACAATCCATTAAGATGGGGTGTCCCAGGTGGAGTAAGTTGTGAGATAATCCCACAACTTTTAAGATGATCTTGGAAGGCATCGCTTAGGTATTAACCTCCTCTATTGGTACGAAGTACCTTGATTGTTTTTTGTTGAGTTGATTTTGTACTTCGTTTTGATATTCTTTGAATGCTTCAAAAGTTTCGTCCTTGTGTTTCAACAAGTAGACATATCCGAAACGACTGAAGTCATCAATGAAAGTAACGAAGTATCTTTCACCATTCCTAGTCATGGACTTAAAGGGCCCACATACATCCGAATGTACTAATCCCAATAAGTCTTTAGCCCTTTCATAGGTCCCTTTGAAAGGTGCTTTAGTCATTTTGCCTTGTAAACAAGATTCACATACATCAAACGAGTCTAGTTCATTTAATTTCACCAGACCATTCTTTTGAAGTATATGCATTCGGATCTTGTTTATGTGACCAAGGCGACAATGCCATAAGTAGGAATCACTCAAATCCATTTTGAGTTTCTTAGTGTTTGCATGGAACATTGAGCTATTGTATGATGTGTCATCATGAACCAATTCATAAATACCATTCAAAGGTAAAGCCTTAAAATAGAACACATTATTTAAAGAAACATGGATATCATCATTAATAAAATTAAGATTAAAACCAAATTGTCTTAAACGTGATACAGAAATAATGTTTCGAGCCAGATCAGGTGCATATAAAACATTTTTCAAAATAAGCTCCAAACCAGTTTGTAGCTTCAAAATAAAGTCTCCTTGAGCTTCTACGTGCACCTTTGAACCATTTCCCATGAAGAGACTTGTTGTTCCCGCATCTTGTTTACTTCTTTTGAACTCCTGCAAAGAATTGCAAATGTGAGTTCCACATCCTGTGTCTAATACCCATGTATTAGAAGAAGTAATACTAAGCTCAACGTATACCATATATACATTACCTGAGGTTTGCCCTGCATCCCTCTTTTCTTTCAACTCCTTTAGGTAGATCGGGCAGTTGCGTTTCCAGTGACCCATCTCACCGCAACCAAAGCACGGATCTTCCTTGGGGTTTTCTTGTCCGGCAACCTTTTGCTTCTTATTTTTGTTAGTTGGGGTAACCATCTTCCCTTTTCCCTTACCCTTGCCATGGTAAGGGGTCCTTTCTTCTTAGTCACCTTTGGCTTAGAAGTGGAATTGTTCTTAGACCCGCCTTCATTGATCATAAGCACGGGTGAAGCCCTTTTACCCATGCTTGATTCGGCCATCCTAAGCATGGCATGCAATTCGCTAATGCTTTTATCCCAACCATTCATGTTGTAATTCAATATGAATGTGTCAAACCTTTTTGACAAAGAGTTGAGGGTAAGGTCCGTGGCTAATTCATTAGATACGTTACAGTTTAGACGGTGCAATCGATCAATTAGGCTTTTCATCTTAAGGACATAAGATGAAACGGATTGGGAGTCGTCTATACGACATGCATGAAGCGCTCGAACCGTTTCAAAGCGCTCAACACGAGCTTGTTGAAGGAATATCTCCTTTAATTACGTGATCATGTCATATGCACTATGATGCTCAAAGTCCTTTTGGAGTTCGGGGATCATGGTCCCAAGCATAAGGAAAGAAACTTGCACCGAATCGGCGCAATGTTTCTCCCAATATGCTACACCTTCGGCATCATCCTCCTCAGGTTGGTCGGTAATGGGGTCTTCCAACATATACGCTTTATCCTCAAGTTTGAGGACAATCCTAAGATTGCGGTACCAATCCATAAAGTTCGTATGGTTGAGTTTTTCCTTTTCGAGGATGGACCTCAATGATAGGTTATTAAAGTTGATTGGTGCGTTTGGAATGTTGTTGTTATTGGCGGCCATCTACAAAATTTAACAAAGTTTGTTTAAGTATTAATTTTAATTTAACAATCAATACCCTTTTTAAATTCAATTGATATATTAAATTCTAGAATCCAACGGTAAATCAAATTTCGGTTAGGTGACCTTTATCCCGTTATTTGATTTAGCTAGGTAGTCTTAAATTGACAATTGCAATCCATTTGCAACTTCTAGAGTATGGGATCATACAATCCTTTTGTATGGCATATTTATCCCATCAACGCCTATTTGTTCCTCATGCTTCGGTGACCCTAAGTTCATGATTTCCAAATTAAGTCATCCAACTTGTGTAAACGTGTAAATTTAACATACAAGTGGTTAGGTGACCTTTATCCCACGAGCATGTGAAATTCACCTTAATCATTTTAGTTTGCTTATAACGGTTAGGTGACCTTTATCCCATTATTAGTTCCCTAACATGTTTAAGTGTTTACATAAATGGATGGCGTTAAAATTGTTAACCTAGTGTTAAAAGGGTTTTAAGGTTTCTTTATTCTAGTTCAAGAAAACATTTATGCCATACACTAACATGCATTTAGTGTATGGTTCATGTGAAAATCTATTTTTCATGTCATGTAATAAAGCCAATTTTATTACTTTGAAAATAAACCATTTTATTATGTTTTAATAACCAATTATTAAAATCCTTTTAGCCATTTTTAATTTAACCAATTAAATTAAAGTTTTGTTCTTTGCATGTTGTTAATAATTTCTCATTTAACCAATTAAATTATAGTTTTGTTTATTGTTAACTTGTGTGATTAACTTGTAGTATACAAACATACAATCCATAATCAAACAATAAACAACCAAACATGCAAAACAATATGTTCACAATCAAGCCTTTTGGTAGGCATTTTGTTTAGCCGAAAACAAAATGCCACCGGTCAATGGGTTATAACACAAAGTAGGGGATTTCAAAATTTCCCACTTAATCTTGCATCTTCCGTGTCTTCATCTTGCATCTTCATCTTTTACAAAAAATATATTCTAATACATTTTTCTCTAGAAAATGAAAATAAAACCTAATCTATTTTACATACCAAATATAAAATAAATTACAAAACCAAAATAATATTACATACCAAACGAATAAATAATATTACATATCAAATGAATAAATATTAAATCAAACAAGCATGCAACCAAACACAAGGTCAAGGCTAAGATTGTGAACATCAACATACAACAAAATATGAACAAAATAGAAGAACCCAAAACCCATTTTGGGTCCTCTTGAAATCGGCCATAACCACAAACTCACCCAAACCAGAAAATTTTTGCATTCTACTTTCATGCATGTTCATTAAATGCAAAAAATATAGTGGGTTTAATAACCATCTCGAAGCATATTTCAACAACTTCGGCTCTAGATACCATTGTTGGGATTTAACAAGTTCATAATACTTAAACCATTTGAAGATCAAACTTAGTGGAAGCATGTAAGTATTACCAATTTAGAACATGTTAATCTTTAACCAATTAAAGTTAAATCCCAAGTAGGATCTTGTTGTGAAATATACTTACAAACTACAAGAGAGTAAAGAGATTATACCTACTCTAAGCTAGATAATTGAATGATGAAGATGATGACGAATGGAGCTCCAAAAGATGAAGCCTCAAGTTGTAATACCCCAAGCTTCAAGTTGTAATACCCCAAGCTTTTAATACCAACACCTTGTAGTTTGGTTAGGATTTATTAACACTTGAATTTAGCTTGCAAAAACAAATTAAGAACTCCCTTTCTTGCTTCAAAAGCCCACGGCCAAACAGCAAAGAAATGAGCAGAATTTTTGTTAAACTTGATGTATTTGCATGTGTGTTGTGTCTCCAAGAGGTCTTGGTACATATGCCCATGGAATCTATGGAAGTAACCACTTAAAATGCTAGTCAAATGGCATGCTAGTTGAGACTCCAATGCCACTTCCAAAATTAGTTTTATAAAATATGTTTTATAAAAAAAATTAGATTTTATAAAACCATTTTATAAACTTCCATGTTTAATTATGTACATTTTATATAAAACCAATTTTATAAAATGTAACATAACATTATTAATTATTTAACCAATAAATAATTAAGTCTTTATTATATAAATTATTCCATAATTTATATATACACATCAAGTAATATGATTTTAGAAAACCATTTTTCTTAAAATCCAAGTGTTCGCGTATTTAATCAACGATCCAATCGCTAAGATCAAATACGAATAAGGTGTCAGTAAGCTTGTTATTGGGTATGACCCGACTTCGATCAAAACATATTAGACACATTAATTTAATATATCTCTCGGGCAAATACTTTGTTAAGGTCTCGTACCATGCACGCGGTGCTTGCTTCAGACCATACAAAGCTTTCTCCATGCAGTAGACGTGGTTTGGATGAATGGGATCGATAAACCCTTCTGGTTGATCAACATAAACTTCCTCTTGAAGATGACCGTTCAGAAAAGTAGTTTTGACATCCATTTGAAACACCGTGAACTTCATATGAGAAGCAAATGTAAGGAAAAGATGAATAGCCTCAATCCTAGCAACTGGAGCAAACGTTTCATCATAATCAATACCCTCTTGTTGTCGATATCCCTTGGCCACAAGACGTGCCTTATTTCATACCACAATTCCATCAGAATCCCTCTTGTTCTTAAAAATCCAGTTAACCCTTATTGGTCGTTGACCTCTTGGTCTTGGAACTAATAGCCATACTTTTAACCGTTCAAATTGAATGATCTCTTCTTGCATTGCTACCACCCAGTTCAGATCTAGTAAAGCTTGAGCAACCGTTGTTGGTTCAATCTTACTAAGAAAGGCAGTGTATAGACACATATTTCGAGTAGCCCTTCGAGTTGAGACTGGAGCAGATGCATCACCAATAATAAGATCAATTGGATGACTTTTATTCCATCGGTTGTTATGTGGAAGAGGTTGTACATCAGTGGTATCCATTAAAACATCAACCGTTGTTGACGTTGAGCCTTGATCCGCTTGTGCTGATGTAACACTTTCTAATGGATTCATGTGAGTATTTGGAGAAACAACTGGAGTTGTATTAATAGATGTATCTTGAATTGATTCACGATTATCATTAGGAGGTAGGAGGGAGGATGAAGAAGCAACAGGTGAATCAGTTGGTGTTGTATCTTCATCAAAAAGACTTGGTTTATTCTCTACAGTATTTGACTGTGTTGGTGTAACCGATACGGCTTGAACATTTGAAATCTGTTGAGGAGCATAAAGACTATCAAACAAGATATCCAGTTCTTTTTTGTTACCGTAGGAACACCCTTCATCAAGAAAATTGAATTTTGCGTGGAAGAAGTAGTAGCCAGGTTAGGATCGGGTTTTGAATCGAGTTGTTCAAAATCCATTCCCGAAAATTCATCGAACTTGACATTAATACTTTTCTTGATCGTCTTTGTCCGTTTGTGATAGACACGATAAGAAACTTTGTTCGAAGAATAACCGAGAAATATGGCCTGATCACCATGAGGATCAAACTTTCCGAGGCTGTCAAAATCGTTAAGCACATAGTATATACAACTAAAGACACAGAAATATTTGACATTCGAGCGTCTACCATATAGTAACTCATAAGGAGTTTTATCAAAACATTTATTAATGATGCAGCGATTTTGGGTATAACATGCAGTGGAAATGGCCTCCCCCCACATTTTTGGATGTAGTTTGGAGCAAGCAAGCATTGTTCTAGCTGCCTCGCACAACGTACGATTACGTCATTTGACTACTCCATTTTGTTGAGGGGTTCGTACAGCAGAGAATGATGTTCAATGCCTTGGTCTTTCAAATAACTATCAAGCAGGTCATTCTTAAATTCCGTCCCATTATCAGTTCGGATGCTCTTAACATGTTTGTTAAAGGAGCGTTGAGTCTTTATGATGAACTCAATGATAATGGCGGGGGTTTCAAATTTGGTCCTCAAAAGAAAAATCCATGTATATCGGGTATAGTCATCTACAATGACAAGCACATGTTTCCGGCCATCGAGGCTTGGAATTCTCATGGGTCCACATAAGTCCATACGCAATAGTTGCAAAGACGATGAAGTACTGGGGTTTTGCTTAAGCGGATGATTGGTCGGTTTCAGCTTACCCATCGCACATGATGGACACACATGATGCTTATCATATTGAAAGCTTGGAATACCATCAACTAAGTCTTTAGAGACTAATTGATTAATACCCTTGTAATTCAGGTGTGACATCCGGCGATGCCATAACCATGAATTTTCCTTCGTGGAACGGGTAGCCAAACACATGTTTCCATGTGATGGTGGATCATTGAGGTCAATAGTATAAAGTGAAGCACAACGTTTACCAACAAGGAGATCGTTTTCATCGGTGGATTGCCCCGAGCATTGACGATGTTCAAACAAAACTTTGAGATCTCCGTCACAAAATTGGCTGACACTAAATAAACTGCACCTCGAACCCTCAACATATGAGACCCGTTTGATCGTTATGCCATTTTTCATAAAATCTCCGTAACCCGTTATTGCTGCAATCTCATTATTTCCAAATGTAACCGTTCCTACGAATTTTTCAACGAAATTGACAAGCAAGGATTTATCGCCCGTCATGTGTCGAGAGCAACAGGAATCGATATACCAAACACAGATGTCAAAACTCTGTAAACGTTAATTTCCTAGAGTTTAGGTACCCAAAGTTACTTGGGTCCTCTACGGTTAGTACCAACAACAAACTTTGGATCAACAATGAGATAGTCACGTAAAGTATCATGCAATTTAGATAATAAATCATCATTTAAAACCACATTACATGAAGCATCATACGCAATATCAAGTTTTACATCGTTATCAGAAGTCTTAACACACAACTTATTCCATGCAGATGTTTTGTTCACAGACGAAAATTGAAAAACATGTAATGATTTTCTAGGTTGACTAGCAGATTGCTTTAGTTTGTTTGCTACTTTCTTAGTCGTTGACTTAGGAACCCATACAGATTTGTAAGTCAAATTTGGATTATGACCTGTGACACGGAAAACACCTCTATTAGTTAGACGTCCAAACTTTTCAGTTGACACATGAGATGATTGATTTTGTAAAATTTCTAATTTGATTTTACGTTCATTTGCATCATACTCACTCAAACCAGGTTTAGGACTCGTGTATTGTGTAGACTTGACAGATTTTGTTAAAAGACTCTCCTTTGATTTATTTGATATTGGAATCATATGAATCTTTTCAGTTGACACAGAACCATCTTGAGAATGAACCTTTTTGACAACAAATTATGTTGAAGGTGCAACTTTTGAAACACTTTTACCAAATTGAGAACGTAGAGGATTTTTAAGAATAGTAATGGGTTTTGCATCCTTAGATGTTGTTGTCCCCTTCCCCTTCTTAGTAATCCCACCAACACATTCATACACATTGGTTTCAACAGAAGATGATTGCTTAAGTGTGTTAGCCTGTTTCAGTTGAATTATCTTTTGTTTTAAGCTTTTAATCTCAAGACATAATTCCTCAGCAGAAACTATCACTTCCCCTTCCTTAAAATCATAAGTACTTTCTTTCTTAGGAAGTGGAGGTAATTTATCACACGAAGCAAACATTTGTTCTAATGATTGACACTTAAGTTGCAATTCAACATTTTCCTTTTCCAGTATATCTACTTTACGACTCAAAATTCATACAGCAGGTATGCTTGCATAGAATTCATTCAAAGGATCAATTGTTGTGTTAAAGTCTATCAAGTTTTCAACAGGTGGTTCATCTTGAGGTTCTATCTTTTCATCTAAAGGATTTTGACTTAGGGATTCTATATCAAAGAAGACAGTTAATTCATGTGCTAGGTCTTCACAGAAAACATCATCAGAACATGCAGGTAAGGCCAGTAGAATTGGTTTCACATCAAAAGTTAGTTCATCAAACACCTCATCTATGGTAATAATGCTAGTACTAGGTTTGTTAAACACTTCATTCTCAAGCATTAAAATATATTTCTCTAGCATGAGTGTAGGGATATAAATCAGTCTACGCTTAGGCACATAATTTTCACGTTGTATATTTTTTTCAATTTCAACAAGTTCCTTCAAGAAATCAGGATTTGATTTACCCATTTTAGCATTGATTTTCTCAAACATTAAGCTAATTTAATGGTATTTTCTAGATTTGCGATTAACAATAATATCATCAAAATCAGCATCAGAAACATGCACAAAATGAGATGGTAAACCAGCTTGAAAGTAATCAGAATGATATAATCCTAGAATCTTTTTGGAAGCATTATCTAAAGTCTTAGGATCTTCATAACCCAACCCCCACTTTTCACCATGAATCGTTTTTGGTCTATTCATGAAAATTGTCAGTTTTGAAAGTTCCATATCAATGATAGCTTTAGATTGCTCTGTACGATAGAGTTTTTCCTCATATCGAGCAAGTTGAGCTTTCATTTGAAAAGACTCTTTTGACAATGAAGAAATTTCAGTGTTCTTCTCAATTATGGTGTTTTTCAATTGAATAATTTTCTTGTTTAGCTTTAAAAGTGTGGGTTCATGTTGAGTTTTCAAATTAGAAAGATCTTTTTCTAAAAATTGAACTTTTTCTGCAAGTCGTTCCGATTTTAGACGATAATCAGTCCTTTCGACTTTAATCGGATGAATTGACTTTTTGAGATCTTCCAACTCAGTTTTCGTAGAGCTGAGTTGGACTTTCAATCTTTCCAACTCCAATTGTAATTTAGATGATGAAGGTTTGGTCTCATTTAGTTTGATTTTATCTTTTAAAAACGTGTTTTCAGATTTTAAACCTTTAACTTCTTTTGACATTGAGACCAAGTTCTTCATCAGGTCATTTTGCATATTGATGTAACACCCCAGCTTAACATGACCACAATATTGTCCGCTTTGCCCGCAGGCGCACGGCTTTTTCTTGGCGACCACACACGAGAAGCACTTTCCCAGGAGGTCACCCATCCTGGTAGTGCTCTTGCCCGAGCACGCTTAACCACAACGTACTCGCACTTCTACTCAGCCTGTGATCCCAAAACGCGTTGTGTCATTTAAGCGTGAGTATTACCTTATAATCCCATGATCACTCATGTTCGTGAGCGATGTGGGATTTGCCTAGGGTGTTACATTCACCCCCCCCCCCCCCCCCCCTTAGGGACTCATCGTCCTCGATGAGGTTTGCCCCACCACCCCCAACGGCACATGAGTGGCTCTGATACCATTCTGTAACACCCCAGCTTAACATGACCACAATATTGTCCGCTTTGCCCGCAGGCGCACGGCTTTTTCTTGGCGACCACACACGAGAAGCACTTTCCCAGGAGGTCACCCATCCTGGTAGTGCTCTTGCCCGAGCACGCTTAACCACAACGTACTCGCACTTCTACTCAGCCTGTGATCCCAAAACGCGTTGTGTCATTTAAGCGTGAGTATTACCTTATAATCCCATGATCACTCATGTTCGTGGGCGATGTGGGATTTGCCTAGGGTGTTACAATTGATAAAATCAGTTGAGGTTTCATTTGATTGTACCTCATCATCATCAGATGTTGAGTCAGAATTCTCCATTGCTTCCTTTGCTTTGATGAGCTTGGTCACCTTGCAAACATTTGCATGTTCCACCTCTGAATCTGAATCATCAGTCCAGTTAAACCAAGTATCATCAATCGGTTTCAGCTCTCCTCCTGTTTCCACAATCTTTGCCATCAAAATTTTCTTCTTGTAGTATGCTGCATCCTTTTTCTTAGGCATCTTTCACTCACGAGAGTAATGATCAGCTTTGCCATAATTGAAACAGATGGAATCATCCTTCTTGGAATCATCAGTATGTTGTTGTTTTGATTGATCAGGTTTCTTGTAGTAGGAGGATGAAGATGAGTTCTTGCGTTGATTGCTTGATTTGCCTTTTAACTTGTGTTTGTTCAAGGCTTTGGTGAACATGGATGCCATCTTGACTAATTCAAGGTGAGAATCATCAACATCAGAAAGATTCAATTCTTCAGAATCAATTGATTCTTCAAAAAGCACTTTCTTGGACAAGCTTTTGGAAGTTGTAAATGATTTGCTCTTCTTTTTGGCAATGAGAGCAAGAGGATCACTTGGAGATGACTCTTTCCTTCCCTCTTGAAGTTTAGACACCTCTGGTTGATAATGCATAAGAACTCCAACAAGCTCATGAATAGTCATCTTATCAATCTCTTTGGTAGATCGAACAATGGTCCCATAAGGAAGCCAATCATCATTGAGCTTTTTGAGGAACTTCATGTTTACTTCAGCATTCACTTTTATAATCTTGCACCTTTCAACTCATTGAGAACACCATTGAAATGACGATAGGTATCCTTGAGTTGTTCTTTGGGTTCCTGCTTGAAATCTTCATAAAATCCTAGAGCCTTATTCAGTTTAGTAACATCTGACATGTCATAACCTTCTTGCTCTCATTTGATCTCTTCCCATATATCTTTTGCTGTGGTGTTGCTATCAACATTTTCAAACAACTCATAAGGGATAGCTTGCATAACAATGTTGTTTGCCTCTATGTCACCCTGAGCTCTCTCACGTTTATCACTAGAAAGTTCATAGACTGGAATTGGCATACTAGTATCTGGATGATAATCCACAACTGGACCATCTCTCAGAGAAGCCCATATGTACTTTGCTTTCTCACCCTTGTAGTCTATGTACTGAGTGATACGGTGAAGCCACTGAGTGTACTTGCCATCAAACACCACTGGAGGTGGGGAATCTGATCTAATGATCAAAGTATCTTGTGTAGACATCTTGAAATTGAGGTAGATTCGGTAAAGATTCGGTATTACACAAATCTTGGGTAAAGGTTAACAAAAATCTAACAAAATGTCAGATTCAGTAACTGGTTTGGTACTGTAGTAGACTCGGTAAGTAGTTCGGTACTGTAGCAGATTCGGTAAAGATTCGGTAAACCAGATTTTGTATCAAAAACTGATCAGTAACACAAGTAACACATTCAGATTCAGTAAAGATTCGGTAACCACAAGATTTGAAGCCTTGGAACACTTAAAACTAATGAATTAAGTGATACCGAGACTCTGGTTCGGTATTTGACTCGATAGTAAAATTCTATAAACTTTTGAATGCAAACACAATCCAATTCCTTTCAATTAGATTCGATAACCTTGCTGCAAAAGAAAACAAGTTAGTATCACACAGAATATCAAAGATACCGAATGTATAGGATACCGAGTGTCAACTGTAGCAGTTGACAATACCGACTCTAAGTATGAAAACTTAGAAATTCAATCAAATCCTTTCTCATACCACACCAATTAGCTGCGTATGATCAAACCGAATGTGATAAAATCACAAACACACCACAATCTGCAACACTTAATGAGAATTAACAACTTTGAAGCAGATTCGGTATGGCAGTTACGATACCGAATGTCAATCAAATCTTCAAAATTTGAAGAATTGAAGAAATTAAACCGTCAAAAATGTGATTAAACACCTCAAGATCACAAATGAAACCTCAAACCTTTACTAAAATACAGAATCAAGCTGGAATTGATCTATATCGAGAGTTTTAGGCATGAACTCTAAAAATGAACTTGATTCTTCATAATTGTTGTTCAAAAGCTGTAATAATGATCGAAACTCTTTCTAATCAACCTAATAAACCTTCGATGAACTTATCACAAGAATCTGAATGTCAGATTATCAGATTCGAATATACCGAATCTGATTCAATATACCGAGAGTGTTCAGATTCTGTAATCTTCAATCTCTGGATCGATCTAGTGTTGTAATATCACTCCCTGGAAGCTCTGATACCAAATGATAGGTCAGATCATGTTGAGATTAGAAGAAGAGACAAGTTAGAATGAGATTCGGTATGTATGAATGAGACTTGGTATGAGAGAGAATCAATAAGATTTACATTCCACAGCTTCTAGAACTCGTTTACAATGCAATGGGTATCTAATTAGGACTACATAGGTTTCTTATATAGCCCTCTTTTAAGGAACCTTCATTTAAGCATGTTTCACATTAACACTATACAACTTCTGGGTCCTAACAGAAACCTACACCAAATCCAAGCAACGAAAGAAAAATCAAACTACAATTACACCATGACCAAAATACCAATAAACACTAAAACCCCACATGTCGTCAACATTAAATTTTCTCATTTCTTCACCGTGTACTTTTCTGGCTCTATGCCTTTTCGTCTGTTTTGTAGTCGTCTTTGAGTTAAGAACTTTTCCTTCAACCCAAATATGTTTGAAATCAGTATTAGCTTAGTTAAAAAAAATTAGATACATCACCGAAAGATGTGCCACCACTGTCAACCCTTTGATGTAAAACCAATGAAGAGAGAGAGCATCCTTGTTAGCCACCTTATGTGACAATCCGAAAATTTCCAACCAAATTTAAACTTTATCTTTATATTATTCCGACACGATAAGCAAAGTTTGTTAAGTTAAATCTCAAGAATTTTAAATTGTGTTCATACATTCATTATAACCTCAACCAAATTCCGACGATTTACGAACCGTTATATATAAATAAATATGTATATATATGTATATATATTATAACTTGAGAATATTAATAAAGTATTAAATGTATAATACTTTACATGAATGTATTTGTTTCAATATGTTTATCTATGGAATTAGAAGATAATATCAAATGATTGATTTATCAGATACATTGTGATATGATTACGGGTCTATATTATGAGGTCCACTGTGATTTAAGAAATCTATTCTTTTTGACAACATTTGGAGAATGGTAAAGTGATTTATAAGTAAGAACGTGGAGTATAAATAACTTAGATGTTGGATATCGACAAGTTAAGTAACTCGACATTTTTCATTAAGATGATTTCATACGTTTATTTAACCTTTGAACTTTATCACATGCTTCACCAACAGACCGTAATTTAAAAACTTGAAACCTATTATGAATATATATGATTCTACTTTTCTAAAACGTTTTATGATGAAGGTATTTTGTATGCCCGAGAGACATATTAAATTAATGTGGCTAATGTGTTATGATCCAAGTCAGGTCATACCCAATAACAAGCTTACCGACACCTCACATGTAATTAACCTTAACAATTGGTTCGTTAAATAAATACGCGACACTAGAACTTTAGAAAATCGATTTTCTAAATTATTATCACTTGAGATAAATTATTTGGATAATTTAAATGATAAGGATTTAATTATTTATAAGTTTAAATAATTATATTATGTTATATTTTATAAATGGTTTTTAAAATATGTAAGTAACAAAAGTATATCCATGGATTTTATTACAAGTTTTATAAAAACTAATCGTGTTATAAAATATGGGAAGGGTGGCGGTTTTAGAGACCCAAAAAAGACCACACATGTCCACTTTAGTTACTTCCAACATACATATTCCTTAAGGGCATGCTAGTATATCTTTAACCAAGGATTTGACTCATGCATTCAAGTGACCAACTTTGAAAACTCTCATTCCCTCCTCCTAGAAGCTGCTGGCCGAAACTAATAAGGGAGAAAGAGAGAGCTTTAAGCTTGATAATCTAGTTCATTTAGTGTAAAAATCCTAACCAAATTAAGGTGGTGTTGGTGCACAAAAGGTTTGTGGGTATTACACACTTGAGGCTTCAAGTTAGAGGCTTTCATTCATCATCTTCTTCATCATCTTACCAATTTGAAAACAGCCCTCAAACTAACTTGAGGAGGTATTAATCTTACTTCCTTTGTTGTTATATGTAAGCATTATTTCATAACTTGATAACTATATGGAATTCATCTAAAATGGTTTAACATATAAACTTGTTTTATTAATCATCATGCTTCCGCTTGTTTTCCTATCATAAAATGGATTTGTGATTATGTTGACATTATAAACATGTTGTTATGTTAAATTCAATCAATGGTATCTAGAGCCAAAGTCTATGAAATATGCTTCTTTTATATGGTCTTTAAACCCACTATACTTGCATTCTAAGTACATGCATGAAAATGGAATGCAAAAATTTTGGGTTTTGGGTGGGTACCCTATTATGGCCGAATTTAGGAGGGTCCAAATGGCAGTTTTGGGTTTTCCATTTGGTTAATATTTGTTGATATATTGATGTTCACAATCATAGCCAAGACCTTGTGTTTGAATGGATATTTATTTGGTTGATTTATTATTCATTTGATATGGTTGTAATATTCATTCAATTTGGTATGTAATATTATTATTTTGGTTATGTAATTTATTTTATATTTGGTATGTAAAATAGATTAGGTTGTATTTTCATTTTTTAGAAAAATGTATTAGGATATATTTTTTGTAAAAATGAAGATGCAAGATGAAGACAAGGAAGATGCTAGATTAAGAGGGAGATTTGAAATCTCCTACTTTGTGTTATAACCCTTTACCGGTGGCATTTGTTTTCGGCTAAACAAATGCCTATCAAAATGGCTTGATTGTGAACATATTTGTTTTGCATGCATGGTTGTTTATTGTATGATTGTGGATTGTATGTTTGTATGCTACAAGTTAATCACACAAGTTAACAACAAGCAAAACGACAATTTAATTGGTTAAATTAAAAATGGCTAAAAGGACATTAATAAACGGTTATTAAGAACATGATAAGGATCATATATATAAAATGGTTTATATCAAGTAATTGGCTTAATTACATGACATGAAAATGGTTTTTCATATGTACCATACACTAAATGCATGTTGGTGTATGGCATAAAAGTTTTCTTAAAATTAGAAATAATGAAAACTTAAAATCCCTTATTAACAAGGCAAACAAGTTAAAATGCCATCCTTTTGTGTGACACTTAAAAATATTAGGGAACTCATAATGGGATAAAGGTCACCTAACCGTTATGAGCAAACTAATATGATTAAGGTGAATTTCGCACACTTGTGGGATAAAGGTCACCTAACCACTTGTATGTTAAATTTACACGTTTACACAAGTAGGACGACTTGATTTGGGAATCATGATCTTAGGGTCACTGAAGCATGAGGAACAAATAGGCGTTGATGGGAAAAATATGCCATGCAAAAGGATTGCATGATCCCATAACTTGGAAGTTGCAAAAGGATTGCAATTGTCATATATTGACTACCTAGCTAAATCAAATGATGGGATAAAGGTCACCTAACCGAAATTTGGTTTACCGTTGGTTTCTAAAATTTAATAAATATCAATTGGATTTAAAGGGTATTGATTGTTAAATTAAAATTGATACTTAAACAACTTTGTTAAATTTTGTAGATGGCTGCCAATAACAACAACATTCCAAATGCACCAATAAACTTTAACAACCTATCGTTGAGGTCAATCCTCGAAAAGGAAAAACTCAACCATACGAACTTCATGGATTGGTTTCGCAATCTAAGAATTGTCCTCAAATTAGAGGATAGGGCGTATGTGTTGGAAGTCCCCATTCCCGATCAACTGGACTAGGATGATACGCAAGGCATGGCTTATTGGGAGAAATATTGCACCGATTCGGTGCAAGTTTCTTGCCTCATGCTTGGGAGTATGATACCAGAACTCCAAAAGGATTTCAAGCATCATAGTACATATGACATGATCACACAATTGAAGGAGATGTTCCTTCAACAAGCTCGTGTCGAGCACTTCAAAACGGTTCGAGCGTTTCATGCATGTCGGATGGATGACTCCCAATCCGTTTCAGCTTTTGTCCTTAAGATGAAAAGCCTAATTGATCGAGCGAACCGTCTAAACTGCAACGTGTCTAATGAATTAGCCACGGACCTTATCCTTAATTCTTTGTCAAAGAGGTTTGACATATTTGTAATGAATTACAACATGAATGGATTGGATAAGAGCATTGGCGAATTACATGCCATGCTTAAGACGGCCGAAGCAAGCATGGGTAAAAGGGTTTCACCCATGTTTATGATCAATGAAGGCGGGTCCAAAAACAATAACACTTCTAAGCCGAAGGCGGCTAAGAGGAAAGGACCCACCTACCAAGGCAAGGGTAAGGGAAAGGGAAATATGGTTACCCCAACCAACAAGAACAAAAAGCAAAAGGTTGCCAGTAAAGCTAACCCCAAGGAAGATCTGTGCTTTGGTTGCAGTGAGATGGTTCACTGGAAATGCAACTGCCCGATCTAGCTTAAGGAGTTGAAAGAAAAGAGGGATGCAGGGCAAACCTCAGGTAATGTATATATGGTATACATTGAGCTTAGTATTACTTCTTCTAATACATGGGTGGCGTATGTCTATGCTTTAGTACTTTGATTACCATATAGAGAGAACCTATACGCCCGGATGTCACTCACCAATGGCCAACGAAGAGCAAATTCTTGCGCCCGAATGTCACTCGCCACTTCACCTACAAGAAAGAAACTTATATACATACATATATATATATATACTCCACTCACCTTGGAGCTCACGCACAAGACATGTATGATATATCATCGTCTCCGCATCCAAGAAAGTAGTCACCTATATAAATATAGGTAGACAAACACATAAACATCCATTCTATATAATAGAATCCGACACCAACACCCTTAGCCTAGGGTGTCCAACTTGCTCCCCAAGATCTGCCTATTTAGTCACCTAAACGTACATTTCAACCCATTCCAAGTAGTACATTTCTAACCTTAATTGTACTTATCCAACCAAAATAAGATAACTTGACCCATAATCACTATTACTAGTGATTATGTTCCCATACACCAATGACCACTTACATCAAATACTCAAGTACTTATTCCACCAATTTAAGTGTTAAACACTTGTTTGACCCAAAATCACATGTGCTTAACTTTAAAAGACACCATTCAACACTAAACACATGTGCTTAAGCACTAATTCAACCAAAACTAGTGACCACACCACATTTGACCCAAAAGGTACTTGACCCAATTTGACACAAGTCAAAAACACCCATAATCACCAATGGCTTGTGATTTTGGTCCTAATACACCATTTTAACCCAATTACACAACACCAAGTACTTATGTAGTTGCCTTTCCCAAAATCAAGTCATGAACTCTAATTTTGACCCATTTTAAATCATCATCCAAATTGACCCAAAACATGTCTTATGAACATCTTACACAACAACAACCAATTTACTAGTGATTAACACCTAAATCCAAGACTAAACTTCCCAAATTTATCACCAAACCCTCAACCCAAAACATTAGGGTTTATACCCTCCAAATTTTCAAGGAAATGGTATTTATACAACATCACCAACTCACACCCCAGCTGTATCTCAAGATTAAACACTTGAAATTCGAAATAGGATTTTACCTTAGCAATCAAAGTGATGCTATGCATCATCAACATCATGGATGAGCTCCAATTTGGACACGCATCACCATCTTCTTTACCAATTTGAGCTTCTTCTCTCTAGTTTAAGCTTTCTCTCACTAATTACGGATTTTTCTTGAAGGTGAAATGAGGAAATGAAGTCCCCATGTCTCCTCTTTAGTCCCTAAAGTCGTCCATGCAAAATTGCATGCAAGTCCTTAACTTATTTTTAAAATTGCAAAACAGCCCATTCTGCCAGCTCATCGGCGCGGGGCGCAAGGAAATGGCACGGCGTGCCATTACGCTGTTTTAGAAATCTGTTTGTTATTATCTCCACCACTAAGAATGGATCACGTCCCCTTAATCCGTACCATGACCGAAGGGTCTCTACAGCAGCACCACCACAGCTACCCGCCAACAACATGAAACTGCATTCTACAACCCGTTAGATACAACTGAAACTTCTATCGATCAAATATCTGCTTAGGAAACAAGAAAGACACCATGTATTCCTAAGATTGCTCTCCGGAAACTTCTCTTGATAAGTTACCTTTTATAACTACATCGTTAATCGCGACCTACTAGGTGCACTAGATCGAGAACTAAGCCTTGCATTATTCCCAAATTGAGAAGGACTTGTGCTTCAATCATACAACGATTCACACCTAGGAATTCGACCGATCACACATTTGCCTTCGCACAAGAGTATATGTCTCAATCACATTCAAACCAATTTGTTCCACGGCAAAATCTCAAATTCTTCTGTGCGATCATTCTCGGGGCACCTACGGTCCCTTCAATTTACTCACAACAAGTTGCACATCCTCGAATCATTTCAGGGAAACATAACTACGCAACACTCTCAACAGTTAACCACTCTATTACACAGGGTTTCCTCTCAGTCTCAATCAACTTTTAACTCCAAACGGCTTTCTAGCACTAGTATGGAAACAATTCGTGCACTAGAATTCCGGCAACAACAGGTTCTCACCCTGTCAACTATCGTACATCGTCAAACAATCCACATTACACTCACCAATGCGAGATGAGCCTCTCGTCTTGACCATCCGTTAAGGAAGGCCTTAGCATTTCAACACATCACGTTCTAACCAAATGAGGTAACATACACTCAAAAATCAAGACACAACCTTGCGCTTTTAAATGAAGCATTCAGAATTGGCACTCCACACCTTACGATATCTTGCATAACGAAATAATCTACTAGAGATTCCCACGAACACACTTCCCAAATAGGGAAAATGAAGCAAACTCCTCGACACAAAACTCAGAATTGCTCTCCAACACCATCCAAGATTCCCAACTTCCCGGATTTATGCCATGGATACACCCCTTTAGGGCATACCTGCAACTGTACATCAAGATTCTAGGGATCACATTGGGCCCTATACCTCTATTGGGTGATTCCCGATCCCCCTTCTCATGAGGACTAAGCCCCACACAACCATCATCACAAAAAACCCCACACAAATTATCGTAACTCCCGACCTTAAGTCTCATGTAGATAGTATGTCACTCTACCCCGTTAGGAAATCGCATCCTTATTGAGGTCTATAATGTTGCTCCCTGATAATTCTTACTGTAAACACTACCAAAACTTCCTCGGAGAACAATAAACTCCCCAACTTAGGATTTAGCTCCACACTCAAGTCGCGAAGATGGTAACATCCTGTGAACTTATCATTCAAAAACATACATGACCATCACCATAACTGATCATATAGACACTGATTTCTCTAGAATTAACTTCAAACCCTTGAAGCCGTCAAACACAATCACCCTAGACGTCACAATTACAATGACATCACACATTCACTAACGCGAGTTGCACCCGTCTCCCTCTGGGTAGACTCTCACAGTTTCCCACGTATGTCTCTGAGCATAGACATACGCCACCGTGCATAGACATATGCCACCGGGTAGACTCTCACAGTTTCCCACCTATGTCACTCGACCTTCCACTCAATTAACATTTAATCGCTAACAGACCTTTGCTCACTCCCAATTGAGAAAAGTGACCAATATGACTTAGCAAATATGTCACCCGCATTAAGCAACACGTCATCATCAACCAACTATTATGTCCATAGTCTCCTTACCAATCAACAAAACCCACCGAGCTCTTAAGAGCAACAGGATTCACTGTCTCATGAGCTCATCAAGCACACGCAACTCCTCACCACTCCCAGGTTGTGCATAGCAAATGACCATAGTGTTCATTCACTCTACTTTAGTTCACATAAAGTATGAACGACAACCCTCTCAAACTCATCTTTCGCAATCGTTGAATCACGATCGCCTGACATTTTTCCATTGCCATCATCGTTGCACCCAAGGGTCTCTCGCCGGTACCCTCTATACCACATGACTACACCCTCATCAGAGTCAATCATTACACTATCAGGTATAAAAGAGGCACCTGTCACATTGTCAACAGACTCCTACTACCATCAACTGAGGTTTAGAAACTCATTCCTTGGATTCTATACACCCGATTTCACCCAATGCGCAAGTAAATGACCCGAGGTCATACCTATCCGATGAACCTTATGGTACATTAACCCACCAATCTTCCTAGTGGACTCACTCCATAAACGAGGACCCACCTAAGCTAACAAATACATCCTAGCTAAACCCTTCACAACACACTAGGGAATTTCTTGGAAACCCCAACACTTACACTCCACCGCACTCTAATACAACCATCAATACAGGGGAAATTCCATAATGAACTTACCATATTGTTCCACAAATAACCTAACACGAACTATCATCATTAGGGTCTCACTCCCGCGAGTTTAACGACCCAAGCACACCCAGTACATCATCATCGAGGATGACCTACAACCAGAATCACTACCGGATTCACTAACTTTGTACTCAACTGAGTACCAACATAAAATGCACCCAAGAGACCTATTTCATACCAATACGAAATCAAAGTCTCCGTCACACACTTACATCAAACTTCCTAGTTACGGTAGATGCCACACCAAGGTCAACATCAACAATACACACACTACTTAGGGTGACCATGTACGCATTAAACTCGTGAGTCCACCTACTCACCTTAACTAACCATATCCACTGTAACACTTTTCGACCAATAATAGATCCAATGTGACAACAAGCACATCACTCAAGACCACCATAACCTGAGAACCAGTACATGATTCTTAAATAACCCCAAACCTACCCCAAACTTTTCGCGTTCATCCGTTCGGTACTCCACATGTCATGTTTGGTGCCAAGATACACGGTTGTAATAATAGTGATCAAGTATTAATACAATTTTGTACCTTACTATTTCTACATGTCCATATAAAGTAATTTGTTAGTCCACAATTAGATGTGTTCGATCTGTTCTTGATAGTGTTAGTGGGTTTTAGATGGATAAGATGAACTAGATGAAGATGTTAGAGAGAAACACACAATAGTTCATAAGACAAGTTGTTACTATGTGAAAGCTTGTTTAAAAATGGGTGGGAGGTTGCTTGATATAGTAGCAACCTCTTAGACTTAAAAGTGTGGTAATTAATCATAACTACCATGGTAAATAGCCTAATCTAGACTAAGACATATGACATAAACCACACGACATTAAATAAGACAATAAAGATTGTCAACAATCTCCCCCTTGTCGTGGGGTTTTGATTTATGACCAATGTTCTAACACCTCCTGTGTGTTTGTTCTGCATTCTTCTATTAGGAGTGTTCTATATGTGTAATATGTAAGATTTTAAACAATCTTCCTCTTGGTAGGGTTTAACAATCTTTCCTTTTGTAGGGTGTGATTATATCTTCTTCCTTGTCTTTTTCTTTGGCTTGGGTTTCTCAAAATATAACCCCTCTCGTAACTCTTGTAGATTCTTCTAGAGACTTCTTCTGAGAGTGTTACATTTTATAAACTTTAACACCTCCTATGATCGTTCTCTTGTAGTTTCTTGTGCAACCTTCTTCTGGGCTTTGATTTCGGTTTAAGGCTATGAAGGTTTTGATGCTATCAGTTTGGAACACGAACTTTTGCATATATGATGAAGTGATCCGGGAGTGTTATGATTGATTTGTTTTATCTTCTTCTCTAATTCTGATGATGAGGTCTTGATATTTGACTTTCGAGCATATTTTTGAAATGCTGAGCGGGTCTTGAAAGTTGCTTGATATGATCTTGTGTAAACCTCTTTTGCTCCCCCTCAAATATTGAGTCATCTTTTTTTTCATGATTGTGATCAGTTTGTTTTTGACCCGTGTGTCGTTCTCCCCACATGATGAACATAGTGTACCGTGTTCAGCATGTGTAGCATGAATATGGTATAACGTGTTCATTGTAAAGGAGCATAGAGAATATATGTTTATCTCCGGAGAGGGATCGTGAACCTGCTAAGAAGAAACAAAGTGATTAAGGTAAAAGTTTGATCCTCAGCGAAAACAGGATCTTCAGAAACCATTCTTGGTTTTGTAAAAATAAGCTAGTTATTACACTAGACACAGGTTTAAGTCGGGCATGCTAGTTGTTACACTAGACAAGTTTTATGAAACCAAAAGTGTTTCCGAATTTTAGGACCTCACCGGTATTGGTAGGTCCAAGTTTAACCTCAGTGGATGTTGAGGATGACTAGTCACCGAAGTTCCAGTCGGCGTTAGCAAGCTATCCAGCTCCATGATTAAGTATCATGGGAATTTTGTACGACTATGCCGCTCTTGGTTATACCACGGATTCCAACTGTACCTAACACTGAATTGGTGTCGGTCAATATCGATGTAAGGTAGGAAAATGTTACATCGCGTCATGAAGTCATTGATATGTCATGAGGTGATAAATCTCTTTCAGTTGTTATACTCTCTAAGGAGTGTGTGTAGTTAGGCATAAATGCTGAATGATCGTTAAGATGATCATCCTTCTAGAGGTCTGATAAATCTACCAAGGTAAACCTAAGCATTGTCATATTGCCTCTCCGTTGAACTAGACAGATCTTCCTCATCAAGATGAGCCCGACCTCTGGACCCTGTTTGATGTTGAGGTCCCACCTTATAAGCAATAAGGTGTTGTTAGATGATTTTCGGTCGATAAGCAGGGTTCCTATTCATGGTTTTTCGAAACCCCTTCAGCAATTCGAGACTCCTAACACTTAATTTGCATCAAGCTGTTGGTTTCCACATTTGAGGTTGTAATCTAGACACATCCTCCTGAGGCAGTCACTAGGATACATCCTTCATCATTTGATGATTATTTTGTTTGAGGAAGTCATCTAGACACATTCTTCTGAGGCAGTCACCAGGACACATCCTTCGTCATTACTGACATTTGAATTGTTAATCTCCCCATTGAAAGTTTCACACTTTTGGGTGAGTTTAATGTGAAAGACCTGGTTTTACACTGTTATGTGTGCCAAAGCTGTTTCGGTGTTTAACACCACTTTGAAGTGTGTTTAACACCACTTTGAGATGCGAGTTCTACACAGAAGTATGTAGAAGCCATCAGATTTTGCGGAAATTTGTTCTTTCTCCCCCTCAAAATGTGTTTTACTTTGTGAAAACCTATTTTAAAAACAAATTTTGCAAATCTAAAACCTTATTTGAAGAGCGGGTCTCACACTGTAATTTATGTGAGAACCACTTTATAAGCGAGTTTTGTACTGAAATATACAGAAGTCATTTTGAAGATTGAGTGCCATGACGAGTGTATGGAATTCATTTTGGTTTTAATCCTTTTATCCTCCCCCTCAAAATATGACGTGTCATATTTTGATAAAACCTTTATTTTGTTGGTGTTTTTCTCCCCCTCAAAATATAATTTATCTGGAATTAAAACATATTTTGACAATTTGCTGATCAAAGAATATAGGTTTTAATGAGAAAGATCGGAAGGCAGTTCAAACGCTGGCTATTTAAGATTTTGGAGAAAACCTTCTTTGCGGGTCCCATACTATGATTTATATGGGAACCAACATTCTCTCCTTCTCCCCCTAAAAAAAATTTGACGTATCCACTGAAATGTTTTTAAAAGAAAGATTAGAAGGCATTTGAGACTCGGGGCATACACTGAAATATGTGCATACACCATATAAGGTTTTGGAGAAACCTTCTTTCAAGTCCGGGTCCCATACAGATATATATGGGAACATTATTCCCTCCCTTCCCCCTAAAAAAATTTTGACGTATCAGATTTTGATAACCTCCATTTCCCGCCTTTGTTCATTGCTCCCCCTAGACCTCCCCCTAGACACATGAAATGCTCCTCCTAGGCACATGCAATGAACCTATATGACCGATAAGTTGACCATTCCTAGTTCATCGATTAGGATCACCTATGATTTGAGTGATTGGGTGATCTGGAGTCCATCTTGTTGTATGAGGAAGGGGTGTAATGACCTCATCTTCTAGAGATGAATCAACATAGGTAGATGATAATGAGCCTACAAGTTCCATATCAACTACCTGTATTATCATTCTCTACCCGAATTTGTTCAGGTATTTCAACAAAAGGAATGACAGGCAATTCAGAAGGGGTAGTGTCATCATTATTAAGTGGAGGTGGCGTTTCTTCTGAAACAATGGGAGATGTCACTACTGCTGGAACATGAGTTGTAGCAGGAGGGAAATAGGAAGTAGATAACGCACAGTTATCAAGTTCATCCAGGAGAAGAAACTCATATGAGTCTTTTTCAACGAATGGTGATTCGCCTACAACTACAGAAGTAGATGTGCCAATAGTGATGGATTTGGGAGAAATTGGTTTTGGAGTAATCGTGGGATTGGGTGAGGTTGGAAGAACGAAGGTTCAAAAAACACATCATGGTCATTCGGGGTTGCGAGTGGGACATGCCTGAGTGAACAGTCAGGTGTCAGTGGGTTAAGTTCGGGTCTTGAACCAATGTGACCAAGAGCCATGTTTAAGATCAATTCATTTCGAAAATTGAATTTGAATACCATTTGATAACTCCTAAATTATACAGTTTTTTGATTTCATTTTAAGGAGTTATCTTAGCATTTTAAAGTCATTTTAATTCTAAAACACTAAAATGGGTTAAAAGGGGAAAAATGTAATTCTAATGATTTTATCAAAGTTATGTATCAAACAGGATCAAAAACAAGGAAAATTACAGAAAAGGCCATGAAGCTGCCGGCATGGAGTCAAGGAAGACGCCCTCTTGGAGCTAAATATGCCAGAATGTTCCAGAATTGATCGCAGAATGTGATGACCTTGTTGACCAAGCAAAATTCAGTTAAAGCCGCCGATTTCACACTGAAGCTGCCAGCCTAAGATACACGGTTTCTCAACTTGTCGACCAAGTTCAAGTAAAAATGGAAATGAAATCAAAAAGATTACATGATCTTTGAAGCCACCGGCTTGGCTAGGACGGTTACGCGTTTTTGTGCTTGCGGATCAAATTAAACTTGCAGGAGGAGTCACCGACCCAAGAAAGCCGCCGGCTTCCTTCTGAAGCCTCCGACTTGGCAATCGATTCTAAACAGTATAAATAGAGGGCTCCTATTTCAGTTTTCAAAGTACAATTCAATTCAATAAAATTCGATTTAGTTACGTTTTTCTTTTAGGGTTTTCTCCAAAACCCTTAGATTAGATTTATTTTCCATTGTAAAAATATTAAAGTTAATTATTCAAGTTCTTTTCATCTACCTTTTGAGGTATGATTCTATCTTTACTTTAACTAAACGTTCATAATGGTTACGTGGACGAAAACTAAACTTCGTCTGGGAATTAGATGAAGCCGCCAGCTTCACCAGTCTAAGCAGCCATCTTGACTGGAACAAAGCCGCCGGCTTCGTGCTTCATCTGTACAGTTTCTTGTTCTTTTCCAGATCTATATGTTTGAGTTTCTGTAATGATATTTAAACCGTTTTGAATCTGTTATGCTTTAATATACTTGATTTCCATGCTTATTGATTAGATAACATGATTTTAGGGTTAATTAATACTTAATCCAAGATTTTAGGGTTGATTAATACTTAATCCGATGATCTATTATTCGATTCATGCTACTTGTTTAGATCTAGTCCATCAAACTTGTTAAATTGAATTTCATGCAATTAGGTTAAACAACATAATAGAGACAAACTTGTTTGATTTGAAATACGCTTATATAATAGAGTTTGATATTGTTAGGCTTAATCGAAGATCCTTTGTTTGGATATGTTTAGTTAATGATTGCATGAAAACTTAGTAGTAATTGACTTTCAGCTGGTAACTTGAGTTGATCTACTTGGTGTTTAATAGCTTATATAATTTGTTAGTCTATTTGCATGTTGATCCTCATCACAAGATTAATATGTATCATGTAATTGAATTGAACATGAAGAATTGAGATATTAGTTATGCACATCACATATCTTTCATATGCTTTAAGTCCTACTTATTAAATGATATGCAATGCATGTCTTAACCTGTTTAGGGATAATAATTGGTCTATGATTTTTATTTTGCCATGTGTTAATATAAGTTATGAAGCTTGCATAATTTGATTCCCATACAAGTTAATTGTCCATGTAACTACTTTTTCTTATAATTGTTTATTTTAATCTTTATTTCTTGCTTTTTATTTTGTTATTTAATTCTTTAATAAAGTACTTTTAATTGTCTCTTTCCTAAGAGATAATATTCAAAATCTAAACAATAACCAAATATATATATATATATATATATATATATATATATATATATATATATATATATATATATATATATATATATATATATATATATATATATATATATATATATATATATATATATATATATATATATATATATATATATTAAACTAAATAATAAAACAACTTATAACGCATCTACGCTCTCTCGGGACGATAACCTAAAATACAACATCTGATCGGGTCTTGTTGCTCGTTAGGGTGTTAAAAGTGTATTAATAAAGGTTTTATAAATTTAAAAGTCTAAAAGGCAAATTAAACACTGCACACTTTTGCACATCAACTTTTTGGCGCCGATGCCAGGGAGCGCGGAAAATACAGAAATTGAATATACTTTGGTTATTGATATTTCTTGAAAATGGGTGATGACTGTCTTCCTTTAGGGAAAGGTTGCTGGGCTTCCAATTTAAAGGGCTCTGCCGGAACCTAGACGCTGATGGGTCACTTAAGTATTGAAAGATTCAATAGGCCGTTTATGTTTAATTATTCGTTGTAATGCGATAAAAGTTGTTATCTAATATTTATAGTATTAATTATGTCATTAATATTTATCAATTTAAATTTTATTAATATATTAACATATTTCCTAAATATCCTCATAAACATAAAATCCATAATCAGAAAAGGAATTATTATAAATTTAAATTAAATTATTTATGTCCTTCTAAGTCTAAAACATTTTCTCCTAAAACATTTCTTTTTATGATTTTAGATCACATGAATACTCGATCCAAGAACCCCGTCTCACAAGACATGCTATCAAATCCCGATATATTATTTAAACCTTCTAAAGATCCGAATATTGTTAGGAAATTAAATTTCGATGAAGGAACTACTTCTAATGATAACTCATTATCTAGTCCACCGTCTAGTCCTGTTTCTAATTTGGGATCTCTTTTTAGTTCAGACATCGAAATGACTACTGAAAATTCAATGGAAGTGTTAATGAAAGCAGGTCGGGAAGGATTAGGTAACGCTATTACTCAGTCAACTATAACTGAAAACTTTGATATTAAGGGTCCTATCTTTCACTTACTTAAGGATAACCAATTTAGGGGTACTGAAAAAGAAGATGCTAATGCTCACAGTCGGAATTTTAAAGATATTTGCAATTTGTTTAATATTAATAATGTCGAGAGTAATGTCATCTATCTTCGTTTATTTCCATGTTTGTTAAAAGATGAAGCTAAAGAATGGTTAAATTCGTTGCCCGAAGGAGATATCACTAGTTGGGATACTATGGTTGAAAAATTTCTAACTCGTTTCTTTCCCACATCCAAAACTATCACCCTTCAAACTGAAATTGCTAACTTTCATCAGAAAACTAATGAGACACTTTACTCTGCTTGGGTTTGATTTGGTTAAATGCTTAGGGGTTGTCCACAACATGGTTTGGATAAGTTTAAAAAGGTAACTACTTTCTATAAGGGTTGTGATATAGCTACAAGAAGAGAGATTGATACTTCTGATGGAGGAAATATTATGATAAAACTGCCGAAGAAGCTGAAACATTAATTAATAAGTTAGCTGCTCATTCCCACGAATGGCATCAAGACTTAGACATTTCTCGCTCGGTAAAGTCTTTTAGTTATGATTTTGAAGATATGGTTAAGGCTATGAATGTGCAGTTGGGTAATTTAAGAAGGCAAATTGAAAAGCTTACTAAAGAAATGCATATGATTAAGGTAGGTTGTGAAAAATGCAAAGGTCCTCATGCTACAAAAGATTGTGTTGCTGGTCTTACTATGGAGCGGGTTGAAAACATCATATGTGAATCAATTTCAAGGAAACCCAAACTACCGTCATAATTATAATACTCCTTATCCTACTACTAATAAAAATCCACCTGGTTTCTTTCCTGTTAGAGCACCCTTCATTCCAAATTCATCTCCTAATGTTCAATCCAAAAAGAAGTCTAATCTTGAAGAAAGCATCCTAACTTTCATCAAGAATCAAAGTGAAGCTAATGGTAACATAAAAGCTCAACTTCCCAAGTGCAAAATAATCATCAAGCATCCATTCAAAGATTAGAACGTAATGTTACTAAATTATTCAAACTTGTCGAGGGAAAGGTTCCGGTTGAATCTGAAGTCGCTAAGGAAGTTCGTTTTGAAAAGGTTAATGTGATAGAGAAGTGAATAAGGTTGCTATTTATGAACCTGGTTTAAGGTATTTATGGGAGTTTGAAATGGTAGAAGAGGAGTATGATCAAGAAATCAAGAAGTTAACTGTTGAGGAAGAAGATAAATTAAAAGATGCTAAAGTTCAAGATCTTGATCGTAATGAGGTAATTTTTATGCATGAGTTATTTGATGAAAAAGGAAGAAGAGGTTGATAAGAAAACTGATGAGAATGATGAGGTTACTAGTGAAAAGTATGAAAATCGGAGTATGAAAATAAAGATGATTGGTTAGCTGATACTACGAAATAATTAGAAGAAAGAAGAAAAGAAGGTTTTCGCCCGCTTTATTCGTTCACAATTGATCCCGTAGACCCATATGCAGCACCTGAAATTCCTGTTATGCATACTGATCCGGGGGAATTCCAAATCCCTTGCTTAATTTGTGGTCCCATTCCTATCATAGGATTAGCTGATACTGGTTCTATATTAATGTTATGCCGTTCTCCGCCTACAACCGTTTAGGATTGCCATCGTTGGAACCTATTCAAGGGAGTGTTTATTTTGCTGATAGTCGTTTACATAAGCCGTTGGAGATTGTTAAAGAAGTGGAGATTATCGTTGGTTATTCTTTCTATAGATTTGATTTTGTGGTCATGGACATGAAAGAAGATCTAATAACTTCTTTAATTCTAGGATCTCCGTTTTTAGCTACTGCTCGTGCCACCATTAACTATGCTAATAATACTTTAATCATTCACTATGGTGCCATATTTGAATCTATTCCGTTAGTCCCGAGATCTAGAGTTCCTCGAACAAATGTGAAAATGGTTAAAACTGAGAAGGAGGATGATGATGATTTCACCGTTGATAAAATAGTCACCGAGTTCATAAAAGAGCAATATAATCTTAGTACCGAAGTAAGGAAGCAAATCCATGAATTGAATGTTAAATTTGAAATGTCCTTTTGTAGGGGTCTTGACACCACATTGAATTTCTTACAACAAATTAAGATGTTAAGTGAGATTGAGAATAATAAGTGTGGGGAAAATAAGCCTAAGGAGTGATCCCATTGGAAGGGTGAGTCGTGCAACCGACTCTATAATCAAAACTACCTATCCCTTTATATGTTTACTAGGAATATGTTTTCTCGGTATTTGGTTATTTGTTTAATTATTTAATTTTGAATGTAAGAGCAATATAGCTCCTAAGTGTTAAAATGTTTAAGTGATTAATAAAATGTTATATTTTGCATTGTTTAAATATTGTTAAGTTGTTTATATTAAATTCAAAAGAAATCTGCAAAGTGTTCTTCAATCATTCAATGATCCTACAATCAAGTAACATCACTCTTTCCCTTATTATAATTATGTTTTTCATTTATTACAATTTTAATTATTATAAATGCAATGAGGACATTGCATAATCTAAGTGTGTGGAGGGAAGTGATTACTCACTTAAAAAATTAAAAGATACTATAATTTTCTGGAAAAAATTAAAAAATGGGTACAAATTAAGTTTTTTTTTAGGAAGTATAAATTCTTAGTCAAACTTATGTCTTTTTACTAACTTAATCTTAAAAATAATAATAAGACTACTCTTAATTTCAAGATCGAATTACTTGTTTAAGATAAGAAGTAAAAGCCAAAAATTGTGAAACGAATGCAAACTTATAGCCACTATCAAAAGAGTCCCAAAAAGGGCCGACTAAGAAAAGTTGTCATATGTAAAGCAAATGTTAACATGAAAGCAAAAGAAATGAAAAGTTAAAAGAGCCCAATGAAGGCCAATAAGAGTGATGAAAGCAAAAGAAAAGAGTTCCAATGAAAACCACACACTTACAAAAAAATTTAGTTAGAAAACAAAAGAGTCCAATGATGACCAAACTATATAAATCTGACTTAATAAACATTAGGACTTTAATAACCCGTTCATATCGATTATAAATGAATCACAATAGTTGATTTCATTGCGAGGTATTTGACCTATATATGATACATTTTACAGACATTGCATTCGTTTTTAAAAGACAAACTTTCATCACATCGAAAGTTGATGGAATGCATACCATTTCATAATATATCCAACTATAAATGACTTAATAATACTCTTGATGAACTCAATGACTCGAATACAACGTCTTTTGAAATATGTCATGAATGACTCCAAGTAATATCTCTAAAATGAACAAATGCACAGCGGAAGATTTCTTTCATACCTGAGAATAAACATGTTTTAAAAGTGTCAACCAAAAGGTTGGTGAGTTCATAGGTTTATCATAAACAATAAAATTCATCATTTTAATAGACCACAAGATTTAAATACAGTACACCTATCTCGTGTACTAAACCATTTTTCATAATGCTTGGCAGAGTAGGTTCGTATCCTTTTCTCCCCCGTAGGTTGCCTCGCGATTTTTAATAATCGTACACATATCTCGTGCACAAAACTAATACACATAACCTGTGTATAAAAATCATTCTCTCGATACATAACATTCATTTTGATTTTATTGCTCAACATGGTAACCGACCTTAACATATAATGACATCAATAATATCCCCAAAACAGAACATCTCTTCTGTATAATATATAAAATTCGAAGTACTAAACACCACGCCCACTAGCTCTTCCGTCTAGTGAACATTCTGGGTGGGGGTGTTAAACCCGGTAGCTACCTTTAGGATTCGCGTTATTAGGGCCATACCTGTTTCTAATTCTTAGGTAACCAAGCAATAATAATCAGGAGAAATATTCACAACAATTAGTGGCAATTATAACGTCCAACTAATTCTATAATAATCCACAGAACTTCTGTCTGCATAATAATTCATTCGAGGAATGTTTTTCTTGTGTCTATCTCGTCAAACATTTATAAAAGCATCTCAGTCCAAAAATATAGATTTCAAAGGAATTTAATAAAGTAGTTGTAAAACAGTTATAAAAACAGCGCATGTATTCTCAGTCCCAAAAATGTAAAGAGTAAAAGGTACGAAATGAACTCACAATACAATATTTTGTAGTAAAAATATGCATACGACGGAACTGAACAATGCAGGGTTTGCCTCGGATTCACGAACCTATATCATTTATATATATATATTAATACACATAATTGTAATCAAAAATAAATTTATATATTATTATTATTAATGATATATTTGTTATTTTAATAAATTATATGTTTCATTAATTAATTAACTATATTTATTTTATAAATACTTAATATAAAATCAATGTAGTTAGGTTATATGTTTTAACTATATTTTTATAAAAATATTATTGTTTTGTTAAAATAATAATTATAGTAATACTACCATAATGATAGCCATAATAATATTAATAATGATAAAAATGATAAATTTAGTAATAATGTTACTATATATGATAATTTTTTTGATAATAATAATAATAATAATAATAATAATAATAATAATAATAATAATAATAATAATAATAATAATAATAATAATAATAATAATAATAATTTTAGTATTGAAAACTACCTTCCAAGCTTTTCTAAAAAGAGATGCCCCGAACCAGAGACCTCTCGCTTAACCCACAACACTCTAAACTAATGACCGGTCTGATACATATTGGTTTAAACCGTATCTTAAATCCTTTAAACCATTCGAACAGAAAAATAAGGTAATAATGGCAATTCATCTTAACATCAACATCGTGTGGCATCATCAAATTCTCCTCACTGCTCGTCTATAATAATATCGTATCATTATAGTATCACTTTCATCATGCTCCTTTTATCATTTAATCATGTTTTCGTGGGTTTTGCATAACAATTCAGTCCAATTCAAAAGCCTAACTGAAATTATCGGCCCAATTAAAAAATCATAACAGCCCAGCCTAGTTAAAGTTTAGCTGTATGGATCGGTTTCCAGTTTTAATCATTCAACATTAGTTCTCATGTACCGACCCCACTCCCCACTACAACTATATCATCATGTTAAATAGGTTTTGAATAATAGAAATAAAACAGAAACACAAGTAGTAGTCGAGCAAAAGCAGCAGTCTTATGATGATTTTCGAATACTTGTAGGTGGATGTTAGCGAGGTGGTGCTCGATGGTGCTTCGGTGGTGGTCTTCATCGATGGTGTGGTGAGTGATGGTTTTGTTCTTGGTCCTAAACATAATTAGAGACAGGAGGTGGTTTGTAGGAGGTGATATGGTTCAAGCATGGTATCGTTAAATGGTGATAAAAGGTGGTGGTGACAGTTTGAGGTGAAGGTGGAGACCATTGGTAGTTCAATGGTTTGAGGTGTTTGATTATATAACTAGAAAAAGAAACAGGAAATATGTGTGAGAAACAAAGAGGATGAGAGCTAGAATGATATGGTGGAGGTGGTAATCCGGTGGTGATAGAGGTGAGTTGGTTGTCTGGTGTCTCTACGATTAATATTAGATACAAATTCGATAACCAGTTTACGTGAAATTGAGGATGAATCGAAGGTCGTTCCAGATACCCCTAGTGTTGACAAAAAGACGGAATTTGTATTGGTAGCAGGTGGTTGTTCAAGTATGACATGAAACAATAAATGAAGGAAAGAAAAATGGAATGGTAACAGTGGTGGGTTGTGAGGGAGAAGAAGGCATAACAGTTTATAACAACCGCTTTTGGTAATCGAGCAGTTTAGTTGATGGGTTGATGATTGAGTAATGGAGTTAACGAAGGTGACGTGAGTTTCATCAACGAAAAGATAAGAGAGGGAGAGAGTGATATAGTGAGAGAGAGAGTGGTGGACTGTGGCGGGTTGAGTGGTAACCTTGGTGGTTCTTCATGTGTCTCTGTTCCACATAAGTTGCAACAAGTGGTGATTAGTTTTATGAACATAAACGAACCAAGGATAGAAAACATAAAATAGTGAGATTGCAGGTGGTTTGATGTGGGTTTCATTGGGTGGTTTATGGCTGCACAAGATGGTGGTGGTCGTTGTTATGGTTGTGGTCAGAGCTTGGTTGTACACGGGTGATGGCGGCAGTGTATGCGTGAATATATCATCTACACAAGTATACATATATATAGATAGATATATGACTTATAATATTTTAATTATAATAATAATAATTAATAATAATAATAAAATAATAATTTATGATTCAAAGAAGGCACAGTAATATAATCAGTTACATTCATTGAATAGTTTAGTAGCCTAAACTTTTAGAAATATCCTACCGACAGTTTTTCACGGACTATTATTTTGTACCCTGTTGTACTCAGTGGCGAATAAAAGTGTTCAGAAAAACCCCATATTTTTAAATGAACTATATTTATTTATTTTAGTTATTATGGTATAAAATTCGATCATTAACTATTAAATATAAATTACATTAATTATTCACTCCCAACCCCAAGTAAAATCTGAAAAGTTTTAGAATATAACAAAAAGTTCCTAAATACATTTTTAATAAGCCTAAAATTTATATTACTCATTTTCGGATCACCGTTATTTTAAAATAATATAAGTTCGAATTAAACTTCTCTAAATAATAATCGAAACGTCCAACGAGTATTACAATCATTAAATATTTATTTTTAATATAATTTTATTTATATATATAGATATGTTTTAAATAATAATTATTATATTTTGTTTTATTTTACATTGATAAATTTTGGTAACAACAACATACAATATTTAAAAACATATTTCTAATTTTATATATATATATATATATATATATATATATATATATATATATATATATATATATATATATATATATATATATATATATATATATATATGTATATATGATGGAATTTAACAAGTTCATAAAACATGTTCGTAAGGTTAACATAATTAGAAAACCAATTTGTATTAGTGTTAAAACAAGCGGAAGCAAAATGTTAAGTTCATGTTTATATGTATATGCATTTAGTTAAATTCCATGATAATATCAAGTCTTGAAAATATTCTTACAAATAAGAATAAGTAGAGAAGATTCATACCTCCTCAAGCTAGTTGAGGGTTGTTTAAAAGTTGCAAGATGATGATGAAGATGATGGAAAATGGAGCTTCTAACTTGAAGCCTCAAGCAAGTAATACCCCAAACTTGTTCACCAACACCTTATCTTTTGGTTAGGATTTAATTTACACTTGATATGGACTTGCAAAATCAAATTAAGAACCCCTTAATGCTCTTGAAAACCCACGGCTGTTACAGCTCAAATGCAGCAGAATTTTTCAAGTTTTGATGTGTTTGTTCAAGTGTTTAAGTTTCCAAGAGGTCTTGGTACATATGCACTTGGAATATATGGAAGTAACCACTCAAAATGCTAGTTAAATGCATGCTTGTTGAGACTCCAATGCCACTTCCACAATTAGTTTAATAAAATATGTTTTATAAAAGACTTGTATTTTATAAAACCATTTTATAAACTTCCATATTTATTTATGTACATTTTATTATATAAAACCCATTTATATAAAATGTAACATAAATTTATTAATTATTTAACCTATAAATAATTAAATCCTTATTATATAAATTTTTCCATAATTTATATACACACATCAAGTAATATTTAAGAAAACCATTTTTCTTAAAGTCCAAGTGTCGCGTATTTAATCAATGATCCAATCATTAAGATCAAATACGAATAAGGTGTCGGTAAGTTTGTTATTGGGTATGACCCGACTTGGATCAAAACATATTAGCCACATTAATTTAATATGTCTCTCGGGCATACGAAATACCTTCAATCTCCCACTTGCACGAGAAACATAAAAAATTAATGCAAGTGATGGATACCACCTAACGACCGTCCATCACCCCCAATATGTTATGACTTTGTGCCATTCAATAACATCATCCCTTTCGAGTTCCCTCTCAAATGTGAATAGGTGAATCTTTTCATTATATCCTTTCGTCCTAGATGTCATGTTAAATCCAAGAGACACAGAGTGATCACTCTCTTCTAGATTTAACTTTATCAGGCCTTAGACATCTGGCTCTCAACGAATAAGAGGGACAAATTCCATCTTGACTACATACGTCCTAAATATATACCTTGCATTATACCTGAGCTCTTCCTTATGAGCTACCATATTTTAGAATAGCGAAGGAAAGAATCAAGGCACAATACTTGGCAAATATTCGAACCTAATATGTATCTCAGGTCAGAGGATACAATGATATTTGTCTTTGTTCAAGATTACATGTGACCAACCACAAAGGCTCCATTTAGTAAATCTTGAGGGCGGGTCTTCCAATATTTGTATCCTTCAAATATCTATGAACCTTGGTTGCAAACTTGCCCCACATTCAGCCCGTGAATGTATACTAATCCAAGTTCATAATAGTCTAAACCTCACACTTGTTCCCACAAATGTGATCGACTACGGAATTTAGAATAATTTCTTATTCATGGATAAAATATGCAAAATAGGAACATGACTCAAAATAAATTAATACCATAATTATATTAATGAGTTTGAACAATTTTGTTCTGTTACAATACTTAAAACAGATCATGACCAATCACTAGAATATCGAAGCCCTAATGCATATACATGTCCAGTATATTTTGTTCCATGTAAGAGCTTCATGAGAGGATCCGCTATATTAAGATCTGTGTGAACTTTGCGAATACATATCTTTCCATTTTCAACTTCATCCCTTATGTAGTTGAATCTCCGCTCAATGTGACGGGTCTTTTGGTGAGCACGAGGTTCCTTGATTTGACCAATCGCACCCTCGTTGTCACAAAAGATCTCAAGAGGGTCCTGAATGGAAGGGACCACTCCTAAGTCGTCGATGAATTTCTTCATCCATGCAGCTTCCTGAGATGCCAATGAGGCGGCAATGTAATCCGACTCTGTAGTGGATAATGCAACAACATCCTGTTTTGAACTCTTCCAAGAGACCGCACCTCCATTTAACGTGAAGACATAAACGGACTGTGATTGAGAATCATCTCGATCAGTTTGGAAACTCGCGTCCACCTGACCTTTTACAGCGAGTTCCTCCTCACCAGATCCATATATTAGAAACATATCCTTAGTCCTCCTAAGGTATTTCAATATACTTTTAACCGCAATCCAATGACTGTTTCCTGGGTTATTCTGGTATCTACTTGTCAAGCTTAGGGCGCATGACACATCCGGTCTAGTGCATATTATTTCATACATTATTGGCACAATAGCAGATGCATACGGGACTCTCTTCATTCTCTCTTGTTCATCTTTCGTGGTAGGGCACTGAGATGAACTGAGAGGCGTTCCTCTTTGAATAGGTACCAAACCACTTTTATAGTTCTCCATCTTGAACCTTTTCAATACCTTTTCAATGTATGCACTTTGATTTAAACCTATCAGTTTCTTAGATCTATTCCTGTAGATCCCAATCCCCAAAATGTATTATGCTTCTCCAAGATCCTTAATGGAGAAACATTTACTTGGCTAAGTTTTAACTCCTTGCATTGCCGGAATATCATTTCTAAATAACAATATATCATCCATATATAGTACAAGGAACATGATAGTGCTCCCACTAGCTTTTTTATATACACAAACTTCATCACCATTTTTAATGAAGCCAAATTTCTCGGCTTCCTCATTAAAACGATGATTCCACATTCTAGATGCTTGTTTCAATCCGTAGATTGACTTCTTTAACTTGCATACCTTTTTGGGATATTTTGGATCAACAAAACCTTCAGGCTGAACCATATAGACATCTTTCGCAAGATATCCATTTAGGAAAGCGGTCTTGACATCCATTTGTCATATTTCATAATCATAATGAGCAGCAATGGCAAATAATATCCTAATAGACTTTAGCATTGCCACAGGTGAAAAGGTTTCATCATAGTCAACCCCTTGAGTTTGAGTGAAACCTTTTGCTACAAGTCTAGCTTTATATGTATCCAAGTTTCCATGTATGTCGGTTTTCATTTTGAAAAGCCATTTACAGTCAACTAGCCTTGAGCCAGTAGGTTGTTCAACAAGTTTCCAAACTTGGTTGTCATACATGGATTGCACCTCAGCGTTCATGGCTTCTTGCCATTTATCTTTATCAATCCTTGATAAAGCATCTTGGTAGTTTGTTGGTTCATCCAAATCAACCACATAGCAACCATCCATGAGAAACCCATATCTCTCAGGAGGATTACTAATCCTACCAGATCTGCGAACGTCTTGTGTATTTTGATCATCCATTTGATCATTCTCAACATTTTCATGTTGGGTGCTAGTGTCAACCAATTGTGTATCATCTACTTGATCTTGAACCTCTTCAAGATCTACCTTCCTTTCACTGTTACCTTCCATTAGGAACTTAGTTTCAAGGAATTCTACCTTCCGAGCAACAAATACATTCTGCTCGGAAGGATCATAGAAATAATATCCCATATTATCCTTGGGATATCCTATGAAGATACACTTTGTGGATCGAGCATTTAACTTATTACGGACGTAATGCTTAGGGTAAGCTTCGCATCCCCATACCTTTAAGTATGATAGAGATGGAGGTTTTCCAAACCACATCTCATGAGGTGTTCGTTCCACTTTCTTGGTTGGGGCCATATTTAAAATACGAGCCGCGGAGCATAGAAAATAACCCCAAAATGATAGAGGTAACGAGCTTCTAGCCATCATAGATCGAACCATATCCATTAGGGTTCGGTTCCTCCTTTCGGATACTCCATTAAGTTGGGGTGTTCCAGGAGGAGTAAGTTGCGAGATAATCCCATAACCTTTAAGATGATTTTGGAAAGCATCGCTAAGGTATTCACCTCCTCTATCAGTACGAAGTACCTTGATTGTCTTATTGAGTTGATTTTGTACTTCATTTTGATATTCCTTGAATTCTTCAAAAGTTTCGTCCTTGTGTCTTAATAAGTAGACATATCCGAAACAACTGAAGTCATCAATGAATGTAATGAGGTATCTTTCACCATTCCTAGCCATGGGTTTAAAGGGTCCACATACATCCGAATGTATTAATCCCAATAAGTCCTTAGCCCTTTCATAGGTCCCTTTAAAAGGTTCTTTAGTCATTTTACCTTGTAAACAAGATTCACATACATCAAACGAGTCTAGTTCATTTGATTTCAAAAGTCCATTCTTTTGAAGTGTATGTATTCGATTCTTGTTTATGTGACCAAGGCGACAATGCCATAAGTAGGAATCACTCAAATCCCTTTTGAGTTTCTTGGTGCTTGCATGGAACATTGAGCTTTTGTATGATGTGTCATCATGAACCAATTCATAAATACCATTCGAAGGCGAAGCCTTAAAATAGAACACATTATCTAAAGAAACATGGATATCATCATTAATGAAATTAAGATTAAAACCATATTGTTTCAAACGGGATACAGAAATAATGTTTCGAGATAAATCGGGTGCATACAAAACATTTTTCAAAATAAGCTCCAAACCACTTGGTAGCTTCAAAACAAAGTCTCCTTGAGGTTTCACTTGCACCCTTGCTCCATTTCCCATGAAGAGACTTGTTGTTCCCGCATCTTGATCACTTCTTTTGAACCCCTTCAAAGAATTGCAAATATGAGTTCCACATCCTATGTCTAATAACCATGTATTAGAAGAAGTAATACTAAGCTCAATGTATACCATATATACATTACTTGAGGTATGCCCTGCATCCCTCTTTTCTTTCAACTCCTTTAGGTAGACCGGGCAGTTGCGTTTCCAGTGACCCATTTCACCGCAACCAAGGCACGGATCTTCCTTGGGGTTAGCTTTACCGGCAACCTTTTGCTTCTTGTTATTGTTGGTTGGGGTAACCATCTTCCCCTTTCCCTTGCCCTTGCCTTGGTAGGCGGGTCCTTTCCTCTTAGCCGTCTTTGGCTTAGAAGTGTTATGGTTTTTGGACCCGCCTTCATTGATCATAAACACGGGTGAAGCCCTTTTACCCATGCTTGCTTCAGCCGTCTTAAGCATGGCATGTAATTCGCCAATGCTCTTATCCCATCCGTTCATGTTGTAATTCATTACAAATGTGTCAAACCTCTTTGACAAAGAATTAAGGATAAGGTCTGTGGCTAATTCATTAGACACGTTGCAGTTTAGAGGGTTCGCTCGATCAATTAGGCTTTTCATCTTAAGGACATAAGATGAAACGGATTGGGAGTCGTCCATTCGACATGCATGAAGCGCTCAGACTGTTTCAAAGTGCTCGACACGAGCTTGTTGAAGGAACATCTCCTTCAACTGTGTGATCATGTCATATGCACTATGATGCTCTAAATCCTTTTGGAGTTCGGGTATCATAGTCCCAAGCATGAGGCAAGAAACTTGCACCGAATCGGTGCAATATTTCTCCCAATAAGCCATGCCTTCCGTATCATCCTCATCCAGTTGATCGGGAATGGGGTCTTCCAACACATACGCCCTATCCTCTAGTTTGAGGACAATTCTTAGATTGCGGAGCCAATCTATGAAGTTCGTATGGTTGAGTTTTTTCTTTTCGAGGATTGACCTCAACGATAGGTTGTTAATGTTGATAGGTGCGTTTGGAATGTTGTTGTTATTGGCGGCCATCTACAAAATTTAACAAAGTTGTTTAAGTATCAATTTTAATTTTAACAATCAATACCCTTTAAATCCAATTGATGTTTATTAAATTTTAGAATCCAACGGTAAACCAAATTTCGGTTAGGTGACCTTTATCCCGTCATTTGATTTAGCTAGGTAGTCATTATATGACAATTGCAATCCTTTTACAACTTCTAAGTTATGGAATCATGCAATCCTTTTGCATGACATATTTATCCCATCAACGCCTATTTGTTCCTCATGCTTCGGTGACCCTAAGTTCATGATTACCAAATCAAGTCATCCTACTTGTGTAAACGTGTAAATTTAACATACAAGTGGTTAGGTGACCTTTATCCCACAAGCATGCAAAATTCACCTTAATCATATTAGTTTGCTCATAACGGTTAGGTGACCTTTATCCCATTATGAGTTCCCTAATATTTTTAAGTGTCACACAAAAGGATGGCGTTTAACTTGTTTGCCTTGTTGATTAAGGGATTTTAAGTTTTCATTAATTCTAGTTTGAGAAAACTTTTATGCCATACACCAACATGCATTTAGTGTATGATTCATTTGAAATCCATTTTCAAGTCTTGTAATTAAGCCAATTACTTGATATAAACCATTTTATATGTGTGATCCTTTTAGTGTTCTTAATAACCATTTATTAATGTCCTTTTGCCGTTTCAATTTAACCATTTAAATTGTCGTTTTGCATGTAGTTAATAATGTCTAATTTAACCAATTAAATTGTCATTTTGCTTGTTGTTAACTTGTGATATACTTGTAGCAACCAAACATATAAACACAATAAACAACCATGCATGCAAAACAAATATGTTCACAATCAAGCCATTTAGGTAGACATTTGTTTAGCCGAAAACAAATGCCACCGGTTAAATGGTTATAACACAAAGTAGAAGATTTTAAATATCCCACTTAATCTTGCATCCAAATGCACCTTCTTGTGTTCTTCAAGTCTTCATCATCTTCATCATTTTTACAAAATATATCCTAATACATTTTTCTCTAAAAAAATGAAATTACAACCTAATCTATTTTACATACCAAATAAAAATAAATTACATAGCCAAAATAATATTACAAACCAAATGAATAAATATTATTACAAACCAAATTGAATGAATATTACAACCATATTGAAAGATTAACAAATCAACCAAACAAACATTCATTCAAACACAAGGTCTTGGCTATGATTGTGAACATCAATATATCAACAAATATTAACCAAATGGCAAACCCAAAACCATTTTGGAACCCCCTTCAATTCGGCCAAAAAACCTACCCACCCAAATCCATTAATTTTTGCATTCTACTTTCATGCATATTAATAGAATGCAAAGTTGGTGGGTTTTAAAGACCATATATAAGAAGCATATTTCATAGACTTCGGCTCTAGATACCATTGATGGAATTTAACAAGTTCATAAAACATGTTCTTAAGGTTAACATAATTACAAAACCAATTTGTATTAGTGTTAAAGCAAGCGGAAGCAAAATGTTAAGTTCATGTTTATATGTATATGCATTTAGTTAAATTCCATGATAATATCAAGTCTTGAAAATGTGCTTACAAATAAGAATAAGTAGAGAAGATTCATACCTCCTCAAGCTAGTTGAGGGTTGTTTCAAAGTTGCAAGATGATGATGATGATGATGGAAAATGGAGCTTCTAACTTGAAGCCTCAAGCAAGTAATACCCCAAACTTGTTCACCAACACCTTAGCTTTTGGTTAGGATTTAATTTACACTTGATATGGACTTGCAAAATCAAATTAAGAACCCCTTAATGCTCTTGAAAACCCACGGCTGTTACAGCTCAAATGCAGCAGAATTTTTCAAGTTTTGATGTGTTTGTTCAAGTGTTTAAGTCTCCAAGAGGTCTTGGTACATATGCACTTGGAATATATGGAAGTAACCACTCAAAATGCTAGTCAAATGCATGCTTGTTGAGACTCCAATGCCACTTCCACAATTAGTTTAATAAAATATGTTTTATAAAAGACTTGTATTTTATAAAACCATTTTATAAACTTCCATATTTATTTATTTACATTTTATTATATAAAACCCATTTATATAAAATGTAACATAAATTTATTAATTATTTAACCTATAAATAATTAAATCCATATTATATAAATTTTTCCATAATTTATATGCACACATCAAGTAATATTTAACAAAACCATTTTTCTTAAAGTCCAAGTGTCGCGTATTTAATCAATGATCCAATCGTTAAGATCAAATACGAATAAGGTGTCGGTAAGTTTGTTATTAGGTATGACCCGACTTGGATCAAAACATATTAGCCACATTAATTTAATATGTCTCTCCTGCATACGAAATACCTTCAATATATATATATATATATATATATATATATATATATATATATATATATATATATATATATATACACACACACATATCAAGTTACAATTAATTGTTCGTGAATCGTCAGAACTGGTCGAAGGTCAAATGATTTCATGAAACAGTTCAAAAATTTTGAGACTCGGTTCAATAGACTTTGCTTATCGTGTCAGAAACGTATAAAGATCAAGTTTAAATTTGGTCAAAAATTTATGGGTCGTCACAAGGACTACTTGTAATCCTTGGTCTGGTTCAGACTAGTTCTTACGAATAATAAAAGCTAACTTCTTATTAAGACATATTTTTGACTTTGCATTTTATTTCAAAACTTTATACCCATTAAAAGTAATATGATTTATAAGGTTTACTTGAGGATAAGTAAAGGTTTAAGTGTGGAGAATTTGATAACTCCTAAATTATACAGTTTTTCGATTGCATTTTAAGGAGTTATCTTAGCATTTTAAAGTCATTTTAATCCTAAAACACACTAAAATGGGTAAAAAGGGAAAAAAGGTAATTTTAATGATTTTATCAAAGTTATGTATCAAACAGGATCAAAAACAAGGAAAATTGCAGAAAATGCCATGAAGCTGTCGGCATGGAGTCAAGGAAGACGTCGTCTTGGAGCTAAATATGCCAGAATGTTCCAGAATTGATCGCAGAATGTGATGAACTTGTTGACCAAGAAAAATTCAGTTAAAGCCGCCAGTTTCACACTGAAGCCGCTGGCCTAAGTTACACGGTTTCTCAACTTGTCAACCAAGTTCAAGTAAAAATGGAAACAAAATCGAATAGATTACAGGATCTTTGAAGCCGCAGGCCTGTCTCTAAAGCCGCCGGCTTGGCTAGGACGGTTACGCGTTTTTGTGCTTGCGGATCATGTTAAACTTGTAGGAGGATTCACCGACCCAAGAAAGCCGTCGGCTTCCCTCTGAAGCCGCTGGCTTGGCAACCGATTCTAAACAGTATAAATAGAGGGCTCATGTTTCAGTTTTCAATGTACAATTCAATTTAGTTCCATTTTTCTTTTAGGGTTTTCTCCAAAACCCTTAGATTAGATTTATTTTCAATTGTAGAAATATTAAAATTAATTATTTAAGTTCTTTTCATCTACCTTTTGAGGTATGATTCTATCTTTACTTTAACTAAACGTTCATAATGGTTACGTGGACGAAAACTAAACTTCGTCTGGGAATCAGATAAAGCCGCCGGCTTCACCAATCCAAGCCGCCAGCTTGACTGGAACAAAGCCGCCGGATTCGTGCTTCATCTGTACAGTTTCTTTTTCTTTTCCAGATCTATATGTTTGAGTTTCTGTAATGATATTTAAACCATTTTGAATCTGTTATACTTTAATATACTTGATTGTCTTGCTTAATGATTAGATAACATGATTTTAGGGTTGATTAATACTTAATCCGAGATTTTAGGGTTGATTAATACTTAATCCGATGATCTATTATTCGATTTATGCTACTTGTTTAGATCTAGTCTATCAAACTTGTTAAATTGAATTGCATGCAATTAGGTTAAACAACATAATAGTGATAAACTTTTTTGATTTGAAATACATTTATATAGTAGAGTTTGATATTGTTAGGCTTAATCGAAGATCCTTTGTTTGGATATGTTTAGTTAATGATTGCATGAAAACTTAGTAGTAATTGACTTTCAGCTAGTAACTTGAGTTGATCTACTTGGTATTTAATAGCTTATATAATTTGTCAGTCTATTTGTATGTTGATGCTCATCACAAGATTAATATGTATCATGTAATTGAATTGAACATGAAGAATTGAGATGTTAGTTATGCACATCACATATCTTGCCTATGCTTTAAGTCCTACTTATTAAATGATATGCAATGCCTGTCTTAACCTGTTTAGGGATAATAATTGGTCTATGATTATTATTTTGCCATGTGTTAATATAAGTTATGAAGCTTGTCTAATATGATTCTCATACAAGTTAATTGTCCATGTAACTACTTTTTCTTATAATTGTTATTTTTAATCTTCATTTCTTGCTTTTTATTTTGTTATTTAATTCTTTAATAAAGTACTTTCAATTGTCTCTTTCCTAAGAGATAATATTCAAAATCTAAACAACAACCAAAAATATAAATATATATATTTCTATTTCTTTAATAAGAATTAGACTAAATAAAAAAAAACTTATAATGCATCTACGCTCTCTTGGGACGATAACCTAAAATACTACATATGATCAGGTTTTGTTGCTCGTTAGGGTGTTAAAAGTGTATTAATAAAGGTTTTATAAATTTAAAAGTTTGAAAGGCAAATTAAGCACTATACACTTTTGCACATCACCATTTATAGGCATTATCAATTTAACTTAGTGACATCGAGTCCCACTTGGGTTTGATACACGGTGTATCCTTCGAAAGTAGTTCGGGTGGAATCAATGACCATGGAAAATCATTTAACCTAGCTAAAGAAACGGATCTCGGCTCCATTTTTTGTAACTCTAACGAAGAGTGCTTAATTGGTTTGAAGAAGAAGTGGATCTTGGTGTTGAAACTGGTTTGGTTGTCCATTTCTAATTTGATACTTGTTTAGCAAAATTATTCCTTGGGTGTTAGAAACAAGATCGATTTTGGTACGAGGGTTTTGTCTCGAAACGATGAATGACTTCATGGGTTTGTGTGTAAGCCATCCATATTAATCCCAAAACCCCTTAACCTCCTCATTCTCCCCATAAGTAGTTTCTAGAAACAGACGGTTTATTGTGGTCTCGTAACTGGAGTAAGCCCTTTTTTTATGGGGAATGGAAATTCTGGGTTGTGAAGCTTGAGGGTCTTTAGGTTTCAAGGATGCTCGAAGTCATCGTTGACTTTGGAGATCCTTGATTGGTAGGTATGGGGCCTCTGATAAAGTAACATGCTTTTCAATCTTTTGAAGTGTAGAAGTTGAAGCATTAGGTGACTTGGTCTCAACATTGATCAGGTTAAAGTCGGACCATCTGGCTTGACGATCTTTCTTGCGACTATTTCGCTTTTGAGTCATTAACAAACCACCAAATACCGTGCACACAACCTTATCAGTGGCAGAATCCAACTGATGTTGAATTTTCGGTTGTTGCAGGTTTCTGATTGTTTCAGACTCTTGTTTTATGGGTCTTCCACTCCTGTTTTGAACATGCTTAGAGTGGTTGGTTGGGCTCTTTGCAAACTTTGAGGGATCCTGATCTTTTGGTTTAGTGGTATTAGATTTCTGTACCTTTGGTAATAAAGCAACACTGGATGCATTCTTAGGTAAGGCACCATTAACAGGCAATCTAGTCGGGTTCTTCACTTTCTTGGACCTCAAAATGTTAGGGGTCTTTGGATTAATAGGGTGTTTCTCAATCATATGAGAGATTGGTGAAAATTCTGCTATGGGAATTGTTTTGGTTAGAGATGTCTCACAATTCCTAACAGACCGTGAGGAATAAATGGAGCAAACCATAATTCCTAATAGTATCTTTCTTCAAACGCCTGAATTATATGATTTAGAGTGTTGACCATTATAAAGTAATTTGTGTTTGAAACTCTTAAAAGTAGAATATACCGCAACAATGTCAAACAATTTATTTAGGAGAGCTCTATTTTTAGCAAGCCCAAAATGGTTCCAATCAACACCATTTTAGGTTTTAAGTGGTGTTCAGATTTCAAGGGTGGGAGTTCTTTAGGAACACGCATTGATCTTGTAAACCTACATTTTCTCTCTCAAGTTGATCATTATAGTTTCTTAAATCCGTAATCTCTAGCTTAAGATCAGAGAGTAGCTCACTATCGGGGACTAATATAGGTCTACATTGTATGTAAGGTGAACACCTAGCATGAAGGACACTAGTTTCCTTTTCTAGAGCATCAACTAGTGTTTTTAACATGTTAATCTCTACCTGAACTCCTACGGGAACATGTTCGGATGAGGTCGAGGGCATTTCACAAGTTGATGTTTGAACACCCATCGACACCACTTTGAGTTTTGAATGGTGTGTTGTGTTCTCTTGCGATTCAAGGTCCTTGATTTTCTGAACGAAACATTGCTTTTCATGCTCAAAAGATTACTTTTGTGAGTTTAAATCACTTTCAAGTTTATCGATTTTGTAATTTAAAGTAACTTGTTTGGATTTTTAATTCCCTCATTTAATTTCATATCCATTTAATTGAGCAATCAAGGCAAGTTTTTCACCAATCGATATGTTGTTCTCAGCTTGTAAAGAGTGAATGGATTTATATGTAATCGTAAGCTCATGACTCATGCAAATTGTGAAGTTTGATCCTTTCATCTTTAAATAGATCATGTTGTTCCTTCCGATTCGCCTCGTTCTTTGCGATTTGTTCTTTCATCTGAAATTCACTTCTTGCAAGCTCATGTATCCGGTTAGCCATCTTGGATAGATTCACAGCCATTTTTGACAGAAAGAGTTATTGGACACAATAGGTTTTTTGTTAGTTAAAGTTTTGTTCACTCAAAGATATCGAGCACCAAAGGTTTTCGAACAAGCTTCTCGGCCAAGGTTCTCTGTCAAGGATTTCGATCAACCATAGGATTGGCCAAGTTTTAGAACAACTAAGGTTTTCGATCAGTCATAATTTTTCAAACCTAGGTTTTCGAATAGACTTGTGGTTTTTGGTAAACTTAAATTTTTTGAACAGAACAGGTTTTCGGCCAAAGGTACTCGAACACTACTTACGAGCAACCAAGTTTTTGGTCAAAGTTTAAGCACACAGAGGTGTTTTCGGATAAATCAAAAACAAAGTTCAATAAGGTTGTCAAATTTTAAACCTGTGAAGCCAGTTACCTTAGAAGTTTTCGACACATGGCTTTCGGGATTGAGTCGGATCTAAATCTAGTTCAAATCTGTGTCAGGAAATAGGTATGAATCGAATCTGGGTCGAATTCGATAGGGATGCTTTTTAATAAAAGTTGGGCTATTTAAACAAATGTTGGGCCTGTTAAGTCTAGATCCCAAAATGGGTTAGAATGTTGTGCCTTTGTTAACAAAATGCAATTGGGTTTCACCTGAAACCATCAATTAGCCATTGGGTCTTAAGGCATTTCTGTTTGGCCACAACGAGTACTCATCAGATCCCTTTTTCTAGACAAACCCCACATGTCCAGCACCTAATTTCTTGAAGTCACACATGATTGTACCACCTTTTGACCGAATATGTTATAGAGTATTTATATGAGGGACTAAGTGGGCCTTTAATTCGATACAACCTATACAGCCCTTTTTGTTTTTTTTTTAGCAAAGATGGAACACGTATATTAATCAACACCATCATCAAATCAATGAAGGCAACAAATACAATGAGAATCGTCCGACTTGTACAAAAGAAATTTAAGCCAAACGACGTAAAAATCGGGATTGTAATTATAAAACTGCCATACAATTATACTTGCTAGCTAAACCAACTGTGAGCATGAAAGTGAAAAAATGATATCAAAAAGATTATGAAAGAAGCCGCGATCATAAAAAATAGTCTTGATTATCTCAATATCTTCAAAATGAGATCTTTTAAACAACGATATCCATTTGCTCTCTCGAGGCGACTTTGTTGTCTCTTGGGCCAAATCACTTAAACTAATTATTAGTGCTTCTGCACTTGCTTTTGCTTTTTTCACCTTCCATTGCCAGCTTGCATTCTTTTTCTTATCTTGAGGAGGATGACTAACAACGACATACATAGATGTAATTCCATCACCAGGGACATCACATAAACTATTCCTACATTCTCCAATTGTTTTATTGTTCTCCAATGCTTTTCCACCACTTAAAAACTTTATATCTTTAAATGTCCTTAGATCATTAGCCTTATCTTTAGGCCATTGAGAAAATATGCTTTCTTTCAAAGTTGCAACACTTGCAGATGCTGGAAAACCTTTCGGATTGATATCTTGTAACTCTGAGAAGCTATATAAAGATGGTCCTGATTAAAATCAATACCATCAAAGATAATACATATTATGTACTCTGAAAAGCTTAAATCTTTGAAACTGAATAGACTCTTAGCTGATTTCCAGTCACCGTCGTCTCTTGAATTGCTAGAAATTGAATATGAGAATGATAGACCAAATCGCCCGCCATGTGACCTTTATTTATGTTACCTAGGCCGCGGGTGTTCCATGAGGCTAACCTCATGCTTTCAACAATCTTTTTGGCAACTCCTCGGCCGCCAACTTGTCCATAACACTAGCAAACTTTAATACAACCCTTTTTGTCACCACCACTTGTTATCAACTAAAATCAAGTGTAACTAGCATGTGACCCCTTGTTTCAATGTTAATTATCACAAGTACAATAGAAAGCAAGGAGATTTTGTACTGTACATCTTCTTCACCAATCCTGTAACAAAATCAAAATCAAAATCACCACATCATCTTCACAAACTAAGTTTTCGAGCACAAGTTCTCGTGAACCAGGTTATTCGAATACCAAGATTCTCGAGCAAAACCTTTCTCGATCATAAAGTTCTCAAGCACTAGATTGTTACAAGAAAGATTTTGATTGGGTGGTTCAAACACAGTGTCCAGAAAGCAGAAGATCTTGAGCAGGTGTAAGAATATTTCTAGCAGGAGCAAGAGTAAGAGAAAGATTTTGAGCAGGATTTGAAAGTTTTCGTGCAGGTTTGCAATCACAGAGGTTATCGAGCATAGGATTTAGTACAAGGGTTCTCGAGGACACACAACATCAAAATATGCAGATTCTTCAATGATATGAACAGGACCTATTTGTTTAAGATGAAGACGAGAATTGAATTTCAAATCCAGACACTTTCACACCATGATTCCTTCATCAAATATGTTCTAAATCGTGTGCCTAACACTCGACAAACATCAAAGCAACCTAAAAATCATAGAATCATTAGAATTGAATTGTTGACTTTTAAAATAAATAAGATCTGAGACAGTTCTGTATGTTTTCGGTTCAATTGATGGATCACAAAGCTTGACTGAATGTTCAGAAATTAGAATCTACACTCAATTTGAATTTATAACAAGATGTTCCAGGGACCTCAACATCACTATTTCAGTGATGTAACTTTGAAGAACTATTTGGATTTTGAAGTTGATGTTTATTATTGAGATCTGGAATATGAGATAGATTGAGTTTTCAATGTGGATCTCAGATCTATAGTTTGATTGGACAAATAATCAACAACAACAAAATGATATGAAAATTGAGTGTGGATGAGGAAGAACATGAAGATCGACGTACAAAACTTTCTTGTTGAATTTAATTTTTCATGTTTTTGATTTTTAAAATTTAAGTCAAGGTTTGATTTTAGATTAAACAAAAACAGACGATAATTTTTTTTAAAAAAATCTAACAGTTATAAATAAATAAATTTAAGAACAAAGTAAGTTGTCAAGATCTTAATAAAAACTAAATGGAACACAAACACTAGAAACGCAATGAATAATTTTACTAGGATCTACTACACGAATGTATAGTCCCGCTCTGATACCAATTGTTAGTCCACAACTAGAGGTGTTCGATCTGTTCTTGATAGTGTTAGAGTTTTGGATGGATAAGATGAACTAAATGAAGATATTAGAGAGAAACACATACTAGTTCATAACACAGCTTGTTACAATGTGAAAGCTTGTTTACAAATGGGTGGGAGGTTGATTTATATAGTAACAACCTCCTAGAGTTACAAGTATGGTAATTAATCATAACTACCATGGTAAATAGTCTAATCTATACTATTACAATAATCAACGTATTAAACCACACACCACTAGACTAAGACATACGACATAAACCACGCGACACTAATTAAGACAATAAAGATTGTCAACATACTCTACCCGGCCTCATACGACATTCACACAAAACAAAACACACGACAACTCCTTGTACACCCGAATAATCAAAGTCCTTACGGTGAACATGATCATTCAAAACCGCCAAATAACCAAATTTCTCAGATAGATTAGTCCCTAGGATATATATATATATATATATATATATATATATATATATATATATATATATATATATATCTCATCCGCATGCCATCCTACTACTTAACGATTTATCGCCAAAAGCAACCTCCTAGTCAACCTACTACTTTTGGCGACTATCTATCAAAGGCACAATAGCAAGCACCAATTAAGGCCCCACATGTCCTCAAGTCCTAGTTAGTGTACCTACACTAAGGGACTAACTATTCTCGATCCGACCCGTATATCTACAAGTCACGCATACATTTTCACACCATTAAGTCTAAGTCTAGGCACTTTTCACAAAGTCACCTAGATCCCTTAGACCATGCTCTGATACCACTTGAAATGACCCAAATTTGGATCACAAAGTCAATTTGGATCGCAAAGTCTATGTCTCCAATACATCCAAAGGGTACCTATAAAAGGTAAACAATGAGGGAGTAAGCAACATACTCAGTGAGTGTACAAGTTATATGCATACATACATAACTTACTTCCTTTCACATACTTACAAAAATCCGCATACAAGATACCATCACAATCGCATATAATCACAATGTATTATGCTGCACTACAAACACACAAATATGGTTAACCATACCCAATAGTGCTAGACATCAAATGTAATAACACTATCCAACACACGCACGTGTCCAACGAAGGTACTTTCTTGATGGCACCACCACGTACACATGAATGTGATCGTCGAAAAGTGAAACCGTTATGTGACACTAACCATATTCCAACGCATCGTGTGGCCGCCGAAGAGTGATTAACACTAGCCACACCTCAAACCGCAAACACGGTGAGACGACCCGTCCTAATCCATAATGACGAATACAATAATATATGGTTACATTACGAGGCATTTGACCTCTAAATGATACATTTTACAAACATTGCATTCGTTTTTAAAAGACAACTTTCATTTCATCGTAAGTTGACAGCATGCATACCATTTCATAATTCTGCAAAACTATAATTAACTTAATAATAATCTTGTTGAACTCAACGACTCGAATGCAACGTCTTTTGAAATATGCCATGAATGACTCCAAGTAATATCTCTAAAATGAGCAAATGCACAGTAGAAGATTTCTTTAATACTTGAGAATAAACATGCTTTCAAGTGTCAACCAAAAGGTTGGTGAGTTCATAAGTTTATCATAAAATAATAAAATTCAGTAATTTTGATAGACCACAAGATTTAAATATTGCATGGTACAAATGGGCCCGAGTCCTATACCCACATGTAATGTACATGCAATTTCTTTTAAATACAGTACACATATCTCGTGTACGAAATCATTTTTCAAAATGCTTCATAACCATACACATATCTCGTGTACAAATATCATACACATATCCTGTGTATAAAAATCATTCTCTCGATA